>NW_005354874.1:2590223-2622388 GCF_000412655.1 Myotis brandtii
ATATATATAGTATTGATGAAAGGGGTAGGGAGGTAGAAAGATTTACAATAAATTAGGAACAATTTTTAAAAATGATGCTAAGTATTACTTTAATAAAGAAATAGACATATAAAAGTAGTGATTATCTTAATAACTGTTTCCGAAATGGTTGCATTTACTGCTTTCTCCTTAGTTGGAAATGCCTAGTCCCCCCAGATATTATGCCTGCTGACCTCATATTACTTAAGTCTCATGGCTTTTCTTTAATTGTCAAGTCATTCTTACCTAATTTCAATCATACTGGAATAATTTTTATGCTCCTGAATTCGTTTATTAGAATTTTTCCTCAAGCCATCTTTCCTTAGCATAATTAAATTACATATATTCATCCTTTGGATTTCATTTTCTCCCACAGCCCTTGGACCTGACATCAGATTCTCCAGGGCACTTGTATCTTCCCATTCAAAACGCTTCCATGTACACTCTCCATGGCTTATCTGGTATCAAGTGCTCCATACCAATTTGGAAGCATGATTTAACTTCAGCCCTCTGATAATACATTTTTTTTCATCAGTTCAAATATTCATTTTCAACAAAAACTATCAAGATTCTCATCTTACTATTTGCTAAAAAGAGATACACCCTGTTAAATGGCCTTTAAAAAAACACACACAAAAAAACCTGATTCCTCTTCTACAAGGCCCATGAGGTGTGGTTTTATGGCTTTGCCAGAATCTCAGCTGTTTGCTCTTCCCATTGGGAGTTAGGAACCAGTAGTATGGCTGATAAAGCAGTGATGTCCCAAACTGTAGTCACATTAATGTTTGGTTTAGTAAAACTTGCGGCACCATAAGCCCCCAATAATAACTCTCCAGATATTTATGGTGTATATACATTCTTTGTTACCTAGCAAAGAAATACCATAGCGTAAAAATAACCAGTATTTTCTATAAACAGGTCATATTTCTATATCAATTTCTGAAAACATTCTTAGCCCAACAGTTTACAAAGAGTTGGGGACTTTCTGTGTCCCTTGACCTTTGATTCTTGTGAGCAGAGCAGGTTGCCCTCCCCATCTCTTGTTTACCTTCTTTCCTAAGGAGTTCCTGAAGGATGTTTTTAAACATCTTGTGTTTCCAGACTTTACTACATTTACAAACTTAAGGACAGTTAAATAGTAAAAGAAAACATTTTAAAGAAAAAGACTCCTAGTGATAGTTAGATCCGACCACTATATAATTTGTGTCTTGACCGTTTGACTTTTGAGTCTTCTTTCTTAACATTTCCTTTCCTGAGATGGCATGTGAAAAGTGCTGGATACTAACTACTAACTAGAATATTGTGCAGAGGATCAAATATTTTCTTTGTGGTCTCTTTAGAGGTTGTTGCTACAGAGGCAGGATTGCTCTTGTTTCATCCTGACAGGGATGGTGGGTTTAACAGGTTCCCGGGAGCTTTTCATCACATGATATATAACTCTTTCTGGAATGGCCAGTTTGGGGTCCACATAATGTGACCCGACTTTCAACTTGTTTGGACTGCTGCTGGGCTGCTCAGGAATTGAGGGCTACTGGACAGCTTCAACTGGGAGAACAACAGTCCTGGGTGAAAACTTCTGACAAAGTCCTTTGCAGAATGATACCTGGAAGCATCCTCACCTGCTTCAAGCAATGTGGCTGGAATGCCTTATCAGAATGTGAATCTGCTGCTTTGCTCTGCAATAACAGCACGTCTGTCTCTTGCCATCATTCATTCCCTGGGTTTGAAACTGTTATCGCATCCATGCTGCTCCCTACTTAGCTTGTGTTGCTCGTCAGCACTCCTGCAGAAAGCACAGAGTCTCCTAAATGTTCTCCCCAGGCCCAGCGTGTGGTATTAAAATCAAGGAAGCTCAGACATGTCTAAAAGGAACTGAAGTATTGCATCTAGCCTTGCCAATCCACTGATTAAAATTCCTGCCAAGTGTTACATTATGCACAGCTTCCTTATTTTGGCTGTAAATTTCACTGCACATTATTCAGGATAAGAAAGTTTGTACTTTTTATTTCATAAACCCTCATAATAAACACAGCTTTCTTCAAAACCTTTTGAGGTGTTGGATGTGTGCGCTGTTAAATATAGGGCTCCTTTGTGGAGCATAGCACACGTGCCTCATTTTAACTTCTCCCATAAGTATTTCATGGGGGAAAATGGTTCCGCTAGGGATAAAGGAAAATAGACATTTTGGTGAGCTCCAGGATTATCCAAGGCATGGCTTTATCCTCTCTGAAGTGTCTTTTCTATGAACTTGAAGAATGAACAAAACTTTCTTTATTGGCATAGAGAAACCCATCCCCTCCCTCTCGGCTCCCACCACTGGTCAGCCCTGTATTTTTTAAATTTAATGGGGGAGTATGTGAGTCAAAAGTTCTCATCAAAGAGACCCTTCTCTAACAGAAAACTCTGTGACATTTTCTTCACATTCAGCTGCCATTCTGGGGCAACGTCTCAGGGAGGGAACGAATAGGTCGAGAGGGAATTTGTCCAGAAGAGACCATACAATAAGTGCTTTGGCCCTGGTGACTGGGCCTGGAGTGGAAAAGAGAAAGCAAACAGAAAGTTTTGCTCCATGTACTTCTGCAAATGTATTTTCCTTTGGCAGCATCCCTACAGGAGGGGGTCACCTCTAAGAGTCTGGAGGTGGGAGCCTCCATGACATTCAAATAACAAGTGTCTGGGATTTGGGGACTGCATACCCACTGCAGGTCTCATGAGCACCAAGGCCCTCCTGTAGGTTCCACATGGCAGATTGCTGCATTCATTCCCAACGGAAATCATTCTTAAATCCTTTTTTTTTCCCCCTAAGTGGATACATTCTCTGGAGTGGCGGTGGGGGCTGGGGAATGATCTGAACCTCTTTATTTAGAAATATTTTAGATGAATACATAGCAATGCAACTGTAGTTATTGAAATCACATGTGACATTATGCATTCTGTTCCCATCAGTATTTAGGTTAAATACTTTTTAATATGAAAACTTAGTTTAAGATATGATGCTTATTTTACTCTTTCAGAATTTTTTACTAACTTATTTTCATGAATATTTTGGGGGTGAAATATTCATCCATGCAGGCACATACATTGAATTTTTTACTGGATATAAATTTCATCAAAATTATGAACTACTCTATTGGGTAGATTTTTTTTTCTATTTAAAATAAAAAGGGGGGGTCAATTTGCGAAATACAGGGGGAAAGTAACCTTTTCTGAAAATTATTTTTTAATAAGTGAGGTCAACTATTTATTTAATAAAAAAAAAGTCAAAAAGAGAGAATAATATTATTTCCTGACAAAATGACCAAAATGTTCTTTGCCCCTAAGTTTTTTCTTCACATAAGCCAATTCCCCAATACTCCTCTTGACAATAAATTATGGGAGAAGAAAAAGTCGCTGTTTGGATTGGGGCAATAAGTGCCACCTGCATTTGTGGACTTTGAGGAAAAGGGCTGCATGTTGTTTATCTCCTCAGACCTATAGATACCTTAGTCCTTTGAAAAGTCAAGCAGAATGAGTTGCTGAGTTCATGAAAACCAAGATTTTTTTTGTGTGTGCCTCAAGATTTTTTATTTTTACAAATACATTTGTACAGACCGGCTTTTACCATTTTCCTTTGGACAGCCAGGTGAAAGTTCAGAGAGATTTCATTTTCTCTCCTGAAGATTTTTAATTCTTTGTCATCTCACCCAAAACCATTAGTACTTTCTGGAGCAAATGAGAATATAAACCCCAAAATTGCATATTAACTTCTTTCCGAGGAAGACAATGAGGAAAAAGGATTAAACACAGTTCAAGTTTAAAAGCTGAGTTCCTTGAGGAAAAATCACCTTTCTCCATAGGTCTCATTCTCTGAGAACAAATGAGGCTGTCCTGGAGATACTTGTTAATATTGACCTACATCATTCCTAGTTCTGAGCTTGTGTCCCTTGCCCTCGAAAGTTTCTGATAGAAGAGGAAATATTTAAGTTGCCTCATTTATTTCTCAGAAAGAGGAGGTCTCCCTGCCTCTGCATTTTTACTTGACCTGGTCTCTATTAAGATTTCTCCAGCCTTCCTCTGGACTCCTTGGCAGTCTCTCCGTGGGAGGTCCTTGTCACGTGTTCTCCTGGAAACCCTAGAAGTCTCAGTTATGTGTGAGCACATCTCCATCCATATTGGCCAGGCTGGTGCCTAGACTGGTATTGCCTGCTGGGAGCTCTTCTGCTTGAAACATGGTATCTTTTGATTTCTTCCCTGATCTCATTGTTAACCTATTCATTGTTTATAACATGTTATTTAGCATCCATATGTTTGTGTGTTTTTTTTAGTTTTTGTCTTTGTGATTGATTTCTAGTTTCACACATTATGGTCAGAGAAGATGCTTGATATGATTTCAGTCTTCTTAAATTTATTGAGACTTGTTTTGTGGCCTAACATGTGGTCTATCTTGGAAAATGTTCCACGTCACTTGCAAAGACTGCATATTCTGATGCTCTGAGGTGAAATGCTCTAAAAACATCAGTGAAATCCATGTGGTCTAATATGTTATTTAAAGCTGTTATGATTGATTTATTGATCTTCTGCCTGGAAGATCTATCCATTAATATCAATGGGGCTGGAAATTTACCCTCATTCAGACTGTCTCTGTGGATTTTCAGAGAAATGTGGTCCTCACTATCTTCTTTGGAGCCTTTAGTAGCATCTACCTTGAGTAAATCCAGTCTTATTGCTGATGGAAATGTGTCTCCATGGTGAGAACTCATGAAATCTAGGCCATCTTAAGGTCACATGGCCACCAGATTGGCACATTCTAGGTTTTTCTAGCTGCTACTTTTTCTTTAGTGATATGGTCAAGACTGCCCTGACCCCTCCAATGAACTGTTGGCAGTTTTGTCTACTATATTGTCCCCTTTCTGATGTTTTGTCATCTCAGAATTTCCTAATAATTAATACTTTTTAATGATCAAAGGAAGTTTCTTACTCAGAATTTCTAGAATTTCCTAATAATTAACACTTTTTTTTAATGATCAAAGGAAGTTTCTTACTCAGAATTTCAAGGAACATGTCTCAGCTAAATTAAACATATGCTTATATTTAAAATGGCATTATGCTCCAAGTTACAGATAGTGCTTACACAAGACAAGCCCATTAACAAAAAAAGTTTTCTCTCATTGCATGAGAAGTAAATCAAAGCTAATGTGATACCTCCACAGATGCCATCAGAGATGTAGGCACTACAATCTTACTAAAATGTAGCCTTTATGCTCATGCTAACTAAAAGGCTACTGAAGCTTGAATACCAGGTTTTAGTCTTATGCATGAAAGTAGAAGAGTGAGAAAACCAAATAAGAATAATAATAATAGTAATAATAATAGTAATAAATTAAAAGATCTGTGTGGGTATATCCTCTGTAAGGAGGTTACTTGGAAGCCCAGTCAATGTCATCTCCTTCCATCTAATTTGGTCACTCATATCTTTTTCATCTTTGAAAGAGCTACTTCTGGTAAATATAGATATTTAGTTGGTCATATAGCCACCCAAATCAGTATAGGGATTCTGTTAGTAAGGGAAATGAGAATTGGTAATGAATAGAAAACCAGTAATGTTTGCCATAATGACTTGAAATGCATGGGTTAGGTCTTAAAATTATTTGTTTACCATGCTGTGAGCATCAACTCAAAATGTCTTTATCAGAATCTGATTAGGATGTTAATCAACATGACTTTTTCACTCTCACATCTACTAATGAGATAGAGCTGACTGATTTTTTTAAGAAAAAGTTTGTGAGGTCTACTGTAGCTATTTCTGAGAAATAGTTCCTTATTCTCACTTGGAAATTCAAGTTCAACAGGATAAACAAAAATCGCTGTTTCTTGTGTATCTGCACAATTAGTTAAGGTACTAGATTCTAGGACATAGAAATGTTGCCTGACTTTTAAAGAACAATCGCTAAGCTTTTGGATTAGAGATGAAGAAAGCTAGGTATAAGACCATAGCTGAAAATGGCTCCAAGTTCCTGAACTAAGAAATGTGTTGAAGTTTATTCTATTACATTTATCATCATCTCCTGGGATCATAGCCTCATAATGGTCATTGTGAAATTGACCAGCAAGATCAGGAGGTTCAGAAGAGAAGTTGCTTTTTCAGTCAGCCCAAGGTTGTTTCAAATAGCTAAATTCCTCACATCTGTAAAGCTTCAAGATGTGCATTTCCTTGTCATTGTATTGTATTTTCTCACAGATTATTTCTTTTCCTCCCTAAAGGAAACACTGATGCTATTCACTACCTGACACATAAATCTTTCATGCAGCCTATAGGTGACCTCTAATGGAATCAACTTTTTACCTGATTACTTCAACTATATTGCTTTTTTCCTCCCAAGAGTTTAAGACAGCTATTTAACCTTATTCCTTTGTGTCTTCACTTGAGAGTGGTTTATGGCTTTGTATCTTTTCTGATGATAGTGGCTAAGTATATTAGTTAGCTCTTTCTGTGTAACAAACCACCTTCAAATTGTAGTGGCTTAAAGCAATAGCTATTTATATAACTCATAAGTCTATGGGTTTGTCACAAGCTAGATAGTTTTTCACATCTTAGCTGAACTCACTCATGTGTTTGTGCTCAGTTGCCAGGAAAGTTGAGTGCTGGCTAGTCTAATATGGCCTCAGCTGGGATAGCTTGTCTTTGTCCCATGTGCTCTCTTGTCCTTTAGTAGGCTGGCCTGGGCTTATTCACCTGGGAGCTGAGCGGAGTTCCAAGAGAGTGAGCAGCAATGTGAAAGGCCTCTTGAGGCTTAGGACTAGAACTGACATAGAGTCACTTCTGCCTCATTCTGTTGGTCAAAGAAAATTAGATATAAGAACAGTCTGCCTTCAAGGGGTGGCAAAACATGACATCTCTTAATGGGAAAACCTATAGAGTCACATTGCCATGGATGAGAATAATTCTGCAATTTCAGTGGGAGAAAGATCTACTACACTAAGACTCTCTCAGTACTTATGCAGGCACTGCACAAGTGTTACTTTATTCAATTACAAGGTAGGTATTAATATTGTGCCCATTATGTAGAGGCAGAAACTCTAAGTGACAGAGACTGACAGTTTGATTCTAGAGTATTCTTAATCACCATGTCTGTTGGCACCACTTTTTTTTATTGTGCACCTCTTTCAGTACCTATTTGTTTATGTGGACTTATAAGTATGTGCATGTTTATTTATAAATTATATAAAAGCACCATCAATCTATATGTTAAATATTAGTAAACTTTAACCTCATAAATTCTGAATATCAAAATGTGAGAATATATTCTTCCGCCCTCTATGTGAATATCCTTTAGCCTTACTTTGGAGACCATGCACCAAGGACCTGTTCTTGCCCAAGGCATTTCATGATTATCATATCTCAGAGTGCAGCAGTGCCTAATCAAAATTCTACTGGATTCACTTCTAGTTCTAGCTAATATTTCCTGCTTTAAGTGCAAGCCGTTGAGGGCTGGGGGTATTTGGCTATTTGATTAGAACGAGTGGAGGAAGATGAGGACATGGCACTAATTAAATAAAAGGGTTGTCTTCTGATTTATGAGAGCCAGGACTCAAGAGTTCTTGTATCCAGTGAATGCTCAGATTACTCACCATAGACTAAACTGCTCACCACTTTCTAGAGCTTTGATAAGAAAGCAAGATTGCATGGAGGAGTGATTCTCAAAGTTCTCAGTTGGCAGTATGTATCTCTGTTATCTATGGAAGTTATTAAATGCAGACTAGGGTCCCACTGCCGGAGAGACTGTTTCTATAGATTTGGGGTTGGTCTAGGACTCTGTATTTTTATCAGACTCCCCAGCTGATATTGACCTCACTTTGAGAGCCATGAAACTTAAATTATATCAGCCACTTAATGGGTGGATGAACTTAGTCATCTTTTCTTGCATTTGTTGAGTTTCTTCAGCTATAAAGTGGGAAAAGTAATAAAGTTCAAGACCAACTTGCAAAATTGTTTTGAGAATTAAATAGGTGGTAATTTTGTCAATGGGCTTTATGAACTGTAAAGCATTAACATGTGCATACTCCCAAAAGGTTTGTCGATTTATTAAAAGATGTATTCTCTACACTAAGATATTCCATATATTGTTGATTATGTTTTATTTTATTGAAAATATGCATCCAAGACTTTCTGTCCTAATTGCTTGGCTCCCTATGGGAGAGACCGAGGTTTATATCCCTTTGCATTAATGGAGGTAGGAGAGAGGAAGGACTTAGAACACAGACTTTAAGGTTAGGCAAACATGAGCTCTGACCCCAGCTCCAAAATGATCTTGCATTAGTTTCTTAACTTTTACTTCTTTATTATTTAAGTAGTCATAGTAACAGATCCTACCTGTAAAAAGTGTTATGATGATTAAGTGCAATAGCCTAACCAATGTGTATTATACACTTGCAACAAGTCAGGCATTTGCCAAAGTGCTTGTCATATATTAATTTACTTACAAAGCACCTGTGATTTTGAATAGAGGTCGTATGAGATGCCTGTTCTACAAATGAGGAAATCAAAGCACAGGGAGCTGCGTGGTGGGGCTAGGATTCAAACCTCTTCTTCTGACTCCAGAACCTTCCTGCCTCCCTTGGCAGCATAGCCTCTGGTAAGGTGAAAGCTGGCACGTCGCTCGGCATGCCAGAAGGCCCCCAATAAATCCTCTAAGATGGGACATATTATCATTATTTGATTTCCTTACGGCTTCTTTCAGAATGCTTTGTTTAAGGTAGTTATTTAATAAATTTATGTTGATTTGATTTAGAAAGTACTCCTTTGTATCCTCTTGGGCTTGTAGGAGATATATTCAATGAGAGAGCCTCTTATTTTTTCAGGCTAATATGATTTGTGTGGCTGCTTTAGATTAAGTTACTGTCTTTTATTTACAGAAGAAGATTAAATGAATGTGTGCGCATCTAAGAACTTCAAAATCCCCCTGCTAAAAATGGTTTAGAAAATTATCTTTGTAAGACAAGGAAGAGACCTCATAGGACCAACATCTAAAATAACTGGATTTCACTAAATAGTGCTTTTAGTATTTTTCCAAATATGTGTTTAGAATTCCTGTTTTTTGTTAGCCCTTACAATCCCTGGTCCACCATATCTGATGATTCCTATTCAGTGCTTTGTGGCTTGTTTTTTCTCTACTGTTTTCAGGATTAATTTATTTATTGTTTATAACATGGGAAGCTTTACCTGAAGAATACTGGTTGGAATTATGAGGTAAAATAAATCTTAGGTCAGAAAAATTGAAGCAATTTTATGCTCCATCTCTTTTTTTTTATTTTAGCTATTTAAATAGTGACATAAAGACTATCACCAAAAACTATTCTCAAAATCTTAACCCCAAGGTAAAATTGACAAAAATGAGAAACAATTTTCCCCCCAAGCACAACTGAAACTCATCTTTCTACCTCACTCTCAGACAGTCTAATTCTCCGGGCTGTCGTGTAAGGAAACTAAAATAAGATGGCCTAATTAATAGGCTGAAGGCTTCTGCATTCAGCTTTTGTTAGAAAACTGGAGGAAATATGCTGAGAATCAAAGACCCCTGTTTGAGTTAACCATCTGCCTGCGAGCAGTTTGCCGCTGTCGGGATGGTAAATGACAGGTGTGTCAGCGCAGCAAAAGGCCTGTTTTTGGAAGAAGCTGCAGCCAACTTCCTCTTAGCCCTGTGAGTGACCTCAGCGATCATTCCATTACTGGTTGACCATAACCACAGACAGTTTGTAGGCAGGCCTCAGCCTTTTTCTTCTACTAGTCTGGTTGTAATCACAAAGCAGAGGGAACAGCTATGTGACTAATTAGAACAGGCTGGCTTCAGTGCTCAGAGTCTAGTATGATTAAGACTCTGAGGCATACCTAAGGGAAGGAACTTGGCCAACATGATATGTTCATTCTAGTAGTAAAATCTGATTTTATTTTTGCATAAAAGTTTAAAAAGTAGCAGTAATCAAGCTGACTAAAAATTACCATTACTATATTTACAACAGAAGTAAAATATATTAGTCAAGGTAAACTGCTATCACCAACATACCCAGATCTCAGGGGCTTTATATGATAAAGGTTTATCTAGCACTTGGTTGACAGCCCATTATGGGAAGTAGGGGCGGGGGAGCTCTGTTCCACAGAGTTATTTAGGGATTCAGGTACTTTCCACTTAGATTCTGTACTACCCTGAATCTTCTACATCCAGTCTGCAGACAGTGGACGATCATGTGGAGGAATGAAGACGGCATGCAGGATTTTTAGGGATTGGATAGAGAAGTAGTTAGGCAAGTTTACTCATAAACCTTTAAACAGAACTCAGTCTTGTTACCCTACATAACTATAAGGGAGGCTGGGAAGTGCTCTCTAGCTATATGCCCAGGAAGAAAAATAAATGAGGTTTGGTGAGATATTTATTTTTGGCATTTATTTGTCTTTTTTTCTTTGGTCGGGTAAGAGGCATAGACAGTCATCTTGCTCTCTGGAAAACTGTGTTCAACTTTCCTTCTTTTGATCTTGGGTTTGTTTTTGGTTGTTGTTGGTGGTTTGTTGTTATTGTTATGGTGGTGGTGGTTTTTAGTTGTAATTGGGCTCAGACATTTTGGGTCAGACTGAACCCATTCAGTGCCAGCCTGAGTGTTGGCCATTTATCCCCATCTGTGAAGGAGGCTGAACTAGTGCAGCTGCGTTGCATCTCACATCTTGCCACTGTTTTTTCGCTGCCTTTTCCACCTGACACTCAGGGAACCAAGGCTGCACTATACCTGAGAGAAGCAGGTGAATTTCAGATTTTGTGCATTGTTAACACTTTCCTTGAAGAAACTCATTGCTAGATTTGTAACTATAATAGACAACTGTGTATTTGGCTTTACTTTTAAATTTAGGATTCTTTGGATTTAATTAAATGGACCACTTTCTTAGTATTATTTTTTAAAAGACACAATACTCTTTCCCACATTTAATTATATTTAATCCAATGCTATAAATGTAAGTCAGTTATTAAGATCGCTGGGATATACAAAAGAATAAGCCACCTCCTGTGCCTCCTGGTGCTAGCAGACTAAGGGAGGAGACAGACTTTTTGGCATATAAACAGTCTGCTTTGTTTATGTAATAGCATTAAACAATTTATACCTATGAAAATTAGGGTAGAAAACAGAATAGCCCTGGTCAGTGTGCTAAGTGTTTAAAGCATTGGCCCATGCACCAAAGGGTCACGGGTTTGATTCCTGGTCAAGGGCAAGTACCTGGGTGCAGGCTCAATCCCTGGCCCTGGTCCAGGTGCCTGTGAAAGGCAATCAATTGATGTGTTTCTATCAGACACTTCTCTCTCTCTCTCTCTCTCTCTCTCTCTCTCTCTCCCCCCCCCCCCTTATATCTTCTAAACAAATGGAAGAAAAGTCTTTAGGTGAGGATTAACAAAAACAAAATAAAACAGAATATTATGAGAACATAAAAAATGCATTATTTTTTCCTATAAAGGTTGTGAATGGTTTTAGAGAAGAAAACTCTGGAACTAGAAGTTGAAAAATGAGAAAGTCCTTGCTAGGCTGGGGGAAAAAAAGGGAGGAGTAGCTAGATCCTCTGGGTAGAGAGTACTTTGCAAAGGAACTCTTTGTTTAGGGAATGGTGAGGATTTAGCTGTCCTGAGTTCAGACTGATGAGATGCCAAGGGAGAAAGAGTGGGATGATGTGAGATTAGGAGGGTAAGTTAGAACCACATTTGTGAAGGGTCTAAAAGACCATAATTTAGAATTAAGGGCTTTACAACATAAGACATGAGGAATAGCAAACATTACTTTAGTGGGGAAGTAATAAATCAGACTTGTATTTTAGGAAAAGTAGTCTAGCAAAAACAATTGACAATAGATTAGAAAAATTTAAACTCTAATATTGAGGTTGTGCATATAGAGAGACTTGTTTTTCTTTCAAATACACAGCAACACTTTTAAGCAAGCACAACATTGATACAATGAATATTATCATCGTCTTTTTCTTCCAAACACTTTTTCCAAGAGCCATGCATGTATATAGCTCTGAAGTAATATGAGATCATGATTTAACCAAGCAAAAATGTGTTGTATACCTCCAGCTTCTGATGATGACAGACTAGCTTGTATCATACTAGCTTTTCTATCAATATTAATTATAAATTCTTGACAAACTCAAAAAGAACAACAGAAACTGCTTTTGGATGCTAGAAAGCAACTAAAAGTAGGCTGAAACTAAAGAGGATTCAATCTTTGAAAGAAGGAAATCACACTGTGTAAGATCCAAACTTAAATGACTTTGACCCCTGAGGGTCCTTCCTACCGTACATGGCAAGTGACTCAAAGAAAAGGCAATAGTTTTATTGGCATTAACAATCATAGGACTGAATGCAGGATTGGCAAAATGACTAGGAATTCATATGAGGATTCAGAAAGAAGAGAGTCACAGAGTGGGAGAGCCTCAAAATCTATATATGAATATAGAATCTATAAATGAATATAAATATCATTTCATTCAACATGATTTTGTTATAAAGTGATGAGAAAAAAAAAAGAATTGATTCTGATCCAGGGCCACTACCCATGTGGAATTTGCACATTCTCCCCATGTCTGCCTGGGTTCTCTGGGGACTCCAGTTTCCTCCCACATTCCAGAGATGTGCACATTAGGTGAACTGGCTTGTCTACATGTCCCAGCCTGAAAGCTGTAAGGCAAAGAACCAAATAAAAATCTCAAGAATTGAAAAAATATTTGAAATTTTAAAAAATTGGATGGAACTCATAACAGATTTAACACAACTCAGTAATAAAAAGACAATGAAAAGTAGCAAAAGACATTAACAGACACTTCCAAAAAGAATATATGAATGTCCAATAAGCACTTGGCAATATACTTAACATCATTAATTACAAGGGAAATGCAAATAGAAATCATGAGATACCCCTTTATATCCATTGTCACTGCTAAAATTAAAAAAGCTGACAAGACCAAAGTATTGCCAGAATTTGAACTCTTATATATTGATGGGGGTATATATAAGTTGGTATAATCACTTGGGAAAACTGTATGTTAGTTCTTTATAAAATACAACATATACTGACTCAGTAATTTTACTAATAGATATTTGTTTGATGGACAAAAAAATAACCACAAAGGACTTTTACAAAAATGAAGATTTATTTGTAGTAGATAAAAATTATAAATACTCCAATGTCCATTTACAGATTGTTATTGGACAAACCCCTGAATCAGAGTGAGGGGGTGCCTGCTCTCTTCCTTGGCTCTTGTCAATCTCATAAGAAAGATTTCAGATAAGTGATTTCAGATAGCAGCATTGAAGCAAAGCAAGCAAATTTATTAAGAGAGTAAAGCAAGTAAATGTACAGCACAAGTGGGTGTAATCTGAGTACTCTGCCTGGTGGAGGATTAGGGGTTTATACTTTTCTGCCTACAGGTTTCAAGGTTCCTCTGTAAGATACTTTGGCCAACGGACTAGATTTCAAAGTCACCCTTTTACTTTGTTATGGCTTTTCCCAGAATTTATGAGAACTGCTGACTTCCCAAGACTGCTGACTTCTTTGTTCAGTGGGTGAACACTCTTCTTTTTTCCCTCTTCCTCTCCTCCCGCCTTTGCAGTTCCAGGGTGACTTAAGCTATGTATTAACCATTTTCTCTCCAAGTGTCCTTGGTTGGGGAGATAAGGTCTTACGTTTCACAAGTTAGCTACAAGTTGGCCTTGATTAATTTTCTTGTCTCAGCTTCCCTATTCCACTTGCCCAGGAATTTTCCTAACTTCTTAGTATCCTGCCATACAGATGAACAGGTAAAGAAGTTATGGTATATTCAGCAGTGGAATATTACTCAAGAATAAAAAGGAATGAAGTACCAATCCATGCAACAACACAGATGAATCAAAAAAATTTGCTAAGTGAAAGAAGTGATCACTTCCTTCCCTATCTCTTATATGAAGGTTGAAGTTATGTACCAGGCAAAACTTAGCTATGGTGAATGAAATTAGAACATAGGGTCCCTCTGGGTGATAAGAAGGGAAATTGGATGGAAAGGACACAAGATAGGTTTTTAGGTTGATGGAAACATTTTGTGTCTTTATTGACATGGTTGAATATATAATTTTGTTAAAACTCACCAAAACTGGAAAACCTGTGTGTATGATTGTTTGTAAATTATAACTCATGAATAGAATTGATGTGAATTAAAAATTAATGTAATGTAGTGGTTCAATATGCCACATGCAGGAATTGAGGTAAGACTGTCTGATTCAATTCCTGAAGGCAGTGAATTATAATGTTAAAAGCATGATTGCTATATCAGATAAACCTGAAGTTTTGAATCACATTGCCAATATTTTGTGAATGTAGGCAAGTTACTAACCTCTGCTAAACTCCTATAAAATGGAGATAATAAAGTTAGTATCTACCTTAAAGGTTGTCCTCATTATAATGCCTGGCACATAGATGCACTCAATACATTTAAGTTATAGTCATTATTATTAAATAGCTCTTCAGCTAGGCTTTCAGCAGAAAGGAATGCTGGTATAACCTTGAAGATTTTGAGAATTAGATATCTACAAAACTGCATTAGGCTACAATCTAAATAATGTGGACAATATGTGACAGCATATGATTAAGTACACTAGCGAATCCCATTTTAGTTATCAATTTAAAACTGAGTAACTCATTATCTCTTTGCTAAGAAAATATGTTCACTTTAAAATGCTTGAAGTAGTTGGCTCAGTGTTTGAGCATCGACTTATTAACCAGGAGGTCACAGTTCGATTCCTGGTCAGGGCACATGCCCAGGTTGTGGGTTTGATCCCCAGTGGGGGATGTGCAGGAGGCAGCCAATCAATAATCTCTCTCATCACTGATGGTTGTATCTCTCACTCCCTCTCTCTTCCTCTTTGAAATCAATAAAATAATTATTTCATCACATTAAAAAAATAAAATACTTGAAGTACTTATTAGGGTCATTTTTTCCCCTTTATAGTCTCACCCTCTGTTTTCTATCTCATAATCACTTTTTACATTTTGGCATATATTTTTCCAAAACCCTATATGTATAAGTATATAAATTGTGTATGTATATAAATAAGTGTGTGTATCCTATCTAATAAAGAGGGAATATGCTAATTGACCCTCATGCTATCCCAAAGATGGCGGTGCCCTCAGCCAATAAGATGCCCACAGCCAATAAGGAGGGAATATGCTAATTGACTGCCCCACCCTCAAAGATGGTTGCGCCCACAGCCACAAGATGGCGACGCTCAGTCTCCTCAGTCCCACCTGGGTGGCAGGCACGCGGCAATGCCGAGTCTGCCCCGCATGCCTGCCTACGGAGTCCCCCAGTCCCCTCAGCCCCCCAGCTGCCCAGGGCCAGCTCAAGGCACAAGCAAGCCTCAGATGGTGGCTTCTCAGCTGCCCAGGGCCACCCGAGGCTCAGATAACCAGGACCGACCAAGGCTTGCACTGCCGGCATTGGCAGCAGCAGAGGTGTGATGGGGCATCGCCTTCCCCTGATCGCCGGGTCACCTCCCGCCCCTGAGGCTCCTGGATTGTGAGAGGGGGCAGACCGGGCTGAGGGACGCCCCCTCCAGTGCATGAATTTTCATGCACCGGGCCTCTAGTAACTTTATAAATGAAAATGTGACTATACTATATATACTCTTGTAAATGGCATTTCACTTAGAAATATTTTCATGTTTATAAATATTTACACATAGAGTTGGCCTGTTATTTTAAACTAGAGGCCTGGTGCATGAAAATTCATACACTGGAGGGGGGATCCCTCAGCTCGACCTGTCCCCTCTCACAGTCTGGGAGCCCTCAGGGGTGGGAGACGACCTGGCGATCAGGGGAAGGTGACACCCCCATCACACCTCGGCTGCTGCCACTGCCAGCAGTGCAAGCCTCGGCCAGCCCTGGTTACCTGAGCCTCGGGCGGCCCTGGGCAGCTGGGCAGCTGCTATCCGAGCCTTAACTGCACCTTGGGCCAGCCCTAGGTGGCTGGACAGCTGCCATCTGAGGCTTGCCTGCGCCTCGGGCCAGCCCTGGGCAGCTGGGGGGCTGAGGGCGGGTTGGCTACACTGCACGCCTGCCACCCCCCTTGGTGGGGCTGTAAGGACGGGGGGGGGGACTCAGGCGGGGCTGAGGGGACTGGGTGCCGCCATCTTAGTGATGGCATGATGGTCAATTTGCATAGTCCCTCTTTATTAGATAGGATAGCTATATAATAGTTCATTGCATTGATAAGTCTTTTGATTTATTTAACCACCTCCTTATCTGAGTAATTTCCAGTTTTCACTATATGAACAACTTTAGCCTATCTCTTACTTACATCATGTGAAATTCTGTTATTTCATAGAATATATTTTAAAAAGTAAAATTGCTATAAGAAAGAGTTTGAACAAAATATATCAACATTTTTTTGTGAGAGGAAATTATGTGTGTGAGTATGTGTGTGCATAAATAGTGAAAGCATGAAGAGCAGAATTCTGAGTTGTCTGGGTGGTAAATGGTAGTTTTCATATTCTGCTTGCTTCTTTATATTCCTCAGTTTTAAACAAGGAAAAAAGTTATTTTAATATTTACACAAAATTTCCACTTAAGGAGTTTAAGGTATTAACTACCATAGTGGGGCACATACACTGTACACACTAAGCCGGTGCCGCTCATGCCCAGTATTATTCACGTGCCACCCATGGCCATGGGAAGCAGTGTCTTTAAGGGCACTGATTTCTAAGAAAACTGGGGCTTGAGCATCACATGTCTGATAAAGAGTCTGGATCTTCAACCAGAGGACTTGTATGCATGCATATAAGCCTAACTAATGGACACAGACAACAGGGGGGTGAGGGCATGAGTTGGGGAGGTCCGGGGGTGGAGGGTTATGGTGGGATAAGGACACATATGTAATACCTTAATCAATAAAGAAATTAAAAAAAAAGAGTCTGGATCTTAGTGTAGGTTTCCTGAAACACTGTGGTTTAGAGTAGTCTGGAGTGATGTCATTTTTTTGTGAGTGTCTTTGAGGCCCAGGTTCATTCTCAAACTTCAGATATGCAAGTAGTGGTGTAGGAAATCCTGGAGGAGCCTATTTCCCTAGGAAACTTATTCAGCCAGAAGTGATGTCTTCAAGGCAGTCAGTGGTTGCAAAGCCACTGGGACATTCAAAAAGTTTTATGTCCCTCTGACAATCTCTCGTCAAATACCCAGCTTCCTTTCAAAATAATGACAATAATAATAATAAAGCCATGATCAATTATGTGGTATTGTGAACTGTGGAGAGAGGGGGACAGTCTTCAGACCCCTAACATCCTGATATATTTTCACATCTGTACAATCTTGTGTTTCCTTTCTGTCCAAGGACCCCATTCAAAAACAACTAAGAACCCAAGTTCTCAGTGTCCTGACTTATGTACCTGTGGTCTTATAGCTCTCCACCTGTGCATTCGCTCCCAATCCAGTCATGCAGTTTTCATTTCCAAAGGCATCCGATTTGTGTTTTGAAAAGGTGACTCTCACTGGGGTGGGGGTGGAGGGGCAGATGTGATGGGGAGCAGGATGGGAGGCCAGAGAGCGATGAGACCTGCAGTTGGGGAGCCTGCTCATTTAGCAGAGCTGGAGCAGTGGCAGCCAAGTTCTGTTACAGTCCCTGTCCAGTGAGGGTGGTTCTGTGGATGTTTATCACGACCTAAGCTACCCTTGCCCATTACTTAGTGCCTGTTAGACACCCCGCAGCAGCTCAGTCATGGCTGTGTCATACTGTTGTGGGGGTGAAGTGGGGAGGAGGAACACAGAGGTCTGATTCTTGCTCTGATTAGTTTTAACTCTACTGTCTCGGTTTTGAGGTGTGTACAAATGTTCTAGAGTGCTTTTCTCACTTTCTTCTCAGCCGTTTTTTGTCTGTGTTTTGAAGGCAGTGCTTACCAGCTCAGAAACAGAAGTGTTAGCATTTCTTCCCAACCTTGTGTTTAGTGACATGGACTTGATAGTTTGAAATGGACATGAGAATAATTACACCATTGAAATTGCAAAATACTTCAAATAATGGACTCCCCCCGCCTCAAGAAGATATATTTTTTAACATTTAGTAGCACACTACTTCTAAAAATCCTTCTCACGCCCTGTACTCTTTACCCCCGCATACACACATAGGGTGGGGAAGGGGAAAACATAGTGTTTGAGGGATTGGACACCATGGTTTTCTTCCGTGGGCTAAGGTGATTTCCAATAGGAGCAAACTGAGTTACTTTTCTCTTCCTATAACAAATTTTTCACTTATTTCCAAAAGGCCAACAATGAGCTAACTTTCTTCTCTCTTCCCCAGTGGATGGCTGCATTCACAGAGCGGCTGGCCCCTGTTTGCTAGCTGAATGTCGCACCCTGAACGGCTGTGATACTGGGCATGCAAAAATCACATGTGGCTATGACCTGCCTGCAAAATGTGAGTACAACTGTTTTGAACACTGTTTCAGAATCTGAGGAGCATTCTTGCCTCATTTTATTTCTCAGGTGTGTAACTAGGGAAGGAAATGGCAGTGGCGGTATTTAATTAAATGTGCTTATATTAAGGTTTTGTACCTGGTAATAAAATGTGTTTTCCAAATATCTAAGTGTATGCCATTTAACTATAGGTGTTTTTTGTTCAGACCTTCGGCAGACGGTCTCTGAAATAGAGAAATAAAAATATGAGCAAAAAATATATTATAGTCTTTAAGTGCCATTGAGTGACAGCTTCTGGAAACGATGCCAATTTCTTATTCCTTGTTCAGGTTTCTTGATTGTGGATGTGTTCAGAGCAAAGGAGATCAAAGTGATGTATTGTGTTTTCAGCTGCCATGTAAAGGCTGATTGGCAATTATAGCCAAGGCACCTGTCACACTTCCCTTTCGGGGAAAAGCCAGTGGAATGCGGTTGTCAGTGTGAGAATGTATTTGTGCTTTGAATGTGGAATGGTCAAAATTTCCATTATATTTGAATAGAGAGAAGTATTGCATTTGATTGACCTTGTTGGTTAGTCATTTAGCCAACTGGGTAGGGTGGTGTGGAATAAGAACAGTGAGAAGGAAACTGGCTAGAGGCACATGCTCTTTTTTTAATCACATTATCTTCAGGGCCTGGGGCTCGAGGTAGAGTTTCATTGCACAGTTAAGGATGTGCATTGATCCAAAATTGAGGCACTGATTAATTTTTTATTCCATGTACCTGCTTCTTATGATATTGCCTGGATCTGGGAGTACATTTTATGTGAAAGTAAACACACGATACAGTGTGCAGATAATGTGATGTAGAATTGTGCACCCGAAACCTATATAATTTTGTTAACCAGTGTCACCCTAATAAGTTCAATAACAAAGGAAAAGTATGACATGGATTTTAAAAAAATGTAAAGCTGGTTTTCGTTTTTGTTTTAGCACTGGAGAAAACGTGACTGAAAAATTACAATCTGTAGGAGACTCTTTGGTCTTGTACAGGCAGGTTGTGTAAGATGGATTTCCCGTGGATCTGTGCGAGGAGAGAGAGAGTGTTACACTGCAAAGATTACTTAAAAATAGGTTTAAATCTGAGGATTTTTAGTAAATAGTAATATACTAAAGTGGTATTTTTCTTTATAAATGTTATAATACTACATTCTATGTTCCTCACAGTGGGTTGCTAGTGAAAGTATATCAATTGTATACTGTTTAATTTTCCCTTTCATGACTTCTCATTTTTCTTTCTTTGTTACTGTTTTAACCTTGTGCCAAATGCCCCCTCACTCCTAGTTGGACGATATGTTTATGTCAAATAAGATCCTTTGTGTACATTGTGTTCAGAGAAGTTCTCCCTATGACTCAGAGAGCCTGAGTATTAAAGGTGATTTCATTTCTAGGTTTATGTGGCCCAGTGTTTATAAATATTGGTCATTCTTTCTTTTTAACAACATAATACCTTTGTGATATAGTTAACCAATACCATCTTGAGAGCAAGCAGATGATCAATTAGTTTTAGACTTGTATCTGTCCTTAAACCAGAGAATAAGGCCTGGTTCCCTATTGATTCACTACTTCTTTATATATTAAAGCACATATCAAAAATTCTTCAGCTCTGAGATTTCTGAAGACAAGTAACCTTGGAATTGCTAAATATGATCAAATGAAATGGTTGCTCTAGTGTATGGATTGACACTATGACAATCTTGTTTAATGTGCTTGCTCTTGTCTAACATCTCTCTAAATAACCCATTCAGCTTAGTTCAGGGTTGTTGAAGAATTGTACAATACCAGGCCCTGAGGTACAAAGGTCAATAATACCAATACATGAGCTGGAGGAATTCTGTGATCGAGTCATACCTTTGAACTAAGGTGCGGCTTTCTTGCTCATCCCAGGGCAGGTGAGACAAGAAATCTAGACATGAAAAGTCATCAGGACTCGATACAGAATCCCAGTGAGCTGAGATGTGAGAGCCTGACACGCCTTTAAGTTGCTGCACACAGCCTACAGGGCATGTCTTGTAAAAAATGCAAAGGAAATGTAATAGAAATTGCCAAATTGGAATTGCAGTGCCACCTCCTAAAGTCACACATACAGATTCTGTGAATGCCCTGATACTTCTCTGTATTTAGTAAGATTTAACAATTTATATTACAACATAAAGAAAAGCAAGGGAGGCAATGCAAGAATGAGTAATAATAGCTTACATTTATATGCCACTTTATAGTATGGCACAGTACTTTCACAAGCCCTCATATTTTAAATTATATTTTTCTAAACATCCTGTGTGTTCCTTTTTCCTTTTCTGCTCCCTGAGAGACGTTTTCCTTTCTCATCAATTTGGTTCATCCATTTCAGAGTCATTAACAATCCACAGATGTGCTTTTGTAGTGAGAGAATGAAAAGGGAGCTCATTACATACTGTTTGGGTCATTTTCCCTCCATATTTAATAACTCCATGACAGTTTGACAGCCGAGACTAGCTCCTGTCTGTCCTCTGTGACAGTGGGTTTATCATTACAGGGCCACTAAAGCCAGCCATCCAGCCACCAGTGATAATATCTTCATGCATCAGCAACTTGTTTGTAAAGTGCTATCATATGGGTTACAGACAAACTGGGTAATTTTGGACCGGTCTTTGCTTCTTTTTTTTTTTTTTTGCTTGCTAAATTAATCTATTTATAAATGCTTATATTTGAATTAAATATACTTATAGTCTACTAGAGGCCCAGTGCATGAAATTCATGCACATGTAGGGTCCCTAGCGGCCACCTGCTGCCACTGTGGGAAGGGCCTCCCGACCCCCTCCCCCTGCCTCCTGCCACCTGCAGCCACTGCTGCAGCTGGCCCTGCCCCTGCCCCCTGGTCAAACTCCTGGTCAAACTCCAAGTTGATGGGACAATTTGCATATTAGGCTTTTATTATATAGGATATCCTGATTGGTGGACTGATAAGCCTCAGATATTTAGTTTATGGCTTGGATGTTTTGAATAATTTGTTTTGATGTAAAATATCCAATATTTCTTTTCAAAAGTAATCTGAACAGTGAAAGAATATAGGCCCATATTTTATTGAAGGCTATTGCTAAGGAAATGACGTAGGGACTGAACTAAGGACTGCTCATGAAATTGGAACTTTGGGGACTTCCTCTTCTACAATATTAGAGGTTTGGGGGGGTTCATGATACAGTTTAGATTTCTATAGTTTTAGAGCTTTATCAGCATGTTGGGATATTTCTATTTATGCTATCATCGTTCTTACTAGAGGGCCAGGGTCACCTGGGAGAGGTTTGTTCATCTCTGTCACAGTTCGAGTGTCAATATCTGGCATAGTGTCTCTGAATTAATGTGAATGAATCAGTGATCAAACGCATGAATTGTTTCAGACATTTTCACCTGGAGAATAGCTTTGTGTTGCTTTCACTTCTAATTCTTTCCCTCCTGCAATCCATTCTTCCCAGTGCATATAGATTAATATGCCTGAATCCCGAGTCCTTGTAATTGTCTAGGATATTCTAGATGATGTGATCCTCCGTACTTCTCTGACATTGTCTCCTACCTTCTCCCTCGCTCATCAAGGCTGTTTTGCTAATATTTACTGCCTTTGTATTAGCATTCCCTCTGCCTGGAATTCTATTCTTCTACTTACCTATGTGGCTTGCTCCTTCACCTACTTCAAACCCTTGATCAAACCCTAATCAACATATTTATAACTGCTTCTCTGCTGTATTTGTAATTGCTTATGTAGTATTAACTTTTAAATACACTGTATCATTTACTTGTTTATTTTATTTATTTTCTGTCCCCTCACCCCCACAAGAATAAGGGCAGATGTTTTTTTCTGCATCTTTTTCATTTATTGCTGTATCCATGCAGCTTAGAAAAATAGGGGTTCAAATATATTTGTTGACTGAATTAATGAAATCTAACTCTACTCCTCTCAAATCCTTCACTAGGCTTTTACTTTAAACATAGACTTGTTAGCCTTATCTTTGGCCTTCCATGATTTAATGCCATATCTTGAACTATTTACAACCTTTTATGTGATCTGAATTGCTCATAATGGTATGTCTGTGCGGGGGTTTGTGTTCAGGGCTATCTCCAAAACTCTTTCTCTGTTTCATTATAGCTATCTTCCAGACTCAGCTCAAATATCACTTCTACAATAAAACAAGTCTTCCCTTATCAACTCAGCTAAAAGTACTTTCTTTTTCCTTCAAAATCCAGAATGCTATAGTTAACAGGCTGAGGGCACTTTTATTGTGTGACTGTTTATTGTTATCTGTGTGAACTTTCCACCTGTCTAGTAGCCCTTTGTATATGTTAATGGATGCTAGAGCCTTATCTATCAAATGAATTAATTGTTGAAGGTGGAAAGCTGGTTGATGATTAATTAATTGCTGGTGGGGGGATGCAAAAGAAAATGTATACTAATATTCCTGAGAAATGATGAAATTAGTATCAAGTATCCCTTGTATTTTTAAATCATATTTTAACATACTTCTAATTCCAAACACTTTTGTCTAAGAAACTTACTCTTAATCGAGTTTTTCCTAGGGGTGAGCAAATAAAAATAAAGAAATCATCAACTTTATTCAGTGATTTTCATCATAGCTCACCTCTGTTTTATTTCTTGAGAATGCTTCGCTTTTAGGCTTTAGGGCTGAATAATCATCAAAGATAAATGGAAAAAGTATTAAACTTGTATGCATAAAATAGTGGAATCTGTTTCTTTTATTCCTTCTATTTAATCTTTGGAAGTCGTGAAAGGGTAATATTAGCATCAAACTCACAGTTTTTCATCAGTCATTTGAAAGGCAACTCTAGGGTGGGAGACCATAGCATTATATGTTTGAATATCATAGAGTGGTATGAAATCAGAGTCCTTATTATGTTTCCAGGTGCAATAATAATCAGATAATGGTAGCTTAAAAGGTACTGTTGATAATAATTAGTACTTCTCTTCTGCCCTTCATCAAGAAATCATAGTACTTTGAAACATTAGCTGATCAACCCTTTTGAAATTCCTGTGATGAAGTAACATGACAAGTGATAATATTTTATCACAATACAAAAAGGAATTCAGGTACAGAGAACTTAAATTTGTTTTTACCAATATAAATGAAAAAAAAACACCAAAAAACAAAAAAACAAACAGACTCATAAATACAGAGAACAGACTGATGTTTGCCAGAATGAATGGGTTTGGGGAACTGGGTGAAAAAGGTGAAGGAATTGAGAAGTACAGATTAGTAGTTACAAAGTAGTCATGGGGATATGGAATACAGCATAGGTGACATGCGAACTCATTTTTTTGGTTGATTTTTCTTTGTTAAATGGCATTTAAATATATAAAATAAATATCAAAAATATGTCTTTGTTTTACTATGGTTGCAAATATCAAAAAATTTCTATATGTTACACGGCACTAGAGTTAAGCTAGGGTTTTTCAAAATGCTGACACGCCGAGCTCAAAAGGTTCGCCATCACTGGCATAGGGAATATACTCAGTAATATTCTAATAACAATGTATGGTGCCAGTTGTGTGCTGGAGGTGTGTGTGTGGTGGTGGGGGGGGGGGTATATGGTTGTCTTCCCACTATGCCGTACACCTGAAACTAATACAAAATAATGTTGAATGTAAACTGTAATTGAAAATATTTTAAAAATTTAAATTTGTTGTTCCCAATAACAAAGTGAGTCCATATTAGAGGCATGGCAAAGTATCCCTGAACTAGGGAAAGCGTCTATGGCAATGTTGCTCAAGCCTGCTGCCTGTTTTTGTAAATAAAATTTTATTAGAACACAGCCATGCCATCTGCGTGCATATTGTGTATAACTGGTGTCATGTGACAGAACTGAGTACTTGCAACAGAGACTGTGTGACCACAAAGCCTGAAACATTTCGTCTCAGTCCCTTTACAAAAATAATTTGCCTGCTCCTGGTCTAGGGCCATCTCCACTTTTATATGGAGGAAGATGAGATCCAGAGAGCTTAAATGTCTTGGATTTTATTGAGTGTATGTGACTTACTTAGATTACTATTGACAGAACAGAGACTAAAATGCATGCCTTCTATTTCTTGGGACAGTCCTTGCTTCTGTTGCCTCAACAGAACATCGCCTTGGGAGGATCATCTGAAGTCTTTAAAACGTTTCAAATTATAAGGACACCTTGAAAAAAAGTCTAGAAAAATATGACTCTTTTTCTCAATAGGGCCAGAACTAGAAAGTAAGTTCAGTCTCTGAAGGGAGAGTTAAGTCAAACCATCAGATGATTAGCCAATAAATCTTTATTTTTTGCTTCCTCCAGTGGTGGTAGCTAAGATGTTGAAAGGGAGCCTGTAGTTCTGAGGAAATTCAGTTTTTAGAGTAGGTAACTTAGATGATGCTTCTGCGAATCCTCCAGAATCATGCCTCATTTCAGCCACGTGGGCTGCAGCAGCAGGGGTTTGATTGTGAAGTCAGCGGAGTGGGCATAATGCTAAGAGGCTGCCTTCACCAGTGTTTGATGGAGACCTGAGGACCCTCACGAGCCCTTTTTCCATAATTAAATTACTTATATTCCATAAAGAGAGAAATGGCTTTTGAAGAACAAAAAAAAATCATCTTCCTTTCTTGAGAGGGAGATGGGATTGTTCCTCCTAAAATCAAACCTGATTGGCTCATTTCCTTTTAGTGCTTTAGGAATTTCATGTCGATTGGGATCTATTTCTTTGTAATTACCACCCCTTTCATTTATGTAAGCAGTTTCATACGTTTGTGATCCTTATGATGGATGTGGCAGTAGGAAGGGCAGGAAGATTGTGAAACCCCAGAGCATTGGTTCTCAAATGTGCTCAGTAGCAGTGGCAGCAGCATCTGAGAATTTGTTAGAGATGCAAATTCTCAGGCCCCGCCCCAGACCTACTGAATCAGAAACTCTGTGACTTTGATGTGTGCTCAAGTGTGAGGACCATTGACCTACAGTGGTATAATCCTGGGCAGAGCCCTTGCCATTGGGCCTCTTGCCCTACAACCCTTTTGCTACACAATACAGGCAACCTTTTGGGTCACAGGTTAAGGCTTTGTTTGAAGAGAACTCCTACATTCTCTTCCTCTGTCATTTTTTTTTCACATTTAGCAATGCTGTCTGCATTTGTATTTGTTTATTGTTTATCTTCTTAAACAGAATAACATCTTAAAGAGCAGACATCATATCAGTCTCATTCATCTGGTGTGCTTAGCATCTGACATAGTAACCTGCACAGTTACTTGATACACATTAACTGGAAGAATTAATGAAAGCAATTTTCTTTGTCATAGTCATAGCTGCCACTGCAGGAAGACAGCCAAGAAGATACGCAAGATAGGACTAGGTGATCATGGAAATCTGCAGAGCTAGGCCTGCTGCCACTGGCAGTCTTTCTGTGATCCCATTAGCAAACCTGCTGCTTCTTCAAGGACTCTAGCAGAGTACTGGAGCACAGGGGCAAAATTTGCTTATTTTTGTCCACAGGGCACACACATAACCCACACTTAGATGATTTCCTTTCATCTTCTCTCTTCTTTATTTGGCCTATTGTGATAGCATAAATTCCACTCCCCCAGGTGGCTTTGTAATGAAATAACTAAGCAGTTCTAATGGTAAATAGTGTCTTTAAAAAATTTTACATTTTGGAAGGAACTGGCATTCACAAAGTGGTATTTTGGCTGAGTGTAAATAAATGCCTCTGTTTGGCTTGCATTACTGGACATCTTAACAGGCCTTCACAGGACATTGTCTATACCTTCTTTTTCCTATGTGATCAATAGGAAGTAACAGAGTAAATCAATTCTGGGTAATAATGTAAATGGGCTCTCGAAGGCAATCCCTGCTGCGAAATAAGCAGTTAGCTGCGACACTGGCATTAACCACCATGGGGATAATCAGCCTTTGGATGTGTTTAATCAGAGTTATCAGCTAAGATTAAAAAGAGAGTTACTGTTGTGCAGGGATAATCATTGTAAGTATTTAAAAGATGAATATTTGAAGGTGCTCTCATCAATTAAAGCCATCAGAATTGCTTTGAGTAATTTAGGATGCGCTGAGGTCAGGCACAAGCAAACAGAAAGTTAATCTCAGACCCAGAGTAGTTAAGGGCAGGAATTGCAGAATAGCTTTACTGAAATAGGTAGTGAATGCTGTTAAGTGAAGATTTCACCCAGTACTAAAATGTTCTTTGAACTATTACAAGCACATGTGACTTGATTCAAAAGTGGGCAACACAGAACAATTTGTAAATGTATTAATTCTCCTTGCAGTTAATCACTAATCCCAAAAATGAAATATTAGACCACTCTGTGGCTTGATGAGAGGTGTTTCCAGTTGAAAATATTGATGGAACCAAGCTCTGTACTGTAGAATAAAAGGTTGACTCTGGGGCAAGGATACTATATATCAGGATAGAAGGTCTGAGAAGTTTTGAATCCAAGACATTCTAATTAGTAAAGTCCCTTAACCTTTGAGCCCAGGTTTGTTCACCCATGGTTATCTGGGGTTTGTAATATCTCCCTCAGGTGAGACTGTTAGGGATATACACAGAGGCGCTTTTTAGTAGTATAAGGCATCATAAAGATATTGGTTTTATTATTACTTGAAAGTACTTAGCATACCTAATTTACTTATTCAACCAATGTTTATTGAGTGCTTGCTTTGAATTAGTGTGCTCTTTTAGAATGCAAATAACTATAGTGATGGAGATGACTAAGATTCCAGTCCAATCTCAGGTTCTAATAGATAATAAACATATTCACATAAAAGCAGAAAACCTCAGATAATTTCAGGGCTCTAAGGAAAATAAAGTGTGACAATAAAATGCATAGTGGAGGGAGGGGTCTACTTTTTCTATGGTGATCTGGCAAGGCCTCCCAAAGAGATGGTGTTTGAACTGAGAGCCATCTACTAACTGGGGAAAATTCATTGCTGGCAGGGCAAAAGCGTGTTACCACGGGGTTAAAAACAAAATCATCTTTTCTGTTCTGTAAAATGAGATGGTCCATACATTTTTCAATTGTTCTTCCTTGCTGCAGATATTGAACTTCAGGTCTGACATATGTATAATTTTCATTTTAATCTGACTTTTGAAGGTACTAGAGGGAGTGCTGCTGTCACAGGAGTTGACAGGAATTTAACGATCTCCTCATCTGACCTCCTGTTTTACAGCTAGGGAAACTGAGGCCCAGACAAATTCTTGCTTTTTCCCAGGCCATATGGTAAAGGATAGAGCCTGGGCATCTGGACTCAGAGAATGGTGCTCCTTCTGCCTTTCCTGGAGTCTCTTCAATCATGTGAACTCTCTTATGGTAGTATGGTGGGAATGTAATCAACTCTTAAGTGAGGTGATGCACAAGAAATTTCTTATTTCACATGGAACTTTACTGTTAATACTAATTTAGATGAGTTTAATTATGACACCCAGAGCGCTACTAAGTAAAGTTTATGACAACAATCCATTTGAACATGTAGAGCAGTGATTGGTATCTGAGAAAATGTGGAAGTCACAATAGCAATGAAGAAAAGTCCTATGTCAACCTCAGGACATGGACATTTGTCCCAGCTTCCTTCTAACAGAAAAGGAAAACTCTTTAGAAGTAATTTTGAGAACTTCAGATAATTGGTTTGAAAGGTTTACTACAAATCCTGTGATATTTCTTCTTCTTGTATATGGCCTGGACTTAACGACTCCCTTTGGTGAATAGAATATGTCAGAGGAATGGAATCACTGAGATTAGGTTACAGAAAGACTGTGCCTTCCATTTTTGCTGCCATCTCTTACTTTGTTTCTCTCAAATCACTCATTACTTTCCTAGGGCACCATAAAAAATTACCACAAACGTGAAAGTTTAAAGCAGCATTTATCCTTTCACAATCTGGAAGCCAGAGGTCTGAAGTGAAGATATCAGCAGGACTCCATTCCTTCTGAAGTTTCGAGGGGAAAGCCCATCCTTGCCTCTTCCAGCTTTGGTGGCTCCAGGTGTTCCCTCCCCCCAACCTTTGCCTCCATCTTCTTATCACCTCCTCCTCGTGGCTGTTTCTCCTAAGGACGCTTGTCCCTGGACTGAGGGCCTTTGGGTAATGCAGGATGATCTCGACTCAAGATCCAGGACTTAATTACATCTACAAGGACTTTTTTTCCAAAGAAGGTCACCGTCACAGGTTCCAGGGGCTTCGACATGGACCTATGTTTTCTGGAGCCACCATTCAACCCCCTCCAGATGTTTACCTGAGAGTGATTCCTGTTCCTCGAGGACAACTTCAGAGGGCAGGCACTCAGGGTCACTGAACCAGGCTGAGCTGGCATGGCACATAAGGCGCCCTGGGGCTGAGTATGCCATGGCCGTGCCGGCTCACCACATGGCTCCATGGCTATGGCGACAGAATCCCAATGTTTGCCTCTGTCTTCACATGACCATCTTCCCTGGGTCTCTCTGTACCTTGTCCCTTTCTCCTCCCTTAAAAGGATACTTGTCATTGGATTTAGGCCTATCCTAATCTAGGATGATCTCAAGGTCTTGAGATCAGTTACTTAACTATATCTGCAAAGACCCTTTTTCAAAATAAATTCGCATTCACAAGTTCTTGGGTGCAGGATATGGACCTATCTTTTTGAGGGTCACTACTGCACACACTACACATTCTCCTTAGGTGAAGTCAGCTTCCATGTCATGTGGAAACCCTGAAAAGAGGAAAACCAGCGACCATGTGGTGAGGGAACTTGGCCTCTGAAGAGGCCCATACTGCGGGGAACTTGGGTCTGCCTGAAACAAGGTGAGTGAGCTTGGAAATAGATATTCTGAGATGTGCCAATAGCCATAAGAGTGAGCTTGGGGGCACATCCTGCAGTCCCAGTCAAGCTCTCAGCTGTCTGCAGCCCTGGCCGGCAGCTTTTCTGCAACTTCATGAAAGGCCCTGAACCTGAACCACCCGGTGAATCCACTCTTGAGTTCTTGACTTGCAGAAGCTGGGAGATAATGAATGTTTACTCATTTAAGTCAGGGACGTTCACTATGTAGCAATAGCAATAATGTAGAAAGTATGGCTATGAGCTTTATTAAGCAGTGCAAGGAGCCCACTGTCAGAATGGTTGGTGCCCATCACGTTTTCTCAGCACATGGCCTGCCAGGCGGAGGGGCAGGCCGAAACACAAGGTGAAAATGAAATAGAACTTGGGGTGATGTCATACTTTGTCAGTTATCTTAAAATCAAGAAATGCAGCTATACTACTTCATCATACCTTTGTCATAGATAGCACACTAGATTGGAAAGAATGTTAGGAATGTAAATTTCTATCATCTTTTCTTAAAAAATGAAAAGATTACTCGATTAGGTTCAAGCAGAACCTGAAGTCCAGCTTAGTAAAGAAACATTGGAAGGAAAACAACACAAACCAAAACATGTAATTGAATATTAATGTTTACCTGGTATTCCTTTAAGTGTTCTCAGTGTTTTTGCACCTGCCACTCACATGCTCTGTATGCTTAGGAAGTGCCGTTTTCATTTTGAGGGGGGGATTTATTCAGCTTCTACGCGGTGTTGATGCTTCGAGCTAAAGGAAGGCGAGGTAACTTCCTATTCACAGTTGCAGCAGTGCCCTTCTAAATGTTTGCTGTGCAGGGTCATGTGCTTCCCATTTGCTCCCTCATTTTTCAGAACCACAGAGAGTTTGCTCCATTTCTAATCACATGCTATTTGTGAAATCCCTATAATTTCCTAAAGCTTGCCTGCAGAAGCTTTCCTCTTCCTACCGGTGACATTTGGCGGAAAGATTTATTCCCCCTCTGTGTGTATTCTGCTTAGTGAAGATCATCAAAAACAACCTTAACCATATATTTGCAAATTCTCGTTCAAATTATGTCTGTATTGAATTTAGAGTTCAGCCTTCCATCTGAAGGTGTGTGAAGGGCAAAGGGCTGCTTTAGAAATCCCTTCCATGTACATGCACTCAGCTTTTTGCTTTCTACATCATGGCATACAATGCCAAACTGCTGCCTCCCTTTACATGGCCAGGTGATTTTGTTCTTGTTCTGTTACTCCTATAGTTAGGTATGTCATGTACACACATATACGCATTTTTCATGTACTCCATTAGAAGCACATTCTCATTATTCTGAGCACAGATTTCCTTCTGCATTGTAATAGGTTTATGAGTATGGAATTCAGGCTTTTTGTGTGTGTGGAGCTATTTGCTGGAGAGCAATCTGGGAGAGTTTGGGTTTGGTGAACTGGGATGGAAGGCCCTAGGGTTCTCCCTGGAAACCTACTGAGAGGCAACTGGAGGGAAGGCAAAGGAGAGCTAACCGCTGGGCTGGGCAAGCTGGCAGTACTGGGCCTTCCTCTGCCATGAGTCCAGGACATGTCCTACCTGTTGCTTTGAAATTAATAAAAATTATCTTGGGCAGGGCTCTGTACGTAGAATATCAAATAGTTATGAGATTGATCATTGTAGCTATGTACATAGAGGGAGGGGAAATTTACAGAACCACACATCCAAAAAGAGCTATTATTTCAAACATTTCCTTAATTCTCTGTTGTCTGCAATAGCGGGGTTTCTCCATATACCAAATTTACTGTTTGTCATGGGCACCAAACCTGTTACCTTAAACACATTAACAGTAGCCCAAGAAACATTCTAATGTTTATGCCTATTTTGAGATGAACCACCACAGGACATTCCCCCCTCCCCCTTATTTTCCTTTTTACCACTCTACTACATTCAGAAATGATGGGATCAATATTTTAAAGCCTGTATGATAGATGTTTCTATTTATTTTTCACCATGGTTTTTGACTTTTTATTCATCATTGTTATTGAGGACATACATTTGAGGACAATGGAGCTTTTAGTAAGAGTCTCACAATTACATTTTAAGGCTTGAAGAAAAATCTAGAAATCACTCTGTCAGCAACTGAATCCTATTTCTCCCTTTAAAAACTAGGTAAGAGTTTTTCCTCCCTGTTGCTGAAGACAGTGTACTTTGCATCTAACATCTGTCTGGCATATAGTAAATAGTGGTACATGTTTCATTCATTCAGCAAACTCTGGCTCCTGAGATCTGTGGCAGATGCTTTGCTTATCTTTTGGAAAAGAATGATGTGCAAAACATGGACCACACCCTCAGAGAGTTTACTTGAGTTGAGCTGAAATGAATCAAGTGACTTGCCCAAGATCACACAGATATTTAACTGATAAAACCGTGCCAAGTACGCAAATTGTCAGATTTTCAGGCTGTGGTCCTTGCTTCTTTTTCATGGAGATTTTATTTGGGGAATCTTATAATGAAACGATCTAGTGATGTTGCCCTTTCCTCATGTTTTCAAGGGGTTTTCACATACAGTGACCAAGAAAACTGTCAGTGGATTCCAATACATCTGTACACTGGGGTGTGGAGGAGGGACATGGTATGTTGGGGGCCAGCCCCAGCAGGTCCAGGGGTTCCCCAAGGTGTGGACGGAGTCGGGGAAGAAGGAATGACATGGAGGCAGCGTTCAGGTGATCATCATAGCCAGGTTCCTCTTTTTATTGTCCTCTTACATCTGTATTAATACTATTTGATCTTAATCCTATTCATTCTATTCCAAAGGTTAGGGCGTTTCTTATCTTCATTCCAAGGTTGCTCTATTGTTCTATTAAGCTACAAGGAAGTAACTGAAGGAG
>NW_005354874.1:2623850-2644503 GCF_000412655.1 Myotis brandtii
ATCTTTTCCTATTTTTCAAAACCCTGTCATTTAAGTAGTAGTATCAGGGGGAAATAAAGCAGAGAAGAAGAGGTTTGTAGATTTTTAATAACCTGGGAACCATGCCCTGATGTGACTAACTAAAAGCCAATGAAATAATAGTGAGGTCTTTGCCCATTGATTTAGAATCTGTGTTCAAAGATTATTTCCAAGCTCAATTTATTGTTAAACCTCATTAAAATAAAACAATAATTTTATGGGTTTGAAATGTGTTATGACTTATTTTCTGATTGAGACTGCTAGCCCAGTGCTTACAACTTACATGTAAATGTGTTCAAAAGGAAATATTGATGGGTTTCCTCTGTGTTCAGATTGTTCAGACTTTATGGGAAATAATAAAGCTTTACAGCTTGTTCTTCACAAATAGGATGCTAGGGACTTGCAGGCAACACAAGAAATCTATTTATTATTTTATGTGAGAGTGATCTGGGCCATGTCTCCCTTTAGAGACTCCTGGAGCTAACTGTTACTTTAGATACAAAAGGAGATAGTATGAAAGCCAGTGGTTAGAGAATAATAACTTGACATAAATAGGGTTTCCTTTTACTACAAGAAGGATAATTAACCAGTGGTCAGTGCAGCAGCATTAACCCCAGTTTAGCCAGAAGGGGTGAAGGCACAACCTACCCCATCAGGCCCTTAGGACCTCTTAACACAAAAGTGTAAATTTATAGTTACAGTTTCCTGTTTAAGAGTCATCTCTGCTTCCAGCACTTGTAGCTGCAGCCCTGGATCTGAGACCACTGCATCAGGAAGGGAAAAAAAGTCGAGATGATGGGGGAAGAAAGAACAAATACAGTTGTCAAACTAGTGACCTCCTCATCTTAGTAAGAATTGCATAGTCATATAGGCCTCCACCCTCACCTCCTTTTCCCAAGATCCACCAGAAAAACAGAGGGATAGCTAGTGGGGATACTCGTTCAGCCCTACTCATATTGAATGTGAACACAAACTTGTGAAACATTTAAGCCAACCCTTCATGCTTTTATATCCCCTTACTTAGAGAACCAATGTTTTAGTCATTCATTCTGATTCTCTACTAAACTATCACTCTGAGGAAGATACCTTGCTGCCAATTGTTGGACACTTTGGTCTATAAAGTATGTTCCTAAGACTGAAGAGATGTGACTCAACAGTCCACATTGGTGAGCTATCTCTGTTTCAGTACTTTTATAGTGCTCTGAGCATTTTCACCTACCACTTGGTGAACAAAACTCACTGGTGAGGAGGGAGGGTCAGTGTCTATTCCTCTCAAGAGCTATTTTTATATCACTTAGGGGTACTTGCTTCAGTCTCACTCGCCAGCTATGTTCAGGGCCTTCCTCTGGGGCATCTGCCATAGAGCCATCTTCAGTCTGTCTCTTGTTGGCTGACAGACAATTTTTATTGGCATTTTGTGCCTTAGAAGGTACAAGAGGAAGATGTCTAAATATAGCCCATTTTTGAATTGCTGCCGTACCCCATTTCCACTCATTTCATGGAGCTTAGTGGCAACCTTAAGTGATTGCACAGGATATCTGCTTGTTGATTCCAATCACCTTGTGAACCTGGAAGAGGATTCTTCTGATGAGCACTGATATGTCTTACCTTCATGTACCACTCAAGTTCCCATAGTGATTTGCATAGGACCATGCCCTATGTGGATGTTTCTTTAACAGGCCAGGTTTCCATCACCCTCCTTTTTGATCATAAGTTGGTACAAAATGAAACGCAGGGACTATCATCATAAAACAGCCTGCACCTCATCCCGCTGAACTGATTTATCTGAACCTTCTATCAGAGTGGTGTCCTTCCAAGCAGGCTATTGGCTTTTCACCTTGGAATTATTGTTTACAAACCAAACATCGCTTTGTTGGTCAGTTGAGAGCAGTCTATAAGGCACTTCTAAATGATGATAGAAGCCAGCAGTCCTCATGCCATTCTGAAATTAATCTTATGTTGAGGTATGTTCCCTTGATTTCCACTTTGCTGAGAGTTATTTTTTTTGTCATAAATGGGTGCTAGATTTTGTCAAATGTTTTTCTGCATCCATTGATATGATCATATAATCCTTATCCTTCATTTTGTTTTTGTAGTGTTTCATGTTAATTGATTTGTTGATATTGAGCCATTCTTGCATCCCAGAAATAAATCCCACTTGATCATGATATATTAATGTATTGCTGAATTTGGTTTGCTAGTATTTTGTTGAGGATTTTTACATCTATGCATATCAGGGCTATTGGCTTGTAATTTTTTTTAGTGTCTTTCTCTGGCTTTGGAATCAGGATAATGCTGACCTCATAAAATGAGCTTGGGAGTCTTCCCTCTGGAATAGTTTGAGAAGGATAGGCATATTACCTCATTTTTTAATAACCACTTTAAAATATCCCACCTTGGTGGGATATGTCCCTTAACTCTTCCCTCTGCCTCTATGCATTCCCTTGATAATTAAATTAATGTTTTTATTAACATCTGTAAGACTCATGAGGGGAAATTGAGACAGCAAATGTGGTAAGACTTCTCAAACTGTTGTTTGATTTTGAAGTAGTAAGGTTACCAGGGGTTTTATTCAAAAAGAACACTCTTAACCACAGCATTTATCATGATCTGGGTAATGAGCATATTTCAGTGGGTGAATAAGTCAGTTATCACAAAGCCAGTCCTATCTGGCTTGCATATACAGCATATAAACTGCTTCCTCTGGGGTGTTATACTTGGCATTTATAAGCAGAGTTGTATAGTCCCCCTTCTCAGAGTAAATGACCTTAGAGCAGATTTTATACATTTACCATCCTGGCTGTTCCCTCATGAATAACCTACTGTGTTTCTGGATCATATAGCTATCTGTAATTGTTCCATAATAAACTGTGATTCCTGTATTGACTCAAACATACTCTTCTATCCTGCAGCATTCAAAACCCAATACAGTACCCCTAGATTAGTTAGTCTCAAATTCTATTTCAGTAAATGTTCTTCAGGAAGTTGGAAATGTTGATCCATAAAATGAGACAACTCCTTTGCTTCATACCTTATGTGTTCAGCAGTTTCTTGATTTTATCCTTCCCCCACATTGATTACTTTCTTGGTGACCAAAGTTATTTTATGTTGTCCTGGTATAACTTTTCTCTTTTTAGGCAGCTTTGAGGCTACTGACCAATACTCAAACTGACCAAAATCTGAGCTTGGTCTAGCATCAAGACTCAATCCATATCTACCACCATTTCTAAATTTCATTGGTAACTTTTAACTGTAGTAACTTATCAAAGATTGTCACTACAGTTTCACATGATGGGTAACTAGGTAGCCCATCCATGGATCAAAGGTTTCTCATCCCCTGCACGTCATCTTTTCTCTTTGCAAACTACATATTTCTGTGAGCCATGGCCTGCATAGTAAATCCCACTTCTGACACCAATTCTGAGCTATTCTTACTTACCATGCTTCTAATATCAATTTTGTTGTGTGGTGTGTGTTCACATCAACAAACTGGATGTTCTATGATTTAATTCAAGTATGCTACTATCTACCTGGAATTAGTGCAGTTGGCACAATTAAGGGGGGTTCATTTTCACAGACTGACCCCACTTCATATGCCATTCGAAAGTCTGAGCATGTCATCAGTATTTCTCACTGACTGGCTATACATTGAGGGTTCTCATGATCCCTTCCTTAGGTTTAATAATTTCTTAGCATGCCTCACAGAACTCAGGGGAACATTTTACCTACTATTACTGATTTATTATAATGGATACTATTCAAGAAAAATAAAATGGAAGACATGCAGAAGGTAAGGATATGGGGATGCATGGAACTTCCATGCCTTCTCTAGGCATACCACAACAACATCCAATGTGTTCAGCCTGGAAGCTCTCCAAACCCCATTGTTTAGGGATTCATTATGTAGGTATGACTGATTAAATTATTGACCATTGGTGATTAACTCAATCTCTAAATCCCTTTTTTCCCCTCTTCATAAGTCAGGGTTGGAGTTGAAAGCTCTAAACCTCTAATAACTTGGTTCCTCTGGCAACCAGCTCCCATCTGAAGCTATCTAGGGGCCCACTGAGAGTCATTTCCTTAGCATAAACTCAGGTATAGTTAAAAGGAACTTGTTATGAATAATAAAAGATGCTCCTAACATCGCTATCACTCAAGAAATTCCAAAGATCTTAGAAGCTGTCAGGAACTGGAAACAAGACCACAAATATATATTTCTAGTTGTATTATAGTAGTCAATCTCACAACTTGAACAATACTTATGCAGGAATATTCTTAAGCGCATCTATATATATAAAACCCTAATATGTAAATAGACCAAACGGTGGAACAACCGGTCGCTATGATGTGCGCTTACCACCAGGGGGTGTGGGTGGAACATGGAGGGTGTTGGCAGCAGGTGGCAGAGCATGGAACATGGCGGGCATCGGCCGCAGGAGGATGGTAGAACAGGTGAGCGGAGGCACCAGACCAAGGCAGGGTGCCGGTCGCTGTCATCGGGGCGAGCCCACCCCGCGTCTACTGGCCCTGATCGCCCTTGAGGGCTTCTTCACCTCTCCCTGCTCCTGAGGGGCAATCGGGGTAGCAGCTGCCACCTGCACCCACTGACGGCACCAGCCCCGCTCGCACCCACTGCTAACGTCAGCCCCAATTGCTCCTCCTCAGCACCGTCAGCAGATGCAAGCAGGGCCTGCATTGTCACAACTTCAGCCCCAATTGCTCCTCCTCCGCACCGTCAGCAGATGCAAGCAGGGCCTGCATTGTCACTGCATGGGAGATGCGGCTGCGGGAGTGGGGCTGCCGGCAGACAGGGAACCAGGGGCTGCAGCAGGAGGGGCCAGGCAGGGGTGTGGAGGATGGGCCAAAACCCGCCCCTGTGACCACCCCAGCCTCTCCATCCACAGTTCCTTTCAAGGTGCATGAATTCGAGGACTGGGCCTCTAGTATACTAATAATATGTATCTCCATACCTACATGAAAACTAATTTATTTCTCACAAATAATCAGTTTCACTACAGAAGTTTAAATGTAGAAGTTAGAATTAACTTCTTATATTAAAACAGCATTTTGAGATTCTTGAGAGATGAGATTTAACTGACTTTTCTCTGTGTGTAATATATACTCTTACAGTAGTATGAAGAAAATGTATTTTTAGCATCTTAAATTTATATAGGTTTCCTAGACACTATTTTAAAGCAGTTTTCCACATAGCATTAGATTTTATAATAGTGTAAACTGGGTTTTACAGAACTTAAAATTTAAATAATAGACTTTTAAACCGTAACTAAATATCTAGCATAAGGCAAAACAATTATCCATTTGTGAAGGTGAATATCCAGCTATTCAATTGCTCTTAAATATAGATGGGTAAGCAGGGGCTTTGTTTGTTTTTTGAAGTTAAAACATACGGCATTCACTTATTTTTCTGTGAAAGATGTGCCAGATAGCCAAAACCTTTTCTTAGTATCTTGGGGGAAAAGGTATCTGTGATCTGTGCACTTATTTTATGCCATTCTATTCACGTGTTGTACAAATCCATTTAAATAGGAAAACGAAATTGCTTACAGTAATATAATACATTTCCCTTAGTGAATATTGGTACTTTTTGATGCATGCTGATTTGAGCTCTGACAGAGTCATAATCTACATACCAAACATATGCCGTTAGCTTTCAAAACATAAACTGGCACTGCTGGAGCCGTGGGAGTGAGTTAGTTCACCAAACCAATCTCTCCTTCTTCCGCCTCGGAAAAAGGACTGATCATCGATGGCCTTGAATTTGTTGTCTCAAACTTCAGGGTAGGGGTCCAATTAATAAAAGTAGGTCCTGTGGCATGGCATGGCGAAAGTTTGAAACTCTGACTCAATTTTCTTACTTCCCTCCTAGGGGAAAATATATGTGGTCATGAGGCCTTGTTTTTTTAAAAAAGTGGACAGTAAATGTACTGAAACACTGACAATATAAGGTTTAATTAACAATATAAGGTGAAAACAGTGTGGTTAGTTTCACCTATGCAGTGGACAAATGAAAAACCACATGCATAATGATTTCTTTTGCCCTGGAGCACTCAGGTTTCTCTTCTGCCATATTTTTTTCTTTTTTTAAAAATATATTTTTATTGCTTCAGAGAGGAAAGGAGAGGGAGAGAGAGATAGAAACATCAATGAGAGAGTGTCATTGATCGGCTGCCTCCTGCATGCCACCCACTGGGGATTGAGCCCACAAACCGAGCATGTGCCCTTGACTGGAACTGAACTGGGGACCTTGCAGTCTGCAGTCCAATGCTCTATCCATTGAGCCAAACCAGCTAGGGCTCTGCCATATTTCTGTATGTCATTGGCATCTACATATATTTTATAGATACTTTCCAACTATAACTTTCTGATAATTCAGATATATTTTTACCTGATTATTTACCTTCTCTTACTTTCATTCTATCTTGACTAGTTTAAATTGAAGCCTTCTTTAAGGTCTTATATGTTCTCCATGTCAACTCCTGAACATTTATATTCTAAAAGGAAAAAAAAAGATGCTGGACCCTTAATAGCTTCATCCTTCAAGTTTGTCTCATAGGTGATGACAACTTGACTGAAAAGTCTTCATGGTAATTCAATAATTAAATTCTTCTAGCTGAGACCCAAGAGACATCTCTTGGGCTGAATTGCACAGCATAGTGAATGACATTATAATGAGGTTTTAACTTATTAGTCAAATGAATGAATGGGAACTTTGCTATTGAAATTCATTAGTATTTTATGCTAGAAAGCAAGACTTGGTGCTGTGGATAAGAACGAGTACAATCTTCTCTTCTTATAATTAATTATCATATCAGTTTATTAAAAGTAGTTTCACTCAGAGAAACAATACTCTTGTAAAGAAAGTCTAAGGCAGTCTAACAAAGCAGGGTGATCACTTCTGTGTGTCCCTGAGCTCTGCCTGTGTAGGAAGCACTTTCCCAGATACTTTTGCATATTACCTCTTTTTTTTTAAACACCTTCTCCTATAGTTTCTTTTATTATTCCTATTTTATCTACAAGAAAAACCAGGCACAGAGATGTTAAATAACTTCCCTAAGATCTCATAGGTAGTGAGGATAGAAGATTCAAACTCAGTTGGCCTCTCTCTATAGTTCTGAGCTTGGAAACAAGACTTTATGTCATTCTTGGGCATGAACATTTGCTCGTATATTAATTTCCTTGATACCTTTTCTTTTATTTCTTTCCCTTTTTTTAAAAAAAAATGAAAGTTGATGATATTTAGAGAGGTTTAGTTTTTTTTTACTTAAAAAAATTTCAAGCTCAGAAATGCAATAAGAATAACAATATTTAGGCATTGACCACCAAGAATTTTCAAAATATTTACATTTTGACCTCATTATTTCCTTTTTTAATAAAATAATGAGACAATTCTAAATTATTCTCATCAGTCCCATTTCTTCATTTCCTTCTTCCCATTTCTTGCCCAGAGAAACTGCTCTTAAGAGCTGGATGTAAAACCTTCTGAACTGTATTTTTGTATTTCTATCAAAGATATAGAAATATCCATAAGCCATATATATCATGGTTTGTGTGTTTAAATGGATGTGAATGGTTTCCTGTTATACAGATTATACAGATTCTTGATCTTTTCATTCAACAGTGTATTTTTGAAACCTCTTCATAGTGATATATCTACCTATATTTCATTATTAGCTACTATATTTAATCCTAACTTCTAGATATGTCATTTTTCTGTTCATTTTCCTATCAACAGGTTAGTTATTTCCAATATCCTTCTATTATAAACAATGATGAAATGAACATTTGTAATACATATATTGTTTCATGCACATGTGCCTTCTGAAGTGGGATTGCTTGGTGGGAGGGGCTGTGCAGTCAACTCTAGCAATGAGCACAGAACAGACACAAATGGGAAAGGGGCACATCAGGACTACAAAGGAAACAAGCAAAAACATCTACTATGGTTTTGAGGCAATGGTTACTAATAATCATTATGCATTCATGTTTTATGAAGTCCCAACAAACAAATATTAGGTTTATGTAAGTTTTAATAAAGAGAACTTTATGCTAAGATGAAAGAGACCTGTATTTTCTCTCAGGTGTGCTCTAACCTACCTTTGATCCATTAAACAACACATTAATGGGCTCCGAATCTCATTTTTCTCATCTGAAGTTCAGGAATTTTTATTAGCAGATTTTTCCTAAAATGGCTTTCAGCACTAGACTACCTGAGTGAAGGCTAGGATAAGTTTTCTTTAATGTCAACACACCTCTTCAGCAGTGAACTTAATGGTCCAAGGGCTGAAGTCTCTAGTTCTCCCTACACTACTGTCCTGCTGTCCCAGGATATCATGCCCATACCCAATCCCATAGTCCAAGGCCTTGGGTCTTATTGGTTCTTCAGCTTATTATTCCCTTTCCCTACTGGATAAATACTCCAGCTCTCTTGCTTCCTTCATAGCGCAATTCTGAACCATGTTTGATGCTCAGATTTCTTGAGGGACTTCAGGTTCCAGTATCCCCCTATAGTGTCTGGCTTGATGACAATGCTTCTTATTGTTTCTTTCCTTCTCCTGTCTCATTTCCCCACCTCCTGACTATTGTCATCTGAGCTTCTTATCTCAGAGCCTTCTTTCTGGGGGAACCCAAACAAAGATATTCACCTCTTCAAATCCTGCCTATTCTACCTCTAGCCCAATTCCACAGGTTTTGAAGGTTCTTCCTGGCTTACTGGAGATCTTGCTCAAAGAGCTTCTCTAACCTGCATAGCATTTGTCATTTGAACCAATGAATGCAATACTGCTGGTGATTATTCACTTTCTTACCCTTTGTGGTCTTCCTCCTCTCAATCGTAAGATGAACTGGCAAAGTCAGGAACTTGTTTGTGTTGCTTTGTTTTTCTTTTTAATGTCCCTCTGCCCAGTATGGAACTAATGAAGAATATACACATAAAGTAAGTAGTCAGTGAATGAATAATTTAGTTTTAATAGGTCCATACCCCTAGGCCTGATTTTGTGGGTGTCAGCCATCTCTTTTCTCTTCTTGGGTTTCTTGCCTTTTAATTAACTTCCCATTAGGGTTATGGTTCTTGGTGACTTGCTGATTTCCTGACAGTCAAAGGTTAGAGTTTAGGGCATCCATTTTGATATAGGGGTAATATAAAGACTCTCTCTGATCACACTTTCAGAATATTTGACCCAAACTTGCAGAAATAACAAGGAATAAAAATGTGTTGGGAAGTAGCAATTAGAATTTTTTATTTTTATCTAATATTTTTCATTCTAAATTTATCCATCCATAGCTTTATTTTAAAATTATTTTCAAGATTTCATGCAGTTAAAACAAATGGAAACATTAATGATTCTAAATGTTTGCTTCAAATATTTTGACCACTTTTCCCCCTAAGTTGGGGTCTAGTTTATTCCTTTATATCAATCTTTCTTTTGTTCTTTTTCCCTTCCTTTCTTTCCTTCCTTCCTTCTTTATTTTCCTCCCTCCCTTCCTTTCCAGAATCAGCCTGATTAAAATAAAAGTTTTAAATTAAGTGATATTTATATTCTCTATTTTATTTCTGCTAAATATTTAATACACTTAAAATTCTCATATGTTTAACAATTGGTACAAGAAGAATTCAAGTGAGTGAGGCTGGCAGTTTATGGTGTGTTTTTTTGTTTGTTTTGGTTTTTGTTTTTAGCAAATGACTGTTTTCCTTTAACTGAAAAGCTTTTCCTATAGTCCACTTTTTCTGTGAAATGAGGACCAATACTTATCCCTCCTACTTCCAAAATGCTCAGTAACTGAGGGCATCATTGCTTATTCCATAAATTTGAAAACAGGAAACGTTTTCCCCCTCAAACAGTGTAACATCCTATTTATCATTTACTTGAACCTGTTTAAATTGAGTATTGATTTTATAAAATATATTCCACAAAAAGCTTATTTCCCACATTCAGTTATTTTCCAACTGCGTATGACCTGCTTAGGCAGAAGAGGCCTCCCCTTTCACTCAGCTTTAATTCTTCTCAGATTGACTTTATCATTGTCCCTCTGGTTGTCTTTAGAATTCATCCCACATGATGGTTTGTTGTCAGCAGAAAGCGAGCTGCGCTGATACTGAAGGGCACGAGTGCTGCAAGGCTCCTCTTCCAATTCAGCCGCATTCTAATTTTAACTTAGATGGTGCTGCTGTGAGAAAGCTGTTTGCCTGAAATAAGGTGAATACATAAATGATATCCTACACAGGGAGTTCATAAAACAGGATGCAAAAATCTAGGAGCTAAATTTTAGATCCACGGTATTCTCCTTTCTGCCTTTTCCTTTCCCCCTTCTAGTCTCCCCTTTCTAATTAATGATCAGATTGATGAGGTTGGCAGGGTGAAGGAGTAGGATGCAAGATTTTAGAAATGTGTTTGCTGCTCCTGTTTGAAACGTATGACATTGTAGAATCGAGTACAATTCTAATCATCTCCTCAAAGGTGAGGCGGCAGCCAGGTAGAATGAGCTTCCTGACCTTTACAGAGTCCAGAGGCTTCACAGAAGAGCCTGGAGAGGAAAAGACACTGAACAGCCCCTTGTCCAGGACAAACTCAAATAGTGTGTTGAGGTGTGCTGAATTCAATTAAGTCATGCTGGCTCTAACGCTTAAATTATATCAATAAATTGCTTTATTTTTATTATTTTTTAAAAATATACTTCCATTGATTTCAGAGTGGAAGGGAGAAGGTAAGAGAGATGGAAACATCGATGATGAGAATCATCATTACCTTCCGAATGCTCCCAACTGGGGACCCAGCCTGTGACCCTGGCATGTGCCCTTGACAGGCATCTAACCACAACCTCCTGGTTCATAGGTCAATGCCCAACCACTGAACAACACCAGCTAGGCAAATTTTAACTTTTAAACAGATATTACATCTTAATATTTTCATAGAAAAGGCTCCATTTTCTTTTGGAAAAGTATAAAGGCTGAGACTGTGTTTCTATAAGGCGGAGAACATTTGTCACTCTGTGCTGCCTCCCTATAAGACAACACTGTCTTGATTTTTAATCTTTAGTATAATTTTCAGTGTTGAGCCCTTCCCAGGGCTATGGAGTTGATTTCCTTCACAAGGCTCACTTATCACAGGCACAAAAATTGGGGTGAGTTCCTTGACTACCTACATCTGCGAATACTGCATTCAGACTCAGCAGGCTTACTGTTGTTTTTGACTGCAACCTTATAACCAAACCACAAGTACATCAATATGATAGAGAAGAAGGTACTCCCAGCCATGGTTCAAATAAATCATGTGCCCAAATGAGTAGATAAAAATTAGCAGTTCACACTTACAGCAAATATTGTTATGTATCACCTTCAATTCTATATTAAAATAATGCTCATAATATTTTAATTAATAAAAATTCTCATGTGTCTAACAATTAAAATTTCCAGCTCTGTAAAGGCAATATGGGCTGGTAGTGAAGAACTCTCTAGATCTGGAAATCTTGGTTTCATCCTGGTGTTTTCATCTCACCATGTGATAAGTCATTACTGAGTTCTGGCTTCCAGTTCCCTCATCTACAAAATAGACACAATAATTGAGGCTCATTCATAGGATTGTTGTAAGGGTTAAATGAGATGACACGTATGCCATTTTCCAACATACCTGAAACTCAGTACTGATATGAGGTAGTAATAGCATTTTGATCACTTTCCTATTTATGACATTTAATCTTCCTGACAGCCTTGCAGTGTAATATATACCAGAAGTAGCCAAACTTTTCTGTAAAGAGCCAGATAGTAAAAATGTTTAGCTTTGCAGACCACACAGTTTCTATTGTAATACACAACTCTGCCGTTGTAGTGAGAAAGAAGCCACAGAAAATATAAAGGGGTGTGTCTGTGTTCAAATAACACTTCATGTGCAAAAAACAGGTGGCAAGTGGATGTGGCCTGGGGACTGTGCTTGGCTGATTCCTGGCAATTCTCTATTTGATAATATCTGTATTATTTTATAAATAAGAACTTGGAAGCAGAGTGGTTGGAGATTCCATGTGAGCCCATGCTAGTCAGTGGTATATGTCAAAGTAATAGTCATTGTCATCCAATTTGTAATTCAAGACTTCACTGCAGAACCTCTATGATGGTCATATCTTATTAGTGATCATGTGCAGTGTGTGAGAAAGACTTGGTTGCATTACTGGTTAGAGTGTGGGGTTTCTGTGGACAGTCTGCTTTTACTTTGTTTTATGGCCAAGCTCTCAACTTTAAAAATCAACACAACCTTCTTGTGAGCCTTCGTGTCCATCAAAGAAATGGGGAAAACCAGAGGCCTGTATATGTTCTAACTGAGGATTAGAAGCATAGCAGCTCAAAGCCATTGTTAATACTTCTCTTTACTTATAGTAACACCAAAAGTATATATTTTTAGATAAATGTATTTTGAGGAGAAAGGGCTGATTTGGAGAATATGGATCAAAATACTGAAAAAACACATAAGATATTTTTATGAAATAACTTCTAGTTTTAGAGTTATTTTGGATCTCAAAGATGTCTCTAGAGAAGGGAATGAAGTCTGTGGTTTGAGCAAAGTCTTTTACACAGGGGTACACATGTACACCCACTTTCTCTCTCCCATGCTCAAACTCTGTCTCTCTTTCACACACACACACACACATGCTCAGTCACTCAGTAGCTAACTCATATGTGAAGTAAAGTGTTTTGGTGTCCAGAAGCAGGCATCATGCACCAGACTCTGCTCTTTAGAGGATTCTATTATTCTGACTCAACCTGTATGTATTTAGATTCAGATTTAATAAGCTTAGCATTAAATTTTGTATTTTCTGATACAACAGCTGTATTTATTTTTATTTATTTATTTTTCATGCCAAACAGAATTAGAAGTAGCCCTTTACTCAGCTACCTGGTAATGGATCTAAGGAAAAAACAAACAAACAATAAACAACTTAATAAAGGACAAACCTAGGGGTGGCAACAATTAGTGGATAATTGATGAAGGTGACTTCCTTGAATACATCTGAAACGAGTAAGCAAAGAAGACCTTGAATGGAGAAACCAGGCTTCAGTTACATTCACTTGACAAAAAAACATGGGTACCGCAATCAACAGGGAAACACGGCATGCTTTCCTGCCCATCTGAAGAGGTCCTCCCATTTTATCTGATCAGTCTTGGGTCGGTGACCGGCAAGACATGTACAATAAACCCCTTTACATGGATTTTCAAGAAATTGAAGTTTAATGCTTTAAATGGCATTTAAAAATCAAGTTGTTCACAGTAAGGGTGCAGTAAATATTTGGCTTATAATTTCATCTTGTACAATGAACCTATGTAGGATTCCTAAAATAACTATTGCTTCAGTAAATACTCATAGAAGAGTAGCTCAAGTTACAGATTTTTATGTTATAGACTGAGCCTCCTTTTGGGGAACATTTAAAACTTTGGTGTATTTTAACATGATTCACAAACAAAAGGTTTCTTTGTCATCCTGACTCTCATCCTTGTTTCTGCCTCTTTGGATACCAATCATTGCCAAATATACAATCATTTCCAGTGTGGAGTCCTCGTAGGCTCCTCTCCTAAGGACTCAGATTCTCACTGCTGATCAGCTTCTGCCCTGTCCCAGAGGATCCCATGCCAGCACCTCCCAAAGGCAGAGGTTCTACTACCAGGTGTGTTGCATTTAACATTGAGAGAGAACATGCAATCGTTTTCATCTTTTCCAAGTTTAGCACCAGGTTGTAAATTCCAGTTGCGACATGTTTGTTCTCTAAGGATTGAGAAAGTTGTTCATATTTCTCTGGGGTAGGTCACAAGTTTTCTTCCTAGATTTTTGTTCAGAATAGACAACCATCTTTGATTTATTGGAATCTCTAGCGAAAGCATAATTACAACTTCCAGATAATCCTTTTGAGGTCATTTTCAGCCTTTTCCTACTGAAAGAAAATGGGAATAAGTCATGTCTCCATCTTCATTCTGTAGTTCTTCAAAAGCAATGTTCAGTGTTGAAGTTTGAAGCACCCGAGTTAATTATTACATCCTATAGGTTTTGGAAATATAGAGTGTATAAAGTATTAGTCATGTATAAAAAACTCATTTTCTTAAAGCATTGAAAGATGTCAGTAATACTAAAGACTAAATCCCATAGGATATATATGTTTACATATAGTTTATATATTTCAAATACCTAAAAAGTGTAATTAACCTCCTTTTACAAATGAGGTCTGTATTATCATAAAGTTCTTTGTTTTCTTTTAGAACTGACCTGGTGTCTGTCTGCAAGGCTGGTGAACTAAATGGGGCCTTACTTTTGGCTCCATTCTCTGGCAGCTCTTTTTCCCATGTCTTATAACTCTTCCAGCTCCTCCCTCCACAGTATTTCCACTTGACTCACAGAAACAGTTACATTGCTCCTTCCCCAAATCCCAGGCATTCTCTGGGGAGCTATTTTCCCTTTCTGTAGAGCACTTACAGTTTATCTCTGTAAGAGAATGTTTTTGAGTTTTGGACTTAGTTTGTTTATTTTTCATTCTAATAGGAGCCACTGTTGGTTGGTTCCTTAAGTGTGGCCCAGACCTCTTCCATCTATTTGAAACATTCACTTTTTCATGTCAAAAGTTTAATGAAATGAGAGAAGAGAATTCTTTAAAATAACAATAATAATCATAAAAAACTCTAATAGATTCAGAAATTTTATATATATATATATATCTTTTCAAGGTTCGGTCAATTTTATTAAAATTTGGAAGACTTCTTTTAAAAAATATGGCTTTAGATTAGAATCCCTTAAATCAGTCAAACATATATCTCTTTGAGTTGGGAAGACACATTTATTTCATTTCTACACTTCTGTATAGAGGAATGAATTAATTTTAATAAGGAAAATTATGTGGCTGAATGTCAGTGATACATAAAAATTAATTTGCATTATTAAAAATAAATTAAATACAGCAGCCTAAATAGACTTTGTTCGAGGGTTGGTAAGCAGCCACATAGCAGTGCTTGCTTGTTTTCATAAGACATTAAATAGTGCACATCTAAAAAGTGATAAATAGATATCGACAATTGGAACTGGCTGGCATTCTTTTTTTCTTAAAGCACCTGATATGTATTGAGTGGCCTGCATACCTATACAATTCTTAAGTGAACAGTCAATGTTAGGACATATACATAGTCTCATATCAAATGGGGCCAGTCTTGTTTTGATTATTTTACCACAACTGAAATATACAACGGTTACAAATAAACATTATGTTCAGACGTTGCACTGATTCAAATGGATTTTAAGGAGAAAGGCCAACCTTTCTTGTTTCTCAGGCATTCATAGACTTTTTGTGAGCTTGAATTGTCAGTATCTCCTAAGCTCTCAACTGTTTCTTTTTTTTTCTCTTGATTTCTAATCTTACCCAGTTAGACTGTGGGGAAGAGAATACAATGGGGGGATTAATGGCTTGGTCCAGAAATGTTTGCTTACTGGACAATAGAAAAGGGAATTAGGTAGAAGTTCTTGCCCTTCCTGTTTACATTCAATAATGTAACTGGTATATTGAAAAGGCTGTCCATAGTGGCTGTATTTTTCCAATTGAGATTCCCAAAGTCTTATTGTTAGGTGTTCATCAAGTAAAGAGAGAGGAAGAAGAAAGGAGAGAAAAAGGAAGAAAAAGATAAGATTTGAGAAGGCAACGCAGTCACAAATGAAACTAAAAAAAGGACTTAAAGTGTCTGTGTGTGTGAGCCTGCATGTGCAAATAACTGCATGCATACACATTAGACTAGGGGTGATGATGATAGTTAAGGAGAAAGTATTCACTTTTTTTGAATATAATCATCAGACCTCTTTCTAAGTGTTTACTTAGACTTGTATCATACATTTGCACATAGTATGCTGGCTGGCATTCTTTGTTTTCAGGTGAAGATATAGAAGCTTAGAGAAGTGAGGAATTTGCTGAAGATCTCTTAGAACATAACTGGTTGAGCCAGGATTTGAATCTAGGTTACTTAATACTCTAAAACATCTCTTTTCTTCACTGGTGAAACCCATTGTTTGAGTCTCATGTTTGATTTTACTCTGGAAATTTTGCCACATCTGTTACTTTGTGAATTTTGCAAATCTGACTAAATAGATAATGTGGTGCCCTCCAAAATCCTAAGGACATCTCAGGACAAGTTTCAAGGAATGCTTATTCACTGAAGGCCTACAAATGTACAAAGTATCAGGCAGGTGCTGAGAAAGACTCAAAGAACTATATATAACATGGCTCCTGCCACCAGCACTTTATTAATTAGCTGAAGAAATAAAACATACACCTATGAAAAGCTAAAGAAAATACTATTATCAATTTATAATGGGAAAATAAAATAAGGCATGATTAAATGCCAAATAACAAGAAGTGCACGTGGAGAAAATTAAGAGATCTGTATTAGACTACTATGGTCTGGCAATTCCTAATAGGAAACAAGGAAGGTATATAAGCTGGATGGGGAAGGATGGACAGAATTAGGAAAGGGAAGAGAGAGGTAGGAGGTTTGTTCTGGCCTGCACACAAGTGTGAAGAGAAGCAGGCCAGCAGGAGGCGAAGAGTATCCCAAATGGGTTGAAGGACACAAATAAACACAGGGAGGTAAGGACACCACTTTGGACGGAGTAGGGCTTTGGACTGACAGGAAGTAGAAATGGGCCCTAAAAAGTAGGTTGAGATCCCATTATCAAGCCTTGGGTGCCAGCATAGACTGAGACTGCTGCTGTAAGGACGTGGCCAATGGACCTAAACAGGAAGATGACATAGTCAGAGTTGTGCTTTAAGATTATTCAGGCAGTGAATGCAGGATAGAGGATGGATGTCTAAGAGTAAAGGGTGAGGCAACCTGCATGGCTATACCACAGTGGGCCAGACCCAGAACCCACCATGGACACCTGTCGCCACTGCTGCTCAGGCTCCTGCATACAATAGTGCAGAACTCATCTACCCATCCAGCCACTTCACCATGTGGCCAGAGTGATCTGTGCAAACATAAAGAGTAGTTGTTATTCTTCTGGGAAAAATCTCAACATTGCCTATTTTCATCTCTGTCTCCTACCCTTAAACATGGCCTAAGAGATCTTGCCTCTACCTTCTCTCTGGTCTTATCTTCTACTTGATCACTTTTTTTCTCCAGGAATGTTGACTTAAAAAAAATGTTCTCTATTATATGTGTTCACCATGCTCCCTCTCATCATAGGCTCTTTGCAATGCTGTCCCTTTTTCTGGAATAGGCTTTGTCCCCTTCTTGTGTTATCAACTCCTACTTACCCTTCAGATCAGCCCAATCTTTTTTCAAGACCTCCATGGCCAAGTCAAATCCCTCTCTCTAAGGGTCTCATAGCCCCACATCTATCTCTCCTTTTTCAATGTCTACATGTATCTGATTATTTGATTAATGTTGATTTTTTCCACAGGGACCACAGTCTGGTTTTGCTCTCCATTTTGGTCCAGAATCTAGCATATACCTATTCCATAGTAGATTATGGGGCAGGGGCTTGGGGGGAATGACCTGTGATTAAAATCTAAGGTGATTTTAAAAGTTCTATATTTGAAGGCTTCAGTTATTGCAAATGCCACTTATTTTTAAATACCTTTGGCATTGATTTAAAAATGGAAATGTTTCATAGCTTAGTCAGTGGTAGGTAGGATTAACATTCCCCAAATCATAGACTGATCATTTTAGTGCTGGGGCTATGATTGTACTTTAGTCTGTCTCGCATCTTTCTAACCTAGATGTATGCAAACTTGCTGTCGGAATGTGAAGCTGCCTCTGAGAGGCAGAGAACCTCTCCTCAAATTGTCCCATCTGCTCAGACATGGCCAGCCTTTCTGTACCCTAGGAGAACCCAAACAGGCCAGAATTAGCAGTTTTTACAGATTTTAAAGTAAAGGCTTGGGGTCTTTGAGTCAAAGGACACTCTTTTTGTTATAACTTTTAAGTTCAGCGTAAAAAGAGGGTGAGAAAACACCAACATTGCACAACCTGGGGTTCAAGTAAAGACAATTTCAGTTGCAATTGCATTATTCAGGATCATTTTTTGCCTCTGAAACAGAAAAATGGTAATTAACCAATCCGGATGAAATGTCAATTTGAGAGAAAGGTAATGAGAAACTTTCACAAATCATCCAAACACCAAGAAATCTGTTATATTCTGATTTCCAACCTGCTCTGTTGCTATGAAAACCCACTGTCAATGGCCCTCTGAACTCTACATATTCATGCAATTATGCTTATTTTTGAAAGACGACTCTGCAGTGCTATGAGGGAGTTTTCTGTCAGTTGGCCTAGAGTTTTTACAAAGGAATACAGCCACATAATAAGAGTCATGCTCTTTTGGAATTATTTTGCTTTATCGCATCAAAAGAAGATATATTTTTACATGAGGTGGCAGTTACATTGGGGCATGCTTCTAGGGTGTTTGCTAAAGCAAAGCCCATCTTTTCAAGCCGTCTTTATTTTCTCTTTTTTCAGTAGTTCCCTGGTAAAATCAAAGAGCTTGCTTCATTACCCTTGCGATGTGGAGAGAACTGGTAGGATGATCACAGGGGCGTGAGCGGCCTCAGCTTTTCTTAAAAAAGACCTTTTCCATTTCATGGGCAGAGGGACCCCATGCTGTGCGCCATCCAATTCTTAATTCTTTCTGCTACTGTTTCAGGGGGTCAGGCTTTTGTGGGGAGGGATTATTTGTTTCTTTAAAATCCACCCTGGTTCTTTTCACTCCCGCCTTTTCCTCTTTCTTTTGTGGCCTGCAACAATACAATGTAACTGATTCTTCGGTTTCTGCCTTATAGAAAATCCATCTCTACTTGGCAAAATGTAGTTAAATTTAATACTGCAGCTTGAGGTGAGATAGAAGTGAAGATGGCTTAACACGTGAAGTGGGTAAAAATGTGTAATTGAAACAGTATGATGTTGATGAGGCGGTGTGTGAAGCTGTCAGGAGGCATTACAATATGCTGATGAACAAGACCAGCTTCCTAGTTCTGCTGTATGCAAATTCTCCTTTACTTTTTTTTTGGGGGGGGGGGGGGGCGTGAGAAGGAACCAGGCATACTAATTATTGTTTTTAAAGATGCAGGTGAGTCCTTTTCATTGCTGCTTTCTGAAAAGAATATTGCAAGGTATGTCCTTAAGCCATTTGTAACCGTGAGTGTCAACTGACAACCTTAAGAAACGAAAACTCTTAATTTGCTTTAGAATTTAAAACAAAAATATTTTGAGTATTAAGCATTATAAGCACTGACTTTAAAAATTCTCATTCTATGTTAACAAAACTACATATGAAGTCTAGCCTTTCTACACTGGATCAGAATAGTTCATTGAATAAAAGTACTATAAAATTTTAAATATTGTATATAAATCATACCATGTTTTATTCTGTATTTGGAATTTTACAGTTGTTTGTATAATTGACATGTTTGTTCTTTGGTACAGTCGTCAGAAAGATATCTAGGATGTGTCTTCTGTCTGTCTGTCTCTTCCTTTCACTTGATGACTATTTATGTCTGTAGTGGGGGTGAGGTGAAATTGGAGGAGTGGTAGAAGGAAGTATAAATTAACTTTTAAATATTCCTTCCCTTTAAAAAGCTGAAATGTTAGGTCTGAAAATAAAAGTATTATTTAAGAACCTTTTAAAATACTATACTTTATGTTTCCTTTTTAATCTTCAAGTTATTAACAGATTGCTATATTGGGTACCATTCATGTGGTTTTGGTTAACATTCCCACTCTAAAAGGACAGCTCTTTATTAACTGAAGAGTGAATAACCATTTGCAGAGAGAAGATTAAAATTTTATTTCCTTCGAGATTTAAGATGACCAACAAAGGGATAAAGAAGTGGGGGTCTGGGGAGGCAGGGAAAATTGGAGGTGGGGTTTGGGGAGGTGATTTTCAGTTACTTTCCTAGGATGCTGGGAAGCCAAGGGGGAGAGAGTTGGGTGGGTGGCTTCGTGGACTGTGACGGTCTGGAAATACCTGTGTGTTGGGGTCCAGCCCCAGCAGGTCCAGGGGTTCCCATAGGTGGGGACAGAGTCGGCGAAGAAGGAATGACACAGAGGCAGCGTTCAGTTGATCAGCATAGCGAGGTTCACCTTCCAGGATCTCCAGCCAGGTTCTGTGTTTTATTATCTTATTACATCTGTATTTATATTAGTTGATTTTAATCCTATCAATTTCTATTCCAAAGGTTAGGGCATTTCTTATCTCCATTCCAGGGAGTAAAGATTATGTAGCTTAAGCATGATTGTTCGTAGTTAAAGTGATTAACTACCCTCCTGGCACTTAGTAAGGAGTTTTATTCCCTCCCTAACTTCAGGGAAAAATCCCTACCTGGGAAACAACCTTTCTCGGAGAGGTGACCTTGGTTAAAACACATAGTGCCAAGAAAGGGAGCAAACATATTAAGAACACTATGCCATATACGCCAGATCCCTTGAAACATATGCTGTGCAGATGTTTCTTCCCTGCAGCGACTGTGTCAAGCAGCAAGGATGGACCGGCTTCCGGCACCTGTGGACTTAGCAGAAGCTAGTTGGAACCAGGGAAGAGAGGCAAGTGATGGACAAAGCAGGAAGGAGTAGTTATTCTCCCTAAACACATAGTCTAAGATTGTGGT
>NW_005354874.1:2644543-2649914 GCF_000412655.1 Myotis brandtii
GACATGACATTAGGATACAGTATTAGAGAAAAGAGTGTGGTGTGTGTGGTTTTAACATCAGTGGTAAGACTGTGAGGCAGAGAGAGAAACTGGACAAGGAGTGGGTATCTCTTAGCCTTCCCCTCATCCAGTGGTGCAGAACCCCCAAAACTCACATATAATTTGTTCCCCCAAATCAAACTTGGCTGTGCCCTTGAGGCTGATGGAAAGAGCCAAATATGCAGCCTCTGATCTTACCGTTCATGGAGTCTGGGTCCTTTCCAATACAAACCATGGATTTCTGGATGGGAAACCTTGTTTAGGAATTTAAATTATGGGAGAATTGGAGCAGCCTAAGATAGTCACTTGTGAAAGTTGACTTTCTAAGAAATAATTACTGGAAACAACATATTTTTGGTTTGGAAACTTCTTCAGAAAATGATGGAATAAGTAATGTAGTCCTTGGATAAGAACATGGTCTCACCCAAGAAAAAGAAAGTTCAACTCTAACATGTGTTTCTTTTATCTAGATTTATTCATTCTCTTTTTCGTTGTGCCTTTTGTAATTAAAATATATATATATAAATAATGAGGAAATATAACCTCTTGTCTAGACTGCGTCTATATTTTACACTTTAAAAAAGTCATTTTAGTGTTCGAATCTAAGTATTATACAATTCAAAAAAGAAAAATACACTCTATCTTCCTCTGCTCACTTGAAACTCTCATTTCAGAGTTTTCTTGTCTCCTCCCAGTTCTTTCCATAGTCTTAATTTAGTTTAAGAATTTCTGAATGCTCACTAATTGAATTTACTTATAATCTGTCTTTTCACCATATTTCTTTGAAGACTGAGGCCATGGTAATCAGGAAGGGGAATTTTACAATCATGCAGGGCCTGATTACTAAAAGTCTTTTAATTTTGAGATGCTCATTCTATTCATTAAAGAACATAGACAATAAAAAAATGGCACATTTCATCAAAGTATCCTAAAATGTATACTCTTAAAAGACTTCACTGATGCTTCCGAAATTCCTGGAAATGTTGTATGTCTAAGAGATGGAAAGGGAATATCTGAACTGCAGATATTTCAACTGAATATCAGTTGAAAGTAGTACTTAACATTCCTTCTAATTGAGGCCTATATCTGGTCATTAAAGAACCAGTTTCTTTAAGGACAATAACTATGCCCCTGATGTACATAATCTACAGCTAACTCCCTCTAGAGCAGTGGTTCTCCACCTTCCTAATGCCGGGACCCTTTAATACAGTTCCTCATGTTGTGGTGACCCCCCCACCATAAAATTATTTTCGTTGCTACTTCATAACTGTAATTTTGCTACTGTTATGAATCATAATGTAAATATCTGATATGCAGGATGTATTTTCATTGTTACAAATTGAACATAATTAAAGCATAGTGATTAATCACAAAAACAATATGTAATTATATATGTGTTTTCCGATGGTCTTAGACGACCCCTGTGAAAGGGTCATTCGACCTCCAAAGGGGTCGCTACCCACAGGTTGAGAACCGCTGCTCTAGAGCCTTGGACCTTAGGTGGGGAAAACACGAGTAATAGAATAAAATTTGGTGGCGAGGAGAGGGTAGGGATAGAGGCTATTTGGGCAGCTGTGTCTTTCTCATGTCTGTAAATTGACCTTTTTAAAAAATGTTATGTATTAAATTGATTATGGTGACATTGGTCAACATGAATATATAGGTTTCAGGTGTGGGTTTCTGTTACAAGTTCTGTATATTGTACTGTGTGCCCACCACCCAAAGACAAATCTTCTATTACCCTATATTAGAACCCCATAGACTGACCTTTTATATTCCTGGGGAGCGACTCCTTATCTGCTCGGATTTGCAGGAAACTCGAAAACAATTGCATATAATACAAACTAGAGGGTGTTGTGCTAAAAAAAAAAAAAGAAAATCCTCCTTTTGCTAATATTTTTCCTTAAATATAGTGATGAGTATACAATGGGAATAATAATTCAACACTTGTAAATCTTAGGCCTTAGTAAAAACCATAAAGTCTATATGTTATGACTATAAACATAATTGAACTTTAGACTATATTGCAGTACCTGTAATCTATTCAATTAATTTCTCATATGTAGTTATGTTTTGAATAAGCAAGTAATTTTTGTCAAAGGAAGTGAGTAAATTAATATATACTCTTCCTAAGCCCTTGGAAAGGTTCCCAACTAACCAGGACATTGAACATTCATCATGCGTAATTCACAATTTGGTAAATACAGTTGTCATATCATAGCCATTTCCTCGTTTAGTTAGCATTTTAGCCTAAAGGCAGTAGATTTATTTATTTTTTTAGCCTGATTCATCTCCCAGCTGCCAAGCAACTTCTGCTAACCACATTACAAATTGCTGGATGCATCTGCATATACACATAATGAATTGATAAATATTAGATGACAGATATGTCGATGTAAGTTGAAAGTTAAAACTCATGGAGTAAATTTAAATTTAGACCAGTCTAGAAGATGTGTTTGAAATAAGAGTAAATCTTTCAATTCTATAAGGAGTGTCTATTAGGGTGAATACAATTAATCTTGGCTTAAAAGTGAGAAATAATTGTCTATTGTCCATTATTTTACTGCAACAGTCTGTGAGTGATCACACTAAGTGTTTCTACTGAATGGAGCTTTCGGGATTGCCTTACTTCAGTAGGTTGCATCCATAATACAAATGTTTTTATGGCTTTTCATGTTGTTGAAATTTCTAAGCCTGACATTCAAGACTCCCCTAAATTTAGACCAGAGTTATCTTTCTAAAGTCTTGAAGTATTATTTCATCATAGACAATTTTAACCAAGATAGGCTTTTCCTTTTTACCTCCATGCTCTCCTTCATTTAGTTGCCCTAACCTTGCAATATCCTTCTCTCTAATTTTCCCCTTCTCTTAAGGGTCAGTGTGATAGAAAGAATATAAATTTAGGTCTCTGATGCAACAGGATTCTAAACTGGGCTCTTCTTACTAGCTAGATAACTTTGGGCAAAACACTTCTCACCTCTAGGGCTTAGTTCCTAACTCTGTAGAGATACATATATTAATTAGCTCCTAGCACAAAAATTCCATTTAACAAACAACCACAAAACTCAGTGGCATAAAATAAACATTTATTTCTCATGCATCTGTGGATTGGTTGGGCTGAGCTCCAGGTACTGCACCAGCTTAGTATTTCTCCACGAGTCTCCCATATTTTGCAGAGTCATTGGGATACAAGGATTGTTTTTCTTCTGGTGATGGTAAAAAGTCCAACTGTCCACCTGTGCAAGTACGATTCAAGATTTTGTTTGCATCACTTTGGCCTAAGGAAGTCACATCATTGGCTCAGAAAATGCAATCCACCCCTAGTGGAGGAATTGCAATGTCACAGAACAAATGGTATAGATAAAGGTTGAGGATGAACAATTGGGGACAATTATGGAATCTCCCACAGTCATACTTACTATTGGAGGATTAATTCAAATCCTCTAGATTAGGTTTCTAGCATAGCATATGCACAAAGGCACTTAACACATTTGACTTTCTCTCCTCCACCTTCTTCCTTTAGTTTTAAAGTATATGTGACTTTTTCCATGAAGTCTCCCTTTCTTTCCCTCTAATTAAAAGTAACCACTTCTTCCTCAGTACTTAATGCATTTTCTATAATAACTCATTTAAGGCCTCTTTCTCTTTTCCTATATCGGGTTGCATTATCATAAGCAGATTGTAAAACTCTTGCAGATAGTGTTCTATCACTGGAACTTCCTGGGCTTTTCACATAGTAGCTGTTCAGTGGATGTTGGAGATACTTTTATAAGCAATTTTGATTTGCTCTTTTATTGAAATACATCTGGAGCAGCTGGTATTAAGCCCTGTATCTTCTCACCAATCTTAGAGTTTCTTATAAGCTCAAGCAGAACATATTTGCTATTTAATAAACCAGTATGGTTCCCAAACCTAGTGAAGCAAGGCAAATGAGATTCTTTAATTTTTTAAAATATATTTTATTGATTTTTATTTTATTTTTTACAGAGAGGAAGGGAGAGGGATAGAGAGTTAGAAACATCGATCAGCTGCCTCCTCCACACCCCCTACTGGGGATGTGCCCGCAACAAGGTACATGCCCTTGACCGGAATCGAACCTGGGACCCTTCAGTCCACAGGCTGACGCTCTATCCACTGAGCCAAACCGGTTAAGGCCAAATGAGATTCTTTTAAAAGTACCCCAAATCATATAACAAGCTTGTAAGTTAACTGGAAAGGAAGGTGTGTGTTACATAAATATAGCCTTTTACCTGAACTCTTATATTTCCTTAGAGCAAAGGTAATAGGAATAGCTTCAGTATATAAGTGATAGATTTTTTGACAGGTACGTGAGACGACAATGTAGAAATTACACATAGGAAACATTGTCCCTCCTTATCTCCTTTGTCATTCTTCCTGGTATTCCTGGCGGTCAGACCACAGAGCTCACAGTCCTTGTGCATCTAAATCAAGTTACTTTGCTGATGTCAGGTTTTCTCTCTCTCCTAGTAGCACTTCTGCAGAGCCATCTCTTTGAGTGATAGTAACTGATTTATCTTCGTCAGAGAAAAGATAGATATTATATCATATCCAATTATATTAATAAAAACCTGAGATCAGATGAAATGATTTAACAGCTTCCTAATCTGACTTTGGTCCCTGACAGTCACCACCAGAGATATTGTGGTCTTGTATGACCACCATGAACCTTAGAACTGTAACCCGGTGTCTCCCTTCTAATCTCAGTGTTTTTATAATTTTTTTTTAGCGACTTCAATTTTTGGATATTCCCATTGCTACTAACATACAAAGCAATGTAGAATAAGTAAAAGCATACAAAAATATAAACCTGTGTGTCATTGCTCTTTTAGTGTGATGATTGTGTGACAAGGAGGAAAGACTGTTGGAATGAAACATGCTGAGTTCAGGTGCCTGTGCTGACACTTAGTAGCTGGCCACAGTTTCTGCATCAGGAGTTTGACTTACATATATTAAGTTTGTTCTGAAATAATCTTTTAGATTATGATGTTTTGCAACTCTACTCATTGGAAGTGAAGGGACTAGGAAAGAGGGCAGGAGAGAGAAAACATTGACGAAATAATGTTTCTTTGTGCCATTGCCAGTCATTGTTTTGGAATCTGATATGAGAGCTAATATTTGTTGTTGTTGTTATAATTATAAAAATACTAGTAGCCCGGTGTACAAAATTTGTGCACATTAAAAGGGAATTAATTAGCGGAAATATTTTAATATTGCTATTTGCCCTTTCTCTATAATAGAAGTGTGAGAGATGAAAGGAAATTAGTAAAATGTATATGAAAATAGTATATAAATTTATTAATAAATAAACAGT
>NW_005354874.1:2650461-2665189 GCF_000412655.1 Myotis brandtii
GATGGGAAAATTTTCCTTTTCAGCATCATCCATTGAATCGATGGAATCATCACTCAAATAGATGTGAAAATCTCCATGGAGTATATCCAAAATTTCTTCATTTAATTTTTGAACATGCTCATTTTTTGGACAAAGAATTGCACGTTTAGATATATTTTTAATATTATCTATAGATATAGTATTTCCAAAGGTAGCTTCAATAATAGATCCATTACAAATCATTTCACAGGGGATTTCAATAATATCCATTCCTAAATGAAAACTGCTATCAAGTTTGCCATCTCCAAGTTTTACTAACCATCCACTATAAGCAGAATCCTCTGATCTCATATTTGTTGTAAGAGACAACTTTCTGAAACATCCCCAAACATTGCAGTACTTTAAAATCATTTGTACTGTGGCCGATCACATAGCATGCAGTACAATATTGAGACATTGTCGAAAATCCCCTCCAAGAAGGAGAACTTTCCCACCAAATACAACATTCAGACTCATAATTTCTCTTAGTAATCTGTCTATAGCGTTTATAGCATGACTGGATGCTATGGTGCATTCATCAATAATGAGAAGTTGGGCCTTTTTAATAGTTTTAGCAACTTCACTGTTTATATCGAGTCTAGAAATTGAAGTTTCATTTAATAGAATCGGTAATTTATATTGGGAATGAAACGTGCTTCCACTGAGAAGTAAATTTGCAGCAATTCCTGTAGACACTGTGGGTAAAACAGTACCACCACGACCTCTAATATAATGTATTAAAACTTTATACAGATATGCAGGTGAATAGGATTCCTAGCTGGCAGGCCCCTGATAGCAAGATGGCCACCTGTCGATTCCGTGAGGAATGGGGCTCCCTCCTCCCTCCTATCCGGGTCTGGGGTGCAGGTGAATGGGGTTCCTGGCTGGCAGGCCACTGACAGCAGGCTATCCAACAGCAGATTCTGTGAGGAATGGGGCTGCCTCCTCCCTACTGTCAGGGTCTGGTTTGAAGGCGGGACTCAGTACTTCCATGCTCTCCTCCGAGGGCGGGTTCCTGCCTGAAACCTCCCCTCTGGGGAAACAGCTGGGGGAGGGTGCAGCCGTTTCTAAGACGACCCCTGCAGGACTGACTTCCTTCCGGTTGGTTGTGCCCTGGACGTGATGTCATACCCAGGGTTTTTATATAAGTAGATGATTGCCTCCTCTTGATTAAGATTTTAAATGTCTTTATTCCTTGGATTTCTTCTTTAAGGTGATTAAATATATTGTGTCTTAGAAAGCTTTGATGAAATTTATCCATGCTGAGCCTCATTATAAAACCTATCAAAAAATTTAGAGGACTTTCCTTTAAAGGTTTATTGTAACCCTAGCCAGTTTGGCTCAATGGATAGAGCGTTGGCCCCCAGACTGAAGGGTCCCAGGTTCAGTTCCAGTCAAGGACACTGAGGTACGATCCCTGACCCTGGTTGGGGCATGTGCAGGAAGCAATCAATTGATGTGTCTCTCTCACTCGGTAGTTCTCTCTCTGTGTCTTTCCCCCTCCTTTCCACTCTTTGTAAATATCATGGAAAAATATCCTTAGGTGAGGATTAACAACAACAAAAAAAAGGTCTATTGTCTCCTGTGTAATTTTAGCTGGGTTTCCTCATACACATTGAGTAGTACATTTTAAAAAAATATATTTTTTATTGATTTCAGAGAGGAAGGGAGAGGAAGGGAGAGGAAGAGAGAGACAGAAACATCAATGATGGTAGAAAATCATCGATCAGCTGCCTCCTGCACACCCCACACTGGGGATCGAGCCCCCAACCTGGGCATGTGCCCCTGACTGGACTCATACCTGGGACCCTTCAGTCCACAGGCGGACGCTCTATCCATTGAGCAAAACTGGCCAGGGCATTGGGTAGTACATTTTTATGAGTATCTCTATTTTGATGCTATTCAGCTTTTCACAAGAAATATATTTATATCCCATGGTTTATAGACCATTGTGACTCTGATTCCAAATTACATACATATGTGTTAAATGCAATTTTATTCTCATAAAGGAAATCCTACTGAGCATGACCACTCTTCTAGTGATTTCCATGCAGAATGAATTATGTTGTATAGTAATATAAATTCCTTTAAATTTTCAATGAAAAATGGTCTGAAAATTGTATCCTGTGGTTTAAACTATTAGATATCTCTTACTAGGCTTGTGCAGAGGATGAGAACAAAGAAACAGAGATAGTTTTGCTCTCCTCTCTTCCTGCTGAACACATACAGCATAAAAATTAAGATTTATATCTTAAGAACTATGGCTGTTTTATAGGTCTCAGAATAATTCAAACATGCTGAGTCTTTTAAAAACAAGCACTCTGTAAAAGTGGATGCACTAAGTTCCTGGACTAACTAAGCTTATTATGATTTTTAAATTCATTTTCCCTTATCACCCATATGTAGAGGAAATTTGGTGTAGTGGTTAAAAGTGTGAGCTCTGTTGTCAGACTGATTTGATTTGTTTATTAAGTCTCTGTCTCTATTGGCCTGAGCAAATTGTATAATTACCTGAAAGTTCATTTTCACCACCTTTAAAATGGAGGCATAATAATTCTTGTTATTTATTTCACTCATCTATGTTCTAGATATGAGGGATGCCCATAAATCAAAATTTCTGTTATTGACTTCTACTCAGGGAAGCTAAAAATATATATTAAAGAAATAAGCATGAAGAAGGAATAGTAACTTCTGTGGTAACATAGTGACTGGGCACTATATTTGGTTATAAAGTTCTGTATGATGATGATATATTTAAGCTGATATGTGAATAAGAAGAACATAACCATACAGAGATCTCAGAGAAAAGCATTCAAGGCAAAGGAAGCAGATAATGTAAAGCTCTGGGCAAGAATTAATTTCCTATATTCAAGAAACAAGGTAAAAAGGCCAGGGAGACTTGAACATCGTGATCTAAGGAGAACGCCATATAGATGTTAGGAGAGGAAAGGGTAAGAAACTATAGAGCCTTGTAAGCCAGGACAAGGAGTTTGTTTTTTATGATAAGTATTACTAGGAGCCATTGGGAGGTTTAGATAAGGGAATGCCATAGCTTACTTAATGTTTTAAAAAAGATTTCTTGAGATATTCGTGGAGAATGGGATGGAGAAGGAAGACTTGGTAGGAGACTACTGCAGTAGCCCAGATGAGAAATGTGCTTAAATGAAGTGGTAGTTCTAGATGTGGTGACAAATGGGTAGGTGAGGAGTGAGAGGATGGGAAGAATCAAAATCCTAAGTTTTTAGCTTTTGCAACTGATGGATGGCGACACCATAACCTGAGATGGGCAAGGTGGATGGGCAGGTTTTGGAAGGAGTTTTGTCTTGGCCTTGTGAACATTTAGATGTTAATCTGCAGTTGAAGATATGAATCTGGAGCTTAGGAGACCTGTCAGGGCTAAAAACAGAAATTTTAGAGTTACTGGTACATAAACACTGCAGAGAAGAGAAGTGGAAAAGACAAGGTTCCCCAGGATGAGTCCCTTGGTATACCAAGATGTAAAGTCTGCCAGAAACAAGGTCAACTAAGGACACTGGAAGGCATGGGCACTGAGGTAGGAGGAAAGCCAGAATAATTAGCCCTTAGCATGCTTGTACATAGTAGCTTCTCTGTAAATGATAGGTTCTTATTCGGGTTTCCTCACAATACTGAAACAAGTAGATTGAGAGGTGATCCCAGGAAGGCTGGTAAGAAGTGGAAAGTGAGACAGGGAAGGGGAAGAAGCTGACAAGAAGTGGCTTATCAAACAGGTTGCCACTGGGGAAAACTGGAGCTCAATCCTGCTGCTGACCTTTTGGACACTGGGTGAAACATGCCTCAGAGTTGCTCCATCCAAGGAGTGAGGGATGTTTATCTTTCACCCTTGTTTGCCATTCGCTGCCATCTGCTCCCTGGATATAAACTCATGGCACTTTGGGCCTGCCCGCAAGATAAAGGAGGGATGTGATGCTCCTGGCAGGACACCACAGCCTGTACCAGAGCAAGTGCTGAGCAGGTCTAGATGGGCACCACTGGGGTCAGTGCAGTTAGCTGTTCCCGTTGTCATGTTCCTGACTGTTTGGCCCTAATCATTTTATTTTTCTTCACTGAAGTATAATCAGAACAACAGATGTTCCAATTAAAAAAATTGAATTACTAAACCAAGAGAGAATTCAAGATTCTTCATTACTGGTGATACCATATTTTTCAGTGAGTGAATAATTCTCCTTATATTGTTGATCTAAAGTAGTAGTGAGTTTTAAGGAATATTTTTAGTGCCCAAAACACCGTTAAATGGGGCACCATTAAGTATGAATGTAAGCACATATAGCCTCGGTGTTTGATATTTTCTGAAATATCAGAAGAAGAATTCACATGACACAGTACCTCGAAATTCAGTGCCTTTCTCCCAGAGAACGTAAAGGTTAACTCGATGCTTTTAAGGTGCCTTGTACACATGCACTCACTTGATCCTACCTCCTGGGAGGGTAGTGAGTGAAGTGATTAGTGTCACAGGTGAAATTGAATTGCTTTTAAGCTTCTTATCTGAGCAAGTGGCAAATTTGAGGCTAAGATTCAGGTTTATTAACATCTGATCTAGTTTCCTTTTCTCTGTGTCATAATGGAAATGGTAAAATGCTTACTTGAACCTACAGTGTGTCAGACACTGCCTCTAACCACTTTAGAAAAATTGCTAATTTAATCATCAAAACAACACTATAATTTAGGTAGTATTATTATCCCCATTTTACTCACAGAGGCACAGAGGTCAAAAAAGGTCCTGTACACATCTCATAAGTGCCAGAGCCCCTACGGACTCAAAACCAGGCATTCTGCCTCCAGAGTCCATTCTCCTTGAACCACAATGTTGCACAGCTGAAGTAGCAGAGATGCGCTATGATCATGTCACTGGCTAATGAATTGCTTGGACAAATCATGTGTGTGATTTGTATGATACTTTTTCTATAAATTCATTTTGTTAATCATTTTACTGGAGATTGAAAAAAAACAACACCACACCTCACCACAAATAGTATTATTTTTAATCAAAACTTTGGGGTATCTTTCCTTTAAATCTCTTTTATATGGTCTGAACTGACTAGTTTTCAAAATATATATTCTAATATGTAATCTATTAGCAGTGTGATGTTTCCCTTTTGTGAATTCTTATGCCTTATCATTCGGTTTAAAAATATTCAGGATACCTGGAGATACTCTATCAATAATCTTCCATTAAAATTTTGTGTTTCTCTGCCTGACTTATTTTACTTAGCACAATAACCTCTACGTCCACCCATGTCTCAAATGACAAATATGATTTCACTTATATGTGGAATAAAAAAAACCCAAAATAATAAACAAACAAACAAAATGGGAGCAAATTGATGGTTTCCAGATAGGAGAGGTGTTCTGGAGGATGGGTGAAAAAGGTGAAGGGATTAAGTAATACAAATTACCAGTTATAAAAACACTCATGAGGATGTAAAGTAAAGCATAGGGAATATAGTCAATAATATAATAATTATGTACCATGTCAGATGGGTACTAGATAGTTGGAATGATCACTTTGTAAGTTATATAAGTGTCTAATCACCATGTTGTTCACTTGAAGCCAATATAATATTTATTGTATGTGAACTGTTACTGACAATTGGGGAAAAAAAGGAAGGTCTACCAGCCAGATGCTTTATGCTTTAGAAAGGAAGCTGTATGGACCCAGGTGTCCACTGAGAAATATTCTACCATGTTTTATTATTATGTGTGCCTTATGTTACTTTATCACTTCCCAAATCTAATTGATCTATTTTCTATTTTGTTATTACTTCTTCATTGTACCAAATGACTAATCATAATTTTCCTATTAATTTCAAATGTGTGATATCAGCAACAGTTTGATACTGAGTAGATCTGTAAGGAGGTCACTTTAATCATAGAGGAGAATCTTTTATCCGCCTTCTGAAGAGAAGACTGATTTTAGTAGCTCCTTCAGCACATGGAAGAGTTCTCCAGCCCCAGTTAGCCTGAAGGTATTGTAATTACTTTGCCCATCCTACTCATATTGGTGACTATTTAAATCCTATTGGAAAGGATTAAGGCTCTGTTGCAATCCTTTCATAGCCCATGAATTTCAAAATTAGGAGGTGCTTAATTTATTGGCCCCCAAATTCTGTTTCCACTTAAATCTGTTAAGTAGAGCCACAGAAGAAATTATGACCCAGTATGTCTTCTCTTACTTAAAATGTCAAGTTCCCACATCCCAAAAGTTAGTACCAAAATTATATATCTATGTGTTTAATTTTTGTTGTTTTTTAGATATGAATAAAATAAGATATCTGGTAATTTAAAATTATTTATGGAACTCTCCTGTAATTATAATCACTTACACGAGGAGTAATTTATATTTTTTAGAGTATTAATTTGCAGGTGAATAGAACTGTGAGCACATGATTAAAGCCAAAGTTTTTATAATTTAAACATTATCTTTTGGAAAGTACTTTAAAAATAAACTAGCTTAAGTGCTTCCTATTTAAATATTTTTCCTTTATTTTTCTGATATTGGTCCTTAGATATACAATTTTATATGGCATATATAATAGCTAGAGGTTAAAAATTGAATACCCAAATCTCTCTCTTTAATGTCTGTCTTGTCTGATGGCTGCAGCCAGATTTTACTGGAAAAGCTTACAGAACATGAGAAACAATTTCACTGTTACTGTCTGTGTCAGAAATAGCCAGAGGTGAGCTCCAGGTATTTTGGGAGTCCTTTAGAGGTTGATGCAAAGTTATGTCAAGATTCTGGCCAGAACAATAATTTCAGTTATATTTATTTTTTAAATGAGTTGTCTCACTCATAACTTTGTAATGCCACTTGGAAGAGTAGGAAAAATATGATAAGTATATTAGTTGGCACATTATTATAGAGTTCAATCCTAGCAGATTATTCTCTGCACAGAGTATATATGAGCATAAGACTGATATTTGAAAATATAATGGCTGAGAATTTTCCAGAATTTATGAAAGACATAAATCCTTAGATTCAGGAACACCAACAAGTCCTACACATGATAAATGAAAAGAAAACTACACCTAGACATTTTAAAGCCCGTCTGTAGAACTCTAAACACAAGAATAAAATTCTCAGAGCGACCACAGTGAAAGGACAAGTTACCTACATGGGCAACAACCACTGGACAGACAAGTCTCTCTCATAGAATCAATGGAAGACAGAAGCATAAATTGAGCTTTAGAGTGCTGTAAGTAATAGTTGTCAAACTACATTTATAAATTGAGTGAAACTGCCCTTCAAGAATTAGGCTGAAATAAAGGTACCATTCAAAAAATTAAAACGGAGAGAATTTACCACCAGCATACCCTGATTGAAGGAATTTCTACACGATGTACTTCAAGAAGCAAAAACAGTTGTGGAATGGAGATCCAAATTAAAAGGGGAAAAAAAGAAATGATGAGAAAAGAAACGAACGCATATGTAGGTAAATCTAAGCCACTGTCAGGACAGAATATGGAGAGACAGAATCATCTCCTGTGGGCTTCCTATAGGCAAAGGTTTCAAACAAGGGAGCATTTCTGTTCATCCCTATTTGTTCATCTTTCTATTTGTTTAATCTGTAAGCAGACTCGGAGGAAGGAAAACTGGTGAAAGAAATATCAGTAACTTAAGGTATGCAGCTAACACCATCTTACTGGCAGAAAGTAGCAAAGACTTGAAAAGACTTCTGATGAAAGGAAAGAAGAATGCTAAAACAGGGCTGCATTTGAACATCAAGAAGACAAAAATCATGACTAGAGAAGAAATACACAGAAGAAACACTAGAGAAGAAAATGCAGGCAATGAAATTGTTAACGATTTTGCTAACCGTGGTTCAATCATCAATTCAAATAGAGGCTACAGCCAAGACATCAAGAGAAGGCTGAGACCCAAAATGGCAGCAATGGAAGAATTAGGAAAGATCACCAAGAGCAAACATGTGTCATGTGAGACCACGGCTAAGATCATCCACACCCTTGGAATCCCAATTACTATGTACAGATGTGAAAGTTGAACAGTGAAGAAGGCTAATAGGAAAAACAAACAAAAACATTCATTTGCAGGAGGTGGGGGTGGGCTAGAAGGGGTCAATGGGGGGAAAAGGGGGGATATATGTAATACTTTCAATAATAAAGATAAAAAAGAAAAGAAATAAGGTGTTGGAGAGCTTTACAGATACCTGGCCTGCCAGAAAGACCAGCCGTGGGTCGTAGAGCAAATACTCCTGAGACATCGCTAGGCAAAAATTACAAAATGGAAGCTGTCCTACTTCAGGCACATCATGAGATGGCCAGGTTCTTTGGAAAAGACAGTAATAGAAGGCAGCAGGAAAAGTGAAAGACCAAATATGAGATGGGCTGATTCCATAAAAGAAGCCAGAGGCACAGTTCTGCAGGAGCTGAGCAGGGCTGTTGAGGACAGGACCTTGTGGGCATCACTCATTCACAGAGTCACCAACTCAGTGGCACGGAACACACAAATCTAAATCAATAATAGTGTGCAGAGGGTTCAAAGACAGTTAAAACAGATAGTGGACAAAAGCTGCCTGTAATCTGAGGAGAGGCAATTCAAACTAAAATTTTTTTAAGTCATTTTATTATTTACGAAGAAGATTGGATTACATTTAAATGTTATTGTTAACTATGCATGTTATATTTTCCAGAGTAACCACTAAAAGAAGTAAATGTATATCTCCAGAATAAGTTACAAACCCAGACATGCACTAATTGTACATCAAAAATAATGTCTTTTGTGATTGCAAAGCTATTTTCTATTCAGCACCTTGTAGGCCTTACTTAAATTCAACAAGAGAAATACAAGGAAAGTCACTGATCAGCCCTGGTGATCAAGGTCAACACTGAAGTTATAACTTTAACAGCACAAACGCTCCAATGAGATTAGCACATTAAAAGTAAGAGAACTTTGCTGGCCTACCTGGGAGGAAGCATGGATATCCTAAGTTCATGTTCGATTATTCAAAAATTCAGATTTTCCATTATTATGGACATAATTAATTCTAATGAAAAATCATTAGAATGTCCCTAGACCTACTTTTTTGGACAAGATCAACTGTTAGAAAACCTACCAGCCTTTCAATGCCCCATATGGAGCTGACAGTCTATCTCTGCCTTGAATGACCTCAAAGGAGAGAGAACACTAACTGATACGACATTTATTTAGAAGAAATTAATTTTGGAACCTAACAGGATACTTTCATAATTCCTTGCTAAGAGTCTTTTAATAGACATCCGCTTTATATGTTTCTAATCTTTGTAAAATTTTCCTGATGATCTAAAGCAATAGTTTTTTAAGTGTGATGAGAGTATCTCTGGGGGTCCTATGGCCCTCTCAGGGGGTCTGTGATGTCAACATGATTTTCATAACAATACTGTGGCATTATTTGCCTTTTGTCCCTCTTGTTCTCTCACAGTGTATGGTATTTTCCAGATGCTCATGACAGGATGTCTTAACATATCGAATGCAGAAGCAGATTTGAGAATTCAGCTGTCTTCTTTTAAAGTAGACATTAAAGATATTAGCAAAAATCTTAGACCATGCCATTTTTTCACTAGATAGATTGGTTTTGAAAATATGGTTATTTTTTACAGTGCATGTTATTTATATTAATCTGTAATGGATTATTATTTTTAAATGAATTAAACATTTTAAAAACTGTTAATTTACAATATGGTAAATATCTCTGTATATAATACACAGAAACAAAAAGTCTAAGGTCTTTGATAATTTTTAAGAATGGAAAATGATGCTTTGAATAGGTATGGGGTTCTTTTGACAAGTTGGAGGGACTGTGACATAAGCCACTTTGTAACTTTCCTAGGTAGCAACATGCATTAGGAAAACTAAAGTGTGCATGTGTTTAGGTGGAGGTGATTCTGGTATTTCTTGGGCAAACTCTAAGTGCTATGTATTATCTGTAATCTTCTGTAGACCTTCTTTAGGTTAAATTAGAGCCCCAAATGTTTTCATAGCTCCAACCTTGAACTGTTGTTTTAAGATAGACACCAATAAACATTAAGGGTCTACTGGGAAGGCAGAGAGCATTTTCAGATTTATGAACAGGGGAAAAAAATCAATGCAGTCCCTAAGGCTGTGTAAGTCATGAGTAGCACAAGTAGTCTTATGCAAAGTTGACAATATCATGAAATATTAACCTTTGCTTTGGAATTTTACCAGAAATTAAAGTGGCATTATAAAGGAAAGTCAGTGTTTTAGCCAGTATCTCGGTAGGAATTTCTATGTCTGCTTTGTTTTGTTACTTTATTTTGGCTGAGCTCTGGAAAGGCACCCCTTTCCCCAACCCCCCAAAACTTGGGTAACCTCACATTCTTCTGCTACTGGCTCATTCACTTTTTCTTCCCTTCAATCCTTGATTAAATCTTCTTGGTCCCTAGGAGTTCTTACTTCTTATACAGCAAAGCATGCACTTTGTCCTCTTGTTAAGGCATGAATTAATAAGCTTAACTCCCTCTTTGAAGAATTGGGTGGAATGCTTTTTTGGTGGAAATTAATATGCAATTACCAAGTAAGACTGCCATTTCACCAAAGAGAAGAATAAAAGACACAGCCTTAGCTGCACTTGAGAATAATTGGAATCTAATTTTAGTTTGTATTCTACCACAATGGCTCAAGCTTTCAGGGAATAAAATTATGTCAACTTGCCTAGGAGAGTAAGTACAGATTTCCCCCTGCAGCATATTTATAACAAGACTGTTTAACACAAGGCTTTGAAAGAATGTGGGCTGAGTGATCCTTCTTGCACTGGACTTTGGAGTGTTGGACACATCCTATTGACCTATGAATTGTACAGTATTTGTCTTTCTTTGGCATTAAATAAATCCTCCAAAGGGCAATAAGTATAATACTTCCCCAAATTGCATCTTTAATACTTGGTAATATTCCTGGATACTTTGCTGGGGCTAGAGGAAGGACTCATAGGAGGTGGTTCAGGCCATTGCGCTCAGGCAACCTTTTGGCTTGCACAGGTTTTTCATCATACATAGTGCAGATAAATTGTGTTGTTTAACTGCACACTGAAAATATTTTGTGGGTAATGATAATTTATATGCCAGAGAAGTACTGTGCAGGAGGCAGGATAACTATTTGTAACAGTATGTGGAGAAGAATCATAGCACAGCTTAGAGGGTAAAGGGACTCAACTGAAGAAGTGAAATCTACACACAGATACGTCTCAAGAGAACTCGGATTCTGTGTTTGGCATCTGCATTTTGTTTTTGTTTCTGCAAGTCCTTGGAATAAGCAAGAGTTTACAGACACAGTTATAAAAATGCTTATTAGCTATAGATTTTTCTCAAACTGAAGTAAAATTATAAATAAAGCCAAGTTTATCTAAGGCTGATATTGACTGCCATGCTGAAATAACTAATATTAACCTCTCCGGGCCTTAACTGACCCTTTTTTGTTTTGAGGATAATCATTTCTACCCTGACTACTATACATATACTTGTGAGAAAATATCAGATAATGTATGTGCAAGTGCTCCCAAAAATATTCTAATGTTACTAACTTAAACTGTTATTATTAGCATCTTTAAACTGCCCTGTCCTCCAGTTCTTTCTATCCTGGAACATTTTCTTAAAAATTGCTGCAGACAGTGAAAACACATCCCCTTAAAAAAACCTGGGTGAGACTGGTTCTCTATCTCTCTCCCTTCCTCTCTGTAAAAAATCAATAAAATATAAAAAAAAAAAATTGCTGCAGACAGTGAAAACACATCCCCTTAAAAAAACCTGGGTGAGACTGGTAAATATGTTATATTAACATTCACAGTAAACAACTGGCTAATACAATCTTGTTAAATCATCACCCAAAATCCAACTCTATTTTTTGGTTAATAACTTTATAAAAAAGAAGTGTTATGCTAGCACGTAGCCAGAAGAGTCTTGGAAAAGATGACAAAGTTGGAGGGCTCACTTTTCAATATATATGGAAAAAATTGAGAGTCCAAAAATAGGTCCATAAATTTATGATCAATTGATTTTGACAAAGATTCTATTGTCCATTGTTCCACAATGACCATTGGCAAGATCATTGAATGGGGAAAGAATGGTCTCTTCAAAAAATAGTACTGGTACAATGGGGTATCCACATGTAAAAGTCCGACAGTGGACCCTTAATTCACACCACATATGAAGATTAAATCAAAGTGGATTAAATACATAAATAAAACTCTTAGAAAAGAAACATAGGGGTAAATATTCATAATGTTGGATTTTTTGCAGTAGATTTTTAGATGTAATATAAAAAGCAGAAGCACCAAAGTAAAAATAGATAAATTGAACATTATAAAAATTAAAAACTTTTGTGCCTCAAAGAACACTATCCAGAAGTGAAAAGAAAACCACAGAAAATATTTGTAACTCATATATATGAGTCTACTATCCAGATTATATAATGAGCTCTTACAACTTAACAACAACAAAGGGAAAAAAAACCCAAAAGTTGGATAAAGGGCTTGAATAGACATTTCTCAGAAGACTCAAATGGCAACAAACACATTAAAGGATACTCAACACCATTAGCCATTCATCCTTATAAGGATGGCCATAATAAATATTAAAAAGGGAAAATAACATTGTTGATGAGGATGTAGAGAAATTGAAACACTTATATATTGCTGGTGGAATGTAAAGTGTTCCCACTACTGAGGAAAACATTTTGGTGATTTCTCAATAAGTTAAATATAGAATGACCATATGAACCAGCAATTTCACTCCTAGGTAGATACCAAAAAGATTGGAAACAGGTGTTCGAACAAAAACTTGTGCACAAATGTTCACAGCAGTACTATTCACAATCACCAAAAGGTGAAAATAAGCCAACTATCCATCAACTGCTGAATAGAGTGCTACATAGCTATCTAATGGAATAGTGTTCAGCCATAAAAAGGAATGAAGCACTGGTACATGCTACAACATGAATGGACTTTGAAAATATGTACAAAGTGAAGGAAGCCAGACACAAAAGACTACATAAATGTATGACTCCATCTCTATATGAAGTATCCAGAATAGGATGATCCATAGAGACAGAAAGCAAATTATTGGTTGCCAGGGGCTGGTCAAGAGGGGAGAATAAAGAGTGACTGCTTAATGGGTATGGGATGTACTTTTGGGGTGATGATAATGTTCTAGAACTAGATAGTTGAGATGGTTGCACAATATTTGTGAATGTACTAAATATCATTAAAACTGTACACTAAAGTGGTTAAAATGGTAAAAAAAAAAAGAATGAAGTGTTTTGCAACATTTTCAGGCAGTAACAATCATACTTCATGTTATCTACATGAAATACTTCAACAACAATAATGATAGTATGGTAAAAATGGTAAAAAAAAGAATCAATGAAGTGTTTTGCAACATTTTCAGGCAATAAACAATCATACTTTATATTATCTACATGAAATACTTCAACAACAATAATGATAGTTAATAATTGGTAATATTAGAATCACAGATAAAAATAGAGCATTCACTATGTGGAAGGTCCTATTCTAAGTATTTTGCATGGATTTATTCATTTAATCAATATGACAACTCTGTGAAATAAGTGTTCTTCCTTTTTTTTAATATGAGGAAACTAAAGGACAGATGTTTAAGTGAGTTGCATAAGGTCACATACTTAATCAATGGTCACTAAGGGATTTGATTCCAATTGGACTATTTCCAAAACCAAAGCTCTTAGCCAAGACATTATATTGTCTCTGCAACAGATTATGGGGCCAAATAGATATTACTTGGGCCCAATTTCTGGTTAGAAGATGTTAGGAAAGTTATGCAGCAGAAACCCTGCTGTGTCCTTATAGCTTTCCATAGCTGGGGGAAAAGGGAATTTGCTTTGGAAAAACTGAAATCTCCTGGCACATGCTTGATGCTAACAAAGCAGGAATACATACTAAGAGGTAACTTGTTTGTTTTATTGTCCCTCCAAGTATGTGTGGTTAATTTTACTTCCACTTCTAATAATAGTTCCTGCATAGGTTTTTCAGTTATTTGCAAGCTACTTTGATTTTCTCACAACTCTTTATTTATTTGTGTCCTTATCAAGCACTGTTCTTTCATCTCTTGAATCAAAGTTGAGATGTAGGGATAAATGTGGTTGCTTTTTGGATTTTAAGGGAGTATTTAAAAAGTAAATTTTCTGAAAGCTTCTTAGTCAAACTATAAGAGGCAAAATAGAATTAGAGTGATTTTTAAAAATTAAAAATTTAACTGATGTGAGCTATGTCTAAAGAAATACATCTAAAGGCTACTAACACACAACTTTCTGACCATAAGAGTAACTTCGGTTATAGAAAGGCAGTTTGTATTTGGTAACTGCTCTAATGAATCCTTTTTAAAATGGGTGCCTTTGATTATTTAATGCTAGTTAAAAATAAAACAAAACCCAGCCCGCAGATCACTCTCTAGCCCAGTGATGGCGAACCTTTTGAGCTCGGCGTGTCAGCATGTTGAAAAACCCTAACTTAACTCTGGTGCCGTGTCACATATAGAAATTTTTTGATATTTGCAACCATAGTAAAACAAAGACTTATATTTTTGATATTTATTTTATATATTTAAATGCCATTTAACAAAGAAAAATCAACCAAAAAAAATGAGTTCGCGTGTCACCTCTGACACGCGTGTCACAGGTTCGCCATCACTG
>NW_005354874.1:2665942-2672648 GCF_000412655.1 Myotis brandtii
GTGCACTGACCACCAGGGGGCAGATGCTCTGACCAGTAGGTTAGCTTGCTGCTGGGGTCCAGCTGATTGGGACTGAGTGAGATGGGCTGGACACACCCTAGGGCCCTTCTGCAGTCCTTCCTGGCCCGATAGTGCACCAGTCGTCCCTCAGCCTGGCCTGTGCCTTCTCGCAATCCAGGACCCCTCGGGGGATGTTGGAGAGCTGGTTTCACCTCGATCCCACAGGCCACTCCCCTTGGGAGGGCATCAGATGCAGGGCTCATGGCTGGTGTGCTTCTTCCAATAGGAACTGTTTGACTGTGAGCCCTCGGCAGGCACAGTGGGGCTTGGATGAGTGGGAGCGGCAGGTAGGAGCTGCAGGCAGCGTTGGACTGTGGATTTCAGCCCAATTCCTGCAGGCCACCCAGAGGGACCCCATCCGTGCATGAATTCATGCACCGGGCTTCTAGCTGAAATATAAGTGCCACGAGGATTGGAATTTATTCCTTTCTGTGTCATCAGGACCTAGAAAAATACTTAGCCATTTGATACATTTTGAGTGAGTGAGTGAATGAACGAATGAGTGAGTGAAGGAATCAGTCTACTTTTTATTTCCTTGATTCTGTTATTTCTGTAAAAAATAGAAGTACTTTAAATGAAAATATCTACTCAAACCATTTCCAAGTAAAAATTATAAGGAAAATAATGAAATAAAAATATTTATAAATAACCTTAATATTGAACATGCTGCTGGAAAACAAAAAGGAGACTAATAATACTTCAATAGAAAGGTAAGCAAAGGATAGAAATAATTCATTTGCTAAAATGAAATAGAATAATTAATAAACATATGAAAATATCCACTTTTAAAATTATTTGTAAAATATACAAATTGAATCAATAGCAGATAGCACTTTTTCACCTATAAATTTTACAAAACCTTTAAAATAAGCCCAGCTGTTGTGGCTCAGTGGTTGAGCATTGACCTGTAAACCAGAAGATCAAGGCTGGATTCCAGTTCAGGGCACTTGCCTGGGTTGCAGGCTTGATCCCCAGTGTGGGGCATGTAGGAGGCAGCCAATCAATGATTTTCTCTCATCATTGATGTTTCTATCTCTCTCTCCCTCTCCTTCCTCTCTGAAATCAATAAAAATACATTTTAAAAAATCATAATATTCAATTCTGTGGAGGAATGATTCAGTTAGACATATCAATGAAATTAGCAGGAGACAAGTAAAATCCACAAAGTTCATAACACATAGAAAGGGTGCCAAAAGTAGCTGAGATCAGACATGAGCTGCAGGGGCAAATTTAGGGAAGAAACCCAATGAGTTCCAAAAGGAGCACATGGTGGTGGAAAGTTATGCCTCCCCTCCCCACCTTTACATGGAACTAAGGTGAGCAATTCTATTTCCAGGAATTTATTTGGTATAACTGATAATCAGGTGATAAGCCCTAGTATAACCTACACATTGTTAAATATTTTGAATATCAATCTGAATGAAAGACATATTTGCATACATGTGAAATAATATATGGAAAATATGAATCACTACTACAAATTTTTTCAAGAGCAAAATATTGAAATAAAGCTAAATACCAATCAGTAAAGGGCCAGTTAAATAAATTTTGCTAAATTATGGTACACCTATACAGTGTAATGCTATGCAATCTATATATATAAAGAACCAGGGTCGTAACGTCCAAAACGACCGAACAGACGACCGAACACAGGAAGTCAGTTTTGCAGTCAGTGCTTGGTCGCCGCGGTGACCCAGCACTGACTGCTGCTCTGTGGGCAATGTGGTGACCCAGCACTGACTACCAAGGGGGCGGCGGGTCAGGCCTGGAGAGAGGCCCGGAGAGAAAAGCAGGGTCTGATCCGCAGCCTCCGTGGCAGCTGTTGATCAGCCCTTGCCTCTCTTTCTCTCCAGGCCTCGCCAGCAGCCACAGGGGCTGCTGAGCAGCCCCACCTCTCTGATCAGGCCTGGAGATAGGCCTGGAGACGCTGACTGGCATAGAAACCGACCAATCAGAACCAAATCTGCGTGAACTGCGAGGAGCCAATGGCTGCCTAGGAGGCAGAGCTTTTGACACTGACTGGCATAGAAACTGACCAATCAGAACCTAATCTGGGTGAACTGTGAAGACAGAACCTAAGGTGGGGGCTGAAGAGGGGTTTTAAGGGCAACAGCTGTTTGGTGTAAGGTGTAAGAAAGAAAGCCATGGTAGTGGAATCAAGGCAGAGGCAGTTAGGGGTGATCAGGCCAGCAGGAGAGGGCAGTTGGGAGTGAGATCAGGCCGGCAGAGGAGGGCCATTGGGGGCAAGATCAGGCTGGCAGGGGAGGGTAGTTGGGGGGATATCAGGCTGGCAGGGGAGGGAGGTAAGGGGCGATCAGGCAGGCAGAGACAAGGGTGATCAGGCAGGCAGGCAGGTGAGTGTTTAGGATGTGGTGGGGTCAAGGCAGAGGCAGTTAGTGACAATCAGGCCAGCAGGGGAGGGCAGTTGAGAGCGAGATCAGGCCGGCAGGGGAGGATAGTTGGGGGTGAGATCAGGCCTGCAGAGGAGGGAAGTTGGGGGTGATATCAGGCTGGCAGGGGAGGGAAGTAAGGGGAGATCAGGCAGGCAGAGACAGGGGTGATCAGGCAGGCAGGCAGGTGAGTGTTTAGGAGTCAGCAGTCCCAGATTGTGAGAGGGATGTCTGACAGCAGTCGGACATCCCTCAAGGGGTCCCCGATTAGAGAGGGTGCAGACTGGGCTGAGGGCATCCCTCCCCTCATGCACGAATTTCATGCACCAGGCTACTAGTTATAAATAAAAGAATGAGAAATCTCTTTAAGTACCAATATAGAAATAACTACAAAATATATTATTAAATGGAAAAAGAAAATATAGCAATGAATATATTATATGCTACCCTTTACAGAAAGCAGGGGTAAAGTTATTATGTATGTTCATATTTACTTATATATTCATAAATAAAATCTAAAAGACTATATACATTAATAACCATGTTGCCTGTAGAGTAGATGAGGTGGGGAATGAGTAAATAAGAACAAGGATGAAAGGAAGATATTTTTATAGTTTATTTATTTATTTATATTATATTGATATAAAATCAACTGGTGAGACAAACAAATGTATTAATTACTCGACTGCTGTCGACATCCCCCAAAGGGTCCCCAATTGGAGAGGGTGCAGGCTGGGCTGAGGGAACCCCTCACCTCATGCACAAATTTCATGCACCAGGCTACTAGTTATAAATAAAAGAATGAAAAATCTCATTAAGTACCAATATAGAAATAACTACAAAATATATTATTAAATGGAAAAAGAAAATATAGCAATGAATATATTATATGCTACCCTTTACAGAAAGCAGGGGTAAAGTTATTATGTATGTTCATATTTACTTATATATTCATAAATAAAATCTAAAAGACTATATACATTAATAACCATGTTGCCTGTAGAGTAGATGAGGTGGGGAATGAGTAAATAAGACACAAGGATGAAAGGAAGATATTTTTATAGTTTATTTTTTATTTATATTATATCGATATAAAATCAACTGGTGAGACAAACAAATGTATTAATTACTCAAAAATTAAATAAAAAAACTAGAAAAAGTGGGATTTGTAGAAAATGCATGTTTTCAGGTTGAAGAAAATATATTTGTCATATTTGTCATAAGGGTATTTAGGTTAAAAGATAATTAACGATATATATAAATATGAAAAATATGTATATTTATTGCCAGATACATACTGATTAAATATTGTGATACAAACACTGCAATACATACACACAATGAAATGTCATCAAGAATTAAAATGATCTTATAAAATAATAGCAAAAGATATGGAAATATATTCATAGTCTGTTTTCAATGGGTGGGAGTGTATTGGAGAGAATCAAGTGAGATAATGCAAAGTAGGATTCCATATCCATAAAATAAAAAGTTATACAGCTGTATACAAGCTTACTGACATATATAGAGAAAGAACTAGAAGGCTACTTACTAAGTTGTAAATCTTTGCCATGGTTATTGGAACTTATGGTAGGGTGTACAAATAATGTTAGAGCATTCCCTGATAGTAATTTAAATTAATATTAGTTCTCTCAAGGAGGTGGGATGATAGGTAATGTTGTTTTTTATTATCATCTCTAGTCTCTAAAGGTCTTCTAATAAATACTTTAATTACAGAAACAAAAGCAAACAAAAAGAAAACCCTTCAACATTTATTTCAAACTTTGAATGGGCCATGTACTATATAGTTTCTTAAACGTCTCAAAACTACGCAAGGCAGTTTTTGTTAACCATTTGTGTGTGTTATATGCCCTTGAGTTGGCCCCGACTTCTCATGACACTATGAACGGGCGATGTCCACAACATTCTGTCCTCAGCAGCCCTGCTCAGCGCAGGTAGACATATGCCTCTGTCTTGTTCTATGGAGTCAATCATCTTGTATTTTGGAGTCCTCTCATATTATGGAGTAAATCCAGTTCATATTAATCACCTTACAGATGGAAAATCTGAGGTTCAGAATGATTGTGTCATTTACCTAATACTGCACAGCTGGTATCAGATGCAAACCCAGGTCTGTCTCCATCCAACACTGATTTCTTGATCACCCCGCTAAGTAATTAAAGGAAACCCTGCTTGCAATTGAAAACATCTTTTCCACTGGCTTTCTTTTTAAGTGGCAAATCTTTGCCATGGTGATCAGAACGTGTGGTAGGGTGTACAAATAATGTTAGAGCATTCCCTGATAGTAATTTAAATTAAACAGTCATGTACGTGTAAATTATTTCATTTTTTTTACAGTAGATAAAATATGTTAATTTGTGTAAATGGTCTTCTGGGTGCAGATGCTCACACTGAATGCAGGCTCATCTTAAAAGCCCCCTGTCTTCCATTTGAAGCTTCTTTTACATGCATAGTTTATTTTTCTAATGCTGTCTCAATGTAGGAATCATTTTAAGGAGGCATTTGTGGCTAAATGAAAGAAAAAAAAACAGCTCTCTTGGCTTTGGTAAATATTAATGAGCCGGCGGAAAATCTTGTTACTGAAGTGCTGCGCTCTTTGAGATTTTCCTGCCATCTTGGCCCTTTGTGGGCCCTGCTCCCGGGCTGCCGATTAGCATGCTGGTATGTGTGCTATTGTGAGTTCCACGGCAGACCCTTGTGTGTGCTGACAGAAGGCTCACCTTGGTCTATTATCAGCAATGTCTAGGCATCTTAATGATGTTTTGGATTCAAGCAAGGAAAAAACAAATCATTCAGAAATAATTAATCTGACTTATTCATTTCAAAGCTTCATCACCAAATGCACAGTGTTCCTTTCTGGTCATGTATATGTTGTCATCACAATAACAGAGTGAAATCTAATTTATATTAATTTTTGAGTGAGAAGAAGCACAGAATTTGAATAGTCAATATTCACTCATATAATATATGTACAAAATGATTGCACCACACGTAGAATTTGATTTAGGCACTCTATTTTATTTTAGAAAATGTATTGTGTTCACCCATCCAAACACTTTTAAAAAAAATAATTTTATTGTTTATACCACAGTCACATGCAAATTGGTACAACTGTTCCATGACAGAGAGAACAAACAGAGACCTGTCATGCAAGGTAAATTAAGGGAAGGCTTTCCTAGAGCTGGAGAAGTACCACAGAAACACAGGATGGCTGCAGCTATGTCAGACAGCAGCGCCAGGGGTGTGGGTGGGTAGGAATGGAGGTGCTCCTACAGTAGCTGGCCTCCTTGTATTGGCCTGAGACCACTGTGGTTCCTAAGGGGAATTTCCTAATATGCTTGGTAAGCCGATCACTTGTAACCATTTATAATTGGGGTAGGGTGACACTTCTGCAGAATAAATTCTACAAGTTCCTAGGCAGGTTCTCTAAATCTCATCTGTGATCAATGGTTGGTAAATTATGTTTCTGCAAAAGTATTCCCATAAATAGACATCCAGGAAAGTTTTACAACCAGTGAAATTAGACAAAAAATAAACAGCCACACGAACCAAACCTAAACACTGAACTAAAATGGTGTCACGTCAGGACTTCTGAAAGAACCAGAGTAGGCAAGAAGAACCAGAGCAGGCAAGATTATTCAAACAGAAGATCCTCATCCTTCTCTTCAGCCCGAAGTTTGGCAGGCTCCGTCACCTCTCCAGCTACCCGTCGTTTCTCCAAGTCCCTCTCAGTTTTTTCCTTGAGAGCCTTTTTCTTCTCCTGTATTGTCTTTAACCTAGAGAACTCTTCTCACTCTCTCTCATCCAGCTCTGCGATGATAGAAGCAAGGGTATATTCAATCCTGGGAATGATGACATGTTCAATGGCATTTACATGCCTGTTGGTTATCTTAACAGCTTCATCCAAAGTAGCAAAGAAAGTCTACAGCAAGGCGAGTTCCACCAGTAGTTCCACTGCTTTGGCATAGTTCCTCTTTAGTTTAGCCGATTGTGGTTGTTCCCCACCTCTGGCTAAACCAGTCAGTTTGTAACTGTCAGTTCCTTCATGGTAATGTTCAAATATTGGCAAGGTAACACCCGCTACATTATTTTTCTTTGCTCGAATCTTCACTTGGGCTTTATTCACATTTTGGATAACTGTGGTGCTGAAGTCCCCTGCTGTGAACTTGGCCTCAGCAAGTGAAAAGGCAGCTTCTCTCATCACTTCACCCATCAACATTTTAGTCTCTGATCTT
>NW_005354874.1:2674813-2724610 GCF_000412655.1 Myotis brandtii
GACACTTCTGCAGAATAAATTCTACAAGTTCCTGGGCAGGTTCTCTAAATCTCATCTGTGATCAATGGTTGGTAAATTATGTTTCTGCAAAAGTAATCCCATAAATAGACATCCAGGAAAGTTTTACAACCAGTGAAATTAGACAAAAAATAAACAGCCACACGAACCAAACCTAAACACTGAACTAAAATGGTGTCACATCAGGACTTCTGAAAGAACCAGAGTAGGCAAGAAGAACCAGAGCAGGCAAGATTATTCAAACAGAAGATCCTCATCCTTCTCTTCAGCCCGAAGTTTGGCAGGCTCCGTCACCTCTCCAGCTACCCTCCATTTCTCCAACTCCCTCTCAGTTTTTTCCTTGAGAGCCTTTTTCTTCTCCTGTATTGTCTTTAACCTAGAGAACTCTTCTCACTCTCTCTCATCCAGCTCTGCGATGATATAAGCAAGGGTATATTCAATCCTGGGAATGATGACATGTTCAATGGCATTTACATGCCTGTTGGTTATCTTAACAGCTTCATCCAAAGTAGCAAAGAAAGTCTACAGCAAGGCGAGTTCCACCAGTAGTTCCACTGCTTTGGCATAGTTCCTCTTTAGTTTAGCCGATTGTGGTTGTTCCCCACCTCTGGCTAAACCAGTCAGTTCATAACTGTCAGTTCCTTCATGGTAATGTTCAAATATTGGCAAGGTAACACCCGCTACATTATTTTTCTTTGCTCGAATCTTCACTTGGGCTTTATTACATTGTGGATAACTGTGGTGCTGAAGTCCCCTGCTGTGAACTTGGCCTCAGCAAGTGAAAAGGCAGCTTCTCTCATCACTTCACCCATCAACATTTTAGTCTCTGATCTTATTCAGGATCTGTCGAAATCGAAGAGTTAGGGCATCAGATTTTTTCTTCAGGAGGTTTCTACCTGTCTGTGCTCCTTTCAATTGAGCCTTCATAATGGTCTGTGCCATTCGTGAGGGAAAGATTTCAATTCAGTCTTTGCCCGACATTCTGAAGATGACTGTTCGGCTTGGCTCCTGGTTGGGCAGTCGTGGTTGCCACAGACCCAGCCACAGTGTCTTCTTCTACCGCAGTCAGCTGGTTGTGTCACTTGCCCCCCCATCCAAACACTTTTAAGATTCATTTTTACTTCATAAGTAATAATATTTTTAAAATATATTTTTATTTATTTTAGAGAGGAAGGGAGAGGGAGAAATAGAAACATCAATGATGAGAGAGACTTACTGATGGGTTGCATCGTGCACGCCCCTTACTGAGGATTGAGCCCACAACCCAGGCATGTGCCCTTGACCTGAATCAGACCTGGGATCCTTCAGTCTGCAAGCCAACGCTCTAGCCATTGAGCAAAACCGGCTAGGGAGTAATAATATTTTTTAATGGTGCTGAGTGTTAGAGAACTCAGAAAAGATAGTATTGGGGTTATTTTTATCTCACTGGTCATTCCTCTAAAACCTGTGTTGTGGGATCACATAATAAAAATTATGAATTTGCCTATTTGCTGATTTTATTATACTGGACATAATAATGAAATGTAAGAAAAAACAAGGACAATTTCCCTAATAACAAAATGTAGGAATGATCAAAGCTAACTAAAATAATTTTTTAAAATTAAACTTGCTACACCTTTTTAAAATACTGTTAGTGCAAGGGGTTGTATGATGCTTATGAAGAAATTATTTGACAAAGCAACATATTCTTTTCAAGAATGCAAAATTTGAGTCTAGTCACATGGGTCATAAATTCCCACCCAGTTATTTTTATTATTTAATAGGCCCATTGAATTAAAAAAGATCAGGAAAAATATAAAGCAGTTGTTTGAAAATGATTTTTAGACAAGAAAAAATGCATTAAGTATTTTCAAGAGTTATTACTAATCTCTCATTGCACACTTATTCATCTGCTTTTACAGAAGTTCAATGTACTGAGCATTTTTACTGTCATGTAGAGAGAAAAATGATAGGAGTTCAAGAATATAACAAAAGTGTTTGGAAACATAGACATAGAAGTGTCGTTAATCCACTGAGTCTCTGCTCCAAAATCTTGCTTAAATTGTGTTCACAGGGATTTATTAGGTCCTTTTACAAAGCACTTGTGGGGAGAATTTTTATCAGTGCTGAGATAAAAATTCTGAGATCAGGTTGTAGCTAGGTAATTTTTAGTTGTTTATAAACAGAGTGTGAATTCCATGAGAAACCACTTTAGTAGTTTGAGAAAGAAGGAGACAATTACTGAAAATGATTGCCTAATTTGAGAAATGGAGCTCTTGACTGCTGACACAAGTTTTAGGAACTTCAAAACTGCCAAGTTATGGTGCTATGGTCACATGTAGCCATTTCTCCAAGATTGTGCTTGTGGTGAGTTAGAAATTAGACATCTAATGAAAGTCTAACAAGGCATGCAGGGTCAGATGTAGCTTTGATTTGAGAGATACACGCGCACACACAGAGGTACATAATATAAACTATCAATTTACTTCAAAGTATACTCTACTTAAATTCGGTTGTACTATTAAAATTCTACTGTTATTTTTTATGAGCAATAAAATAACATTTGAAATTTGAACCATAGGCTAGATATATTGGTTTCATGTGTAGGGTGCATAGCCCTGAACATTAATTCTAGACAAAATATTGAAAAGAGGAAAGCAGTTCTAAAATATTAAACCTGTACCTTGACTTTTAAAGTGATGGACACTTTATTTTAAAGCTTCACTTGTATTGAGAAAGCCCATCATAAAACTCAAAAGTCTTTATCTTTTTCTTCACATAGCTAATTTCCCAGTGCAGATACTTAGAAATTTTATTTAGGTACAGTTTTCCAGTAACATGTTGTGGAGTCAGAATAATGGCCCTATTAGATGCCCACACTCTAATCCCTGTCACCTGTGAATATGACTTTATTTGGCCAAATGGATTTTGCGTATGTGACTTAGATTAAGAATCTTGAGATGGGTAGATTATCCTGGATTATTTTTTTTTGGGGGGGGGGGCCTCAAACTAATCACAGGAGTCCTTAGAAGCAGAGAAGCTTTCCTGTTGTGATAGTGAAACATGACTATGGAGAAAAGGCACAGAAGGATGCGGCATTGCTGGCTTTGCAGATAAAGGCAGGAGGCCACAGGCCAGGAGTCTGGGCAATGTACAGATTCCAGAAAAGGCAAGGAAACAGATTCTTTCTTCAGAGATTCCAGAAAGAACTAGCCTGCCAACACCTTGATTTTATCCCAGTGAAACGGATTTTAGACTTCTGATCTCCAGAACTAGAAGAGAATAAATTGTGTTAAGTGACTAAGTTTCTGGAAATTTGTTATAGCAGCCATATTAAACTAATATATAGACATTAAATAAATATATAAAGTGAGGCATCCTATCTAATAAAGAGGGAATATGCTAATTGACCCTCATGCCGTTGCAGAGATGGCGGCGCCCACAGCCAATAAGGAGGGAATATGCTAATTGATCACCATGCCCTCAAAGATGGTGGCGCCCACAGCCACAAGATGGTGGTGCCCAGTCCCCTCAGCCCCACCAGGGCACCTGCCTCAGGAGTCCCCCTGTCTCCTCACCTCCCCAGCTGCCCAGGGCCGGCCCAAGGCACAGGCAAGCCTCGGATGGCGGCTGCCCAGCCAATGCCCAAGGTGCAGGCAAGCCTTGGATGGTGGCTGCCCGGGCTGGCCCGAGGTGAAGGCAAGCCTCAGATGGCGGCTGCCCAGTCGCTCAGGGCCACCCAAGGCTCAAGTAACCAGGGCCAGCCGAGGTTTGCTCTGCCAGTAGTGGCAGCAGCAGAGGTGTGATAGGGGCATCACCTTCCCCTGATCTCCGGGTTGCCTCCTGCCCCTGAGGGCACCCAGACTGTGAGAGGGGGCAGGCTGGGCTGAGGGACGCCCCCTCCAGTGCATGAATTTTCATGCACTGGGCCTCTAGTATCTATATAGAAAGCTACATAGTCATAGGATAGATTTTTGATTCTTTGAATAAAAAATGGGCTGAGGGATGCCCTCTCCAGTGCATGAATGCACTGGGCCTCTAGTATCTATATAGAAAGCTATATAGTCATAGGATAGATTTTTGATTCTTTGAATAAAAATTATGTTGGTAAAATCATAGAAACTGTATTTCACATAAAAATTCCCATTTACTTTGTGTTAAAAGAATTCAGGTTTAAAAACTTGAAATATAGAATATTGTTACAAAATGACCACCGTGATTCATATCCCTATTTATACACATTGAGTAGGCCCCTTCTATAGGCTTTGAACTTAACCATGTAATTTACTTTTGCCAATGGGAAAATGTCAAAGGCATCTCAAGCTGAGGCTTAAAAATTGCTTCTGCGTTGGACTTGCTTTGTCTTGTGGCTGGGATCCTTTTGTTCACAGTCTGAAGAAGCCGGGGCTGGCCTCCTATAAGGTGAGAGATCCTGCAGAGAATCCTCAACCAAGGCCCCTAGCATGGAGTGATGCTGTCCTATCCCATCAAGCCCCAGCCAAACTGGTCCATATGAGAAGAACCATGCATAAAATCCACAAGATCATAAGCACTAATAAGTGTGTTATTTTGCTTTGTTTTGAGTCATTAAATTTTGGGATGATTTGTTTCTCAGCAGTGGAAAACCTATCCAGTGTAGTTACTTTCTCCGGTAGTAGGTATGTTTCAGACATGACTACATTCTTAAGGGGGTAGCACTTGGATATCTTATGTTAGATTTCTTTGGATTCATTTGTAGCCTTTGATTTTCAGTAGGCTGGGTTTGAAATTATATCAGAGACTTCCTGGGTACCCTGAAACTACTAATATTGATATACCTTCACTTGGACTTTTCAGACCCAACTTTTTAATCTTTACCCTCCAAAATATATTTGATTAAAAAACATTAAAATTATTAGGTTACCAATATTTTTGTAAAAGCATCTTTCCCTTTGAATAGACTCTGATTGAAGAACAGAATGTATTTATTGCTAAAGACCTCCTGTATTTTTGTATACCTATGTGTGTAAGGCAGAAGTGGGGTTAAGTAAGAAGAGGTCTTACCTCATTGGGACCTTTGAATCAGGAAGGTGAAATAAGAGCTTTGCAAAAAAAAACCAGAGCCCATTCATCTGCCAGGAAAAATTGCCACCAGGAAATTTACTGAAAAAAGAAAAAGAGACATGAAAGCAGCCTCCTACCCCCACCCCGGTCTCTTGGAGAATTATATATAAATTTCTAAGGCTCTGAAGGATCACAATTTGAAGATGCCCTGGCCAGATGATCTCTGAAGTGCCTGCCAGCTTTAGAATTATAGCATTATGCTACTCATTTCATATTGGAAATAAGATGTTTATTTCCATGGAATACAGCAACGTTAACTGACTCCCTCAGGGATGGAGACCATGACTCTGTCCCTGTGGACATGAACTGAGTTGAAACGACCATCTATGTTTCTTAGCTGCTTTCCGGTTTTCACTTCCAGGAGTTTGTCTTTACATTTTGAACAAGGCATTTGTACACGTGTTTGCTTCTGTGATCAATCATGTTTGCAGAATCTTTTTTTTTTCTTTTCAGAGGATCTGACATGTAAGAATTAAAAATAAAAATGGGAGCCCAACCGGTGTGGCTCAGTGGTTGAGCGTCAACCTATGAAACAGGAGGTCACAGTTTGATTCCCAGCCAGGGCACATGCCTGGGTTGCAGGCTCGATTCCCAGTAGGGGGCATGCAGGAGGCAGCCAATAGATGATTCTCTCTCATCACTGATGTTTCTTTCTCTCTCCCTCTCCCTTCCTCTCTGAAATCAATAAAATATATGTTTAAAAAATGAAAATGGGATTTAATAGCACTTGTTAGTAAAGAAAAAATTCTAGCACCTTTTTAAAGGGTTTATCAGTGTTAGTAGTGGTAGTATTTTTTTGCCAAATATATACTTTCTCCTAAAAGGGAGGCAATAAGTGAATCTTATAACATTCTTATTTGGGTTAAGGTAGAATAATTTACAGTTTGTGAACCATGATGTTTGTGTCTGTGTGTTTGTGTGTCTCTTTGTACAGTATGTAACATGTAAGAATATGATAGAAACAAAATTGGCCTTATATATTTAGTTCTGCTACATTCATGCTTGGGTATTTGGTAGATAACTGTATCTCCCTTGGCTGCATGTAAAATAGTGAAGTAGCTTTTCCTTAATACTAATTTAAGGCATTTTGGAAATACTTCTCAAACCACTAAGACATCAGTGCACTCCTATCCTTGTGTCCTGGAAGAGTTAATATAAGTTTCAAAAAAGATCTAATTTACTGGCTAATGGTATCTTTTCATGGGAATTACTTGGCTTTTGTGGAATAGCCTTTCATCTTTCTGCTTTTTAGTTAATTCAATTGAATTTTCATCCGATCTACATTGTTTCTTTCTAATTGCAGTCAGTCCCTCATCTTACAAACCATTCTGTTCCAAAAACTAATTTATGAGTTGATTATTTGGAACTTAGAAGGCACTTTTCAATAGAAAAATTAAAAAATGCAAATGTTGGGTGTGTTCCCAGAATAGCCCACAGACGACAGCTTAACCCATCCTATACCCAGGGCTAATGCTGCTATCCAACCTAAATAACACAAAGAGCAGTGCATATGAGGGCAACATGATTTTCAAGACCCAAATTGGGAAGCCCAGAGTTGATTTTTCTATGGTAGTCCTGTCAGTAGAGGTGAGGACTTTCCTGTCTTCATTCCTGCAACCTAAAATGATGCAAAATTAAGACATGGACGTTCATAATCCAGCAGCAGGGAAGGTGTGTAATAAGCATCAAAATAAAATCTGAGGAGAATGAAGAGTCTGAATTTTACAAAGAGTGGTGAGGGTGTGGCAAAACATTAGGATAAAAAGTAGAGAGAAAGGTTGAGTGCTAGGTTGAGTGGGTGCGTGAATACCTAAACCTAGGTAAGGTTTAAAGGCTTCTGCAGCTCTGGCTCTTTTCATAAAATCTCATTTCAAAATCAGGTACAGATTCAAGTCCACCTAGGTAGCATTGCTTGGTGAAGAACAGGCATTTAACTCACTAATAGCATTTATGTTGAACAACCCATTTTTTTCTGCTACCCTTTTGCCTTTGAGACTCTTCCTCAGGTGGAAGGGGGAGATCAAAGGAGAACCTTAAGAAAGAAAGGGAGGAGATTGAGAAGGTATGACAGACGTCCTTGAGCAGTGGCAAACAAAGGTTACACTTCCCATCTCTCTCTTGGTATAACGGGGCAGATTTTGAGAGAAATGAGAAAGGGAAAGAGTGTGAGAAACTAAATGGGAGAGAACGTGAACTCCTAGAAGGAATATTAGTAGGCGGACCTCTCTTGCATTTCTACTAGGACAGTATTCCCATGTTAATCACAGGCCAGGCATCCTGGGCTTCCTGGATCTGACCTCACCAATAAAGTTTCCAAAGAACTGTCTCAGGAGGCAGGGAAGTGACTCTCAAGTGTTTCTTTTGAAGAAACCAGATGACTTTCTAAGAAAATTATTGTCATTTTAGAAATGAGATTGTATAACAGTTGTATAAGACTCTCATAGACAGGCCTTGGTGAGGCTGTCCTTTGCTGTCTGAGGGTTCTTCTCTGTCCCCATAATCAGTTAATTCCTGTTTATCCCTTAGCGTGCCTGTGTTACATGCTCCAGGAAACCTTTCCTGAGCATCTCCTCTATACAGAATGGGCCAGTCTCTGAGACAGAAGCATTCTCATACCATGTTTTACTGCTGCTTTTTCACTCTTTTTAATCTCTGTCACAGCAGTAAGTACATAACTCATCAACCACTGAATCTAGTGCCTCCTACACTGGCTGACACTTAGCAGGTGCTCAATAAATATTTGTCATGAACTATTGAGAAGCAGAAAGTGTGTATCTTAACATGTCTGTGCATAGGGAGATCACCTTTAATCCATACATTTGACTATTAGAAAACTTAAGATACAGAGGAGATATTCAAAACTGTTAAATAAAAGAAATTGACTGAAATATTGTTGCTAAACATAAGAAGGATGGATTCTAGAAAGCCACCCTTATCTCAAGAAGTTTATCTACTTCTATGTCAAGGTTGTACCAGTTGTCTACCCAGTTTTCAAACTGGTTAATGCTATTTCAACTTGAATTATTTTTAGATTCCAAAGATGAGGTAGTTGTCCCTGGCTTTGCATTGAGCAGACGGTGGTACTCAAGCAGGAAGCAGAATGGCTCTTCAAAATAGTCAGCATCTCTGTCCTCTATTCCCCATAACTGTCCAGAGCAACAGAGAAACACTGGATACATCCATGGAAACTTAGATATAGACGTTAATCATGAGATAACATGGACACTGGTTTTGATTCCAGGCACCCAAGCCATTAAGTTATAGGAATTCATGCTCTTCACAGAGGAACTGTTTAAGCCAGCAAATCTCTTGTGATTCCATTCATTTATCTTTACCTCTCAGGGCTTGTCTCAATGAGCCACACTTGACAGGGTGACACACACAGCGCTGCAACATTTCAGTGCTTCCCTAGGGCTTCTTCATTTTACTACCATTTTTGTGACATGTATATCATGTACGATGTAATGAAAATTTGTCTAGACCCCCACCCACTTGTATTTGCCATTGGAGCTTGAACAAGAGCTGTCTTGGCAACACGCTCAGACTTTCTCAAGTGCAAGAGGGATGGTTTAACATGAATTGCACAGTTTAAATTTTCAATAGATTAAAAGGAAAAGAAGAAAAAAATGCACTTCTGAAGGACATCACCATCCCTCTAAAGAGATTATTACACTTTAATCATAGATGTTTTAATCTACTGTATTGTATTACTTGAACTTCAAAAAAAACCCCACAAATATAAACTGTGAACAATTCATAGAGAGTGCTGTACAGATTTCCAATCAAAATTAAAGTAAGAACTTGTAACTAAAGATATAATTCAGAAAATGTCAGTAAAAACATGAATTCTGAATTGTGTATTTATTCTTTTTTTATATACTGATTCCATTTCAAAAATATGAAAATGTTTTGTTTAATCTTACATAGGCCTGCAAACATAGATTTTAAACATTATTTCTGATCAGGAATAAACATTAAATTTCCAATAGAAAGTGGTATGTTGAGGTAAATTTAGTTATGAGACATAATGGGATTTCAAAAATAAAAAAAAATTAATAAGAAATTTGAATATTCTGTTGTTTTTGAAATTATCCTTATTGTTTCCCTCTTAATTTTATATACTATGAGATTCCAGATTTAGAATAAAAAAGAACTTCTATGTTTGGGAGTTTTAAAAAATTGATTCAAAAAATTACATAAGATTATAGAGAATTTACATTGACTCTTTTTTTTAATTGCTTAAAGTATTACAAAGAGTAGTACATATGTCTCCTTGTTTTTTCCCCTTGACATTGACTCTTTAAAAGTTGCCGTATTTTTTTCTAAAGACACTATTTTTTTCTGAAATCATTAGACTGAAAATTGAGGGATGTCTTATACATGGAAGTCAGCCGAGGAGGGAGCCCCATGGGTGCATAGCTGCCTCTATCTTGTCAAACAGGCTTCCTCCAATCACGAGCCTTATTGTTATTGATGTCAGCTGATGCCGTAATTGGAGGTGGAGGTGGAGAGTGCGCAGATGCAACAGGGACCAGAGCTTTCTGAGCTCATAAAGATGTTAAAAAATAAAAAGATAAATACTGGTAAGTGATTGTCTCACTCTGCAAAATTCGAACTGAATGCAATCAGCTATGCAAAGGAGCACGGGAATAGAGCTGCAGAGAGACAATTTGGACCTCCTCCGCTCTGCAAAATTCAAACTGAATGCAATCAGCAATGCAAAGGAGTATGGAAATAGAGCTTCAGAGAGATAATTTGGACCTCCTCCCACTGAGTGTATGATCAGACAGTGGAGAAAACGGGAAGAACGACTCCTTAAGATGCCAAAAAAGAAGAAGGTCTTAAGAGGAAAACCAGCAAAATGGGCAAACTTGGAACAGAGGCTCAAGACTTGGATTATGGAGCAGCGCCAGAGTAGCTTATGTGTCAACCAAGCTTATTCAATGTCAGGCAAGAATGTAAGCGAAGTGAACATTGTTGATTTTACAGGAAAGGCAAAATGGTGCTTCAATTTCATGAGGAAAGAAGGGTTGGCCATGAGAACACGAACAAAGTTAGCTCAGAAAATGCCACCAGTTTATGAGGATGATCTCACATATATAGACAGTGACTGAGAAGACAGCAGTGATACAATAGATGTTGAAGAAATTAGTATGTCTGGAACTAATAGTGATGAAGAAGAGAACAGTGATGCAACAGAGGCTGAATAAAGTTATATGCTGCATAATATCATAGTACTGGGTAGGTAAACATTACCTGCGGTAATTATTAAATTAAAATGTGTTCTGTTTTATGTTTAAAATCTTAATTTCTTAATTTTGGGTTGGAAAAGTGTGGGTCGTCTTATACATGGGGGCATCTTATACACAGAAAAATACAGTAGTTAAAACTGCTGATGTTCATCTGAATATTAAATCATGTTTCATAAAAATAGTAATTTTCAGAATTTACTTTTACTAGAGTAGTAAACATTTTGTCTACAATCATCAGAATTTAAAATGTTTTAATTAGTTATTTTATAATTAAAATTAATCATGAAAAAATAAAATACAGTTAACATCAAAACTGATCATGCCATTTTTAAAAGAATGTTTCTGAAATAAAGCCGGCCAATTTGGTTGATGCATCTGCTTTTACTTATTTCTTTTTATTTTAATATTATGATGATTTTAGCATTCTATACTGGACCCCATGTCCAAGGTGCAGAAGTTTTTTTTTTTTTTTCCACTAGTGAGGCCTTTGATTTAAGAATGGTAATACTTATAATCTCTATAAGTGACACTTAAGAGAGTATTCTACCAAACTTTAACTACATATTACTGGAGTTTCACATTTGTGGGGGAAAGTACAACATGAAGAAAAAACTTAACACCATTACCTGGGGCTAGCACCAACAAACCAAGGCACTTGGGTTCCTTTACAAGGTCTCCCAACTTCACCCTTAACCTATAGCATCATTAATATAAACTCCCATAACACATTACCTATTACGTGATCTCTCAGATGCCATCCCTTTTATCTTGGATATTCAGTTTCTCCCTCTTCTTGAGATCTTTCTGGTCCTGGCTATTTAAAACAAACAAGTGCACACATGCAACTTCTCTCAAATCCATGTGCTTCTCCTGCTACCTTGTCTGTCTTTTTCTTCTCTCCATAGCAATTCTGATCTACACTGATTAGGGAACTATATCTTTAATCTAGCAGGTAAGGTTTTAGTCAGTAGGTCAGTTTTCTATCAGTAAGATTATGCTGCATAATAAACCATGGCAAAATTTCAAGAGTGAACAATACTAGGTTATTTAGTTATTACATCTGTGCATCTGTTGGACCACTGAGCTCCATTCCACTTCCTGTCTTTCTCCTGGGACTCACTAACTAAGCCAGGCATATTCTTCTAATGAGGAAAGCAGAAGTGCAACAAGGCAAGTAGAAATATGCAGAAACTACATGCCATCAATTATACCTTTTTCTTTTGGCCAAAGCAAGTCATTTGGCCAAATAAATACAAATGGAAAAGATACTCCATCTACTTTAGTGAGTGAAACTGCAAAGTCACATAGTAAAGGATGTGGATGCATGGGGAGGCGAAGAATTGGGGCCAATAATGCTGTCATGGTAATCTTACCTCCCTGTGCAGTAGAGTGATGCTATAGATTCTGCATTCTTTCAGAAATGTCCTCTTCATGTGGTTTCCATCATGAAACTTTCCCTTGATTTTCAAACCATCCCTCTGGCCCACCCAATTCAATCTCCTTTGCCAGTATTCCTCAAGGCTTGGTTGGAAATCCTTAAGACCTAATACTATTATCTATCATCTATCTATCTATCTATATCTATTTATCTATCTATCTATCTATCTATCTATCTATCTATCTATCTATCTATCTATCTCTATTATCTATCTATCTATCTATCTATCTATCTACCAACCATCTATCTATCTACCTATCATCTATCTCTTCCTCTCTCCTTCCTTCCCTCTCACACACAGTCACAGTTAGTGTCATCCATGTTCATTGCCACTGAAATAAAGATGAACCAAAAAAGCTTGAATTTCTCCTCTGGGTTCCAGAATCATATATCTAACTTCCTACTTTATAGTTTTTTTCAAGATACCTCAAAGACACCTCAGATTCAACCTAGATTTAAAACATTCCTAATATTTCTCCCATTGTGTTCCAAACTTCTTAAGTGCCCCCTTGCTCAGTGAACAGTTCCACATTCATCAACTTATACATTCATCAAGGAGTCCTTCTTGACACTATTCTTTCATCAGTAAACCCTAATACTTTTATTGCCTAAATAGCTCTGGAATTCATCTGCTTCTTTCTACCTCCTATGTTTGTCTAGTTACTTTCTACTCATCTTTCAGCTTCTACTTCATTTCCATGCCAGATACCTTACCCCTAAATGAAACAGGTCCTTCCAGCGCTCCCAATAAAACCACATGCCTCTGCCATATGCTCTAGCCATACCATGCATATCTCCGTTGCTGATTGCAGTGATGAGTTTGCATTTTACTATGGGATTATTTCATTAAAATCTTTCTGGCCACGGGACTGCAAGCTTTTGATCATCTTTATCTTATCAGCACCAAACCCAGGTCTTGGCACATAAAATATGCTCAACATATTTTTCATGAATGTGTAAGTGTAGGTGTGTGTGTATACACGCATGCAAATTTATAAAGAGAAACTTTGAATTGTCAGGGCATACATATACCGGTATTACTCTCAATATCAAAAAAGTTATTTTTCATTCAAAAGGTCTTTTATGTTTATGTATTGCTTACAGTGGTTCTCAACCTGTGGGTCACGAACAATGAAAATACATCCTGTATATCAGTTATTTACATTACGATTCATAACAGTAGCAAAATTACAGTTATGAAGTAGCAACGAAAATAATTTTATGGTTGGGGGTCACCACAACATGAGGAACTGTATTAAAGGGTTGCGGCATTAGGAAGGTTGAGAACCACTGGCTCTAGTGCTTAAATAGGCAGCTTACACCAGAAAAAATTCTGATTAAAGGAAGTAATATTAGGAAAATAATAAAATATAACCCTTACATTATAACATCTTGATTGCTCTGATAGTTTATTTATTAACAAAGAAAGTTCTTGCTATGCAGTTTCTTTCATAAGACAGAGATTTTAAGTTAAAGGGGAATAACCAGACTCTAAAACACATCCTTGTACAATTTTGCATTAATCAGTAGAGAAAAGCATCACATTTGTCAGTGGTGGACAACTTTAGGACTAGGGTACTTGCAGGGGTGTATGTGTGTGTGTGTGTGTGTGTGTGTGTGTGTGTGTGTGTGTGTGTGTGTATCCTAAAACATTATGTCCAAATTTACACTTTTACTTCTCACACTGGGAACTGTGATTTTACAGCAGGAAACATATTGTGAAAGTAAATCAGTTTTCCATCTCTGCTTTCATACTGATATAAGATAATAAGTGAAAAGGAAAAAGAGAGTCAGGTGGAAATTCACACAAATTATTTTCAATGATAAGAAAACACTTTCATAAAGGTAAGCTACCAATACTAAGTTATCCACATTCAATACATATTTTTATGTCTCTAGTTATCACATTACACTTCATATCATCCAGCATTGGTTGGCATTATGTTATAAATATGCAAATGATTTCTCTGAAAACATCCATCATATGCTGAACCTTTTTCTTTTTCTTTTTTTCATGAAAGAGAAGCCAGAGCAGTATGCTTCTAATTTGGTCTCAAACTTCAGCCAGTAAGAAATAAGTTATGGTGAAAGGATTATTAAGATAGTAAACAGCTTGTGAAAGTAGTCATATCTGTGCCAATTAGTGGTTGCTTACATTCACTATCTATTATTTGGGGAATGTGGAGAGTAGGCTATTGAGTGTCTAGGTGGCTTAGAGTGGTTCTTTTTATCTGGTAGTTGTCACAGTAATGCCCCGCGCTATAAATTGAAAATGGCATGTAAATTCATGAACTGAAGACTTTGGGGCCCCAAAATACTTTTCCCAAGAATATCCTACTCCATAGAGCAAGCGTTGTGAAAAATAGTTCCTTTGGCTTATCGTACATTTGAACTCAGGGAATATCTGTCATTCCAGGACTTACAGCCTCCTGCCTGGGAGACATTTTCAGATAAAGTGAATGTTCTCAAAGCAGGACAAGGGGATGGCAGATTAATATGAATTTAAAAAGATCATATATTTTTTGAGCTGTATATGTAACAGACCAAATTTCCTGAGCTGTCTTTGTTTCTTTGAAGATAAAAGTTCATGATGTTTTTAAGTTCTTATAACACTAAAAATGGCTTACAATAAGCAAAGGTGATGTCATCATTGTCCTGAGAGGATGTTGGCTTACTTCTCAGCTGACAATTGCTCAGCAATCAAGGCATAGGTTCTGCCTTGGTGGAGGGACAACTCAGGATTCCTCTCCCAATTTCTGCATCTGAGACCCTCTTTCGGATTTAGGACACCTGGGAAAAACAGAGTGGTGTGTGCTAGAGCCAAGACCCTGTCAGACCTGGAGAGCCCACTCCCTCCTGTTGGTCTCACGGCTAGAGCCTAGGGCCATTCCAGATGAGGTCACCTCAGCTGTGTTCTCACCACTCCAGCTTTGGGTCATTTCTGATGAAGTCACCTCAGCCACATTTTCACCATTCTTTCTCAGAGGCTGAGATGAGGTCACTTCATGAGGAACATTTCTTGCCTCATTTATTTACTTGAGAATGCTATATTTGTTGTTTAAATCAGACACAAGTGCCTGACAACTCTCAACTCTCATCTCTCTCTCTCTCTCTCTCTCTCTCTCTCTCTATATATATATATATATACACATTAGTTATAAGTAAAATTACCTGAGAATTGTAGCCTCCATAAACAGTGATTCTACTGAACTTTGATGAATAAAGTCTAGGAAATTCTGGAACTTTAGAGTCTTATCTCCCAGAAAAAGAGGACTTAGTTTTTGAGAGAATTACTTAGGTTGCTTTTGAGAGGGTCAAAATTTAGTACAAACTGTGTTATTTAAATATTATTGCTAAAGTAATTACATCTAAAAAATTCAAAACTGCATAGTGAGAACACAAGTATTCATTGTGTTATCTTTGTACTTTTCGATGTCTTTTCTTCTTTGGGGGGAATAGTGTTCTGCATCTTAGAGGCCTCTGGGTTATGTATGAAATGTCATATATAAAATTAAGACGAAGCCCTGGCTGGTTTGGCTCAGTAGTTGGAGCGTCAGCCATGGACTGAAGGGTCATGGGTTTGATTCAGGTCAAGGGCATGTACCTTGGTTGCAGGCTCAATCCCTGGCCCTGGTCAGGCCTTGTGAGGGAGACAACCAATCGATGTGTCTCTCTCATATCATTGTTTCTCTCTGTCTGTCTCCCTCCCTTCCACTCTTCCTAAAATCAATGGCAAAAAAATATCCTCTAGTGAGGATTAACAAAAAATAAAAATAAAAATAAGAGGAAATAAATATTCCATCAATTGGAATAGCCTTAAAAAAACATCCAAGATTGTTCATATTCTGAACATACTATTTGTTATATATTATGCCCAGTTTACCTGATTTTGTTTAACTGGGATTTCTTTATCTTTTAAACTTACTAGAATCTTGAATCATTAATTTGGTTAATTCATTCTGTTTTCCAAATGCATTGCCCTCATCCTTGTCACTCTTCTGTAGGTCTTTAGGGCTTCTCTGTTTCTTTATAATAAAATCAAGGATTTTACAGAGACTTTCATGGCCCTGCGTAATTGGCCTCTACCCGAATCATCTCCGGCCTCTCCATTGCTCACTAACACTCACCCACCTTGGCTTCCTCTAGTTCCTAAAATATAACTAGCCTTTTCCTACCTCAGGGTCTTGCTACTTTCAGTTCTTTCTTCCTGGGTTACTCTGTAGACTTGACTCCTTCTCTGTCTGGTGAAGCTTAAACACATCCCCTTCTCAAAGTGGTCTTGTCTGACCACTTAATCAAATTCCACATCCCCAGTTATTCTCGCAGTATCTGTTTATTGCTTCACTGCGTTGAACAAAGTCTATGGTTTTTAAAAATGTATTGACCTTTCCATTAGGCTGGGTTTCAGGACAGTAGGAACCTTCTCTTCTGGTTATTAATTGCATTCCTGGCACTCATAATTTGTTTGGCACATAGTAGGTGGTCACAAAAAATATAATGGATGAATTTCAAATATAATTTAGAAGCCTGTCAAGCCCTTCATGGTAATGACTGCCCTGCATCCCCACTGTTGATGGGATGAGGCTTTGGCCCACATGCTCCCAGATTTATGAAAACATTTCTAACAAATGCAACAGGAACAAAAAGACATTGTTTAAAATCTGAATCTTGACAGTATTATACTGATATATAAATTTATTGCAAAAAATGACATAATTGCCCATTCGAAATGGCTCAGTGGTTGAGCACTGATCCATGAACTAGGAGGTCACAGTTTGATTCCCTGTCAGGGCATATGCCTGGGTTGTGGGCTCAATCCCCAGTTGGGGGCATGCAGGAGGCAGCTGATCAATGACTCTCATCATTGATGATTCTATCCCTATCTCCCTTTCCCTTCTTCTCTGAAATCAATAAAAAATATTTTTAAAAAGATGACATTTTTAAGTTAAATATCTGCAAGAAAAGACAAGACCTATTTTATAGTTTTGTTTCCTTAATTTATTATCTTTTATCATAATGGAGATGAAAAAGTAACACAAAGTTTTAGGACAATTTAGAAAATGAGTAATACAATTAGAATTTTAAAAGGAAACCACTTTCAGTAACAATACATTAAAAACTTAACTTATTATTTTTCACTACTGTGTATCAAATTGAAAAAAAAACTAAACAAAATAAAAAGCACTGTTAGATAAATTTGAGATTCAAATTCATAATACTCCAAAATATACCTACAGGATTTAGAACAGTAAACTTTGTTTAATTTCAAGAGATTACAAAGCAGTAATTTGGGCATTAATGCTATTTTCTTGGGTAGACATCTTATTAAAGAAAATAGATCCACTATGACTCTTTTTAAAAGGTTGTATATACACTTCGCTGATTGCATATTTATTAACAGCAAAAAACAAGCTTAGCAATTTCAATTTTCCAGTTCCTTGTTTCTGTGTGTGTGCTTATTTAACCAGCAGATTACTTGTGCCATTGGATTAAGTGTTACACACAGCATTAAGCGTTACTCCAGTAAGTATTTATAATATCATTAACCATTTTAGGATAATACTAACACTTGCTTATTGTGTAAAGCATATGTAATCTGCATAGATGGTTCAATGGCAATTTCATACCCAGGAATGATTCCCCGAGCCTCATAGCTTGTTAAAGCATGCAGTCCTCTGTTTCCTTAGCCACACTTGCTAGTTGGATCCAGGCATGTGAATTTGGTGATGTGTGGTGCATTTGAAAACATGGACTGGGAATGAATGTTGATGTAAGATTGAATGAAGATAATTAGTCTATATATTATCATCTACACTGAGTGGCCAGATTATTATGACCACCTGATGTTTGTAGGCAAATTAGCTATAATTTTGCATTGAAGTTGCTGGAGGGCCAGACCATTATAAACGTCTGAATAGCACAACATACGTAAGTATCATTGCTGATCAAGTTCATCCTATCATGTTGATGGCGTATCCCAATGGAGATGGCTTCTTCCAACAAGAGAATGTGCCATGCCACGGTGCTCATATTGTGCAGGAGTGCTTTCAAAAACATGAGGGAGACTTTACCTTGCTTAGGTGGCCACCACAATCACCAGATCTCCATCCAATTGAGCATTTGTGGGACAAAGTTAAAAGAGCCATCAGGCAGCTGGTTCCACAACCAACAAATCTCACAGAACTGGACAGTGCTATTCATCAGGCATGGTGTCAGATTCCTCGCATCACCTTTCAACATCTCGTGGAGTCAACGCCAAGAAGAATCACTGCAATATTGAAGGCAAAAGGTGGCCCAATGAAGTACTGATGGGGTGGTCATAATAATCTGGCCGGTCATAATAATCTGGCCACTCAGTGTATAATATCATGACTAATGAAGTCCACTGGGGGACCCATTCCCTGGACAGCACTTTGATAGACTTGCAGAGAGCTGATTATATCCAAGTAGGCTTTGGGGTGCTTCTGCCTACTTGTGTAGAGAATATCTATGCAAGCACTACAGATGCCATCATTGGGATTAATCTAAGCATATCACTGAAGATGCTAAAGATCTCTCTAGGATTTCAGTATCAGAAATAGTTGTTCTTCTCCTTAGATAAATACTATTAGGTTAGTTTTTGCTTTGTAAACACTGTGACTATTGCAATTGATCACTTGTGGCTTCTGAAACACTAAAAAACAAATTTGAGTGCCCACTTATACTTCCAATATTTTATAGCATGTATCTGTATAAATTGACCTATTCTCTCCATTTTGGTTTCCTTCTTTTCTCTTTTTTCTTGTTCATATTTAATTCAAAATGTCTTAATTATGTGCTTTCTTTTAAGCTGACTTAAATTCCTTTTTGAAATTAGGTATGTTATTAATTCATCATTTACAGTACAGATTGCTTGCCTGGCTCATAATTTTCAAGTCATTAGAACAACAGGAGAATTTAGGAAGTCTTTTTGATGTGCTATTAGGCATATCAAGAGTACATTTTTGGAAGGTCTTGAACTCTTAATATGCTTTTATATCTTATATCAGAGTAAATTTTCTTAAACATTTCAACTGCATAGGAAACTGATGAGAGATTTTAAGAATAAAATAAAAGTATTTGATAGCATAAATGACCTAGGACAAAAAATAATGGTCTTAGTTTATTTAGATATTACATGTCATTTTTTTGTATAGCAGTATCATAATATGCTTTATCTTTGTATTCAGACAGTTTCTAAAATACACAAAAGGTATATTTATGTTATTAAAAGCACAAAATTCATTTTCATGAACAACCAATATCTAAATGAATTAGGAATTTATGTTAGCCCATAATATTTTTTCACCCATAGCATAGAAGAAATAATATGAATTTACAGTGAGAAATTATAGAAAATACTATTTTATATCTTAAAATAGAAAAAAATGACCCAGAATTACCTCTTTTTCAATGTTGAAGCTTTAAAAAATTGGTATAATTAGCAGATCAGAATGTAGATACAGAAGTTCATGTAGATTCCAGAGAAATTCTGGATATAATTAATGGAAGTGGGATGTATTGTACAATTTCAATTTCACTTCACAATATATGAATTTTTTCTTCTTTTTTGTCAATATAGCATTAGTGGTAGATACTCTTCCACTTGTTAACATGATTAAGTTCCCTAGTGACTTAAAAATAGAATGAGTAACAGAAAAAAGGAAGATCAAACTATAGAGTAAACGGATTGATATTTTATGAAAAAATTGGACAACAGCTGAGGTAGAAGAAAGTATCTGATTAAGGGGAAGTGTGAATATGAGGAACATTTTCTGAGGTGGCAGCAAATAGGATTCACATATTACACAGAACTTCTAAGGGGAAAATAAGAACTGCTGATGAAGGGATATTGGATCACTTAGACACCCATGCTGCCAGTAGAGTTGGAGGCAGGGAAGAGGGGGGCCAGGAAGGGATCCTGAGCAGATGGAAATTTCTTTATTTCAAGGTGTTGGCAATTTGGGTGCTTACAATCTTGGACGTGCTTGTCTTTAAATATTTTAGCTCCAATGTGCTCTTGGCTCTTTAGTCCTATAAGTGTACAGAAATGATTCAAAATTACATTTTACATATGGAGTACTGGGTGTGGGCCCAGATATATAATAATTAATTAGTTAATGTTAATAATTACTATTTGTTGGCATTTATTACAGTTATCAGTGGGAATTCTTCATATTTATGTTTGTTATTACTAACACTGTCTTCTAAATCATGAGTTACATACATTTAAAAAAAAATACAGCAGGGTACTCCTTAGCCCTTCTGCCTCAATTCCATTCAGGTCCTCATTCCCTCACATGCTCTGTCCTCCAGTTCCATTGACTCTTTTTCCTTCTGTCCTGTGCATCATTCTGAGTTGCCTGCTCTTCCTCCCTCAAAACAAACATTTGCCCGTTATGTGTTGTACTTTTCTTCTTCTTTTGCTTACCACTAACAACTAGAAAGTTGTGTCTTAATTCCTGATTGTTACCTTATTACTACTATTTTAAAACCTCAACTGTTCAAAATTGAGTTCTATTTATTAAACTTAACCAAAACTACTGTTATGGAATGACCAAAGATCTCCTTTGTGCAGATCCTCTCTGTTCTCAATGTCTTGACTCGCTTAGTGGTATAGATTGTCAGCTACACTCTTCTTGAAATCCCTCCTCTTTTATATCTGACAACTCCTCCTTTCACAGCTCAGTCTATTGAAATCACAATTTCAGGTTCTGTCTCAGATACTTCCCTCTCCATGGGACCTGTCCGGATTTTCCCAGCTGCTCCTCCATACCATTTTGTGTTTGCCTCTATAGGAAAGACTGTTTTTTTTTTTCTTTGATTTATGGTTATTTGGGTATTGTTAAGATCTCTGCCTTGGATTCTGACAACAGGTTCTTGAAAACAGGAAATTATCTTATATAACTGTGAAAATCATTCAGATAGTAAATTCTAATAAATTTTTGCTAGGAGTTGACTTCATGTTTAGGTATAAGCCATGGAAACAAAAACTCATTCCTATTGCTGTAATTATTTACACTTGAGTCATGACATCTATTTATGAGGTTAAAAAGAAAAGTGACACATCCCTTATATAATTCCCAGCATCATGCTCATCAATGCTAGTGACTCTGCTTCATTTTTGGTGAACATTCAGAATATTATATACATTTTTTCAATAAGTTTATTGCCCCTGTATCCAAAGCAGTTCTTACCTAAACTTGTTTTTTATTCTCAAGATCCTCATTATGAGATATGTTTCTGTTCATTGTTATGCTAGATTAAAACTAAGAGTGCTGAATCCTGACACTTGCTTTATATTCCTTGGGTTCTGATCCTGGTTGCTTTTTCTGTGACTGCTTTTTTAAGGCAACCAATCTGAAATGAATTTTGCTCTTAATAGAGTTATAGATAAGCTTATTTTGAAAATACACCCTTTGTCCTTGGGTCTAAGATGCAAACCTAGATGTTCCTTATTTTATAATTGACTAGAGGCCCAATGCATGAAATTCGTGCAAGAGTAGGCCTTCCTTCTCCCAGCTGCCGGCACCAGCTTCCCTCTGGCACCCGGGACCCGGGTTTCCCTCTGGCACCCAGGACCCAGGTTTCTCTTTGGCTGCCGGCAGGCACCCGGGACCCATGCTTCTCTAGCAGCCCCGGCTTCATCCGGAAGGTCGTCCGGAAGGACATCCAATCTAATTAGCATATTACGCTTTTATTATTATAGATAAGCATTCAGGCTGCTATTTACATATTAGAAGGAAGTTTTGCCCACAGTGAAGACAAATCAGCAAATACTTAGGTGTCTTCTAACTGGTAAATATCTGCAATGTGAATCATCACCACGTTTCCCCAAATCTCTTTCCACTCCACTGGAGGTAGATCTGTGTGGTCTGAGTACGGTCTCTGTTGGTGGATGTGACTCCAGATCTGGTCTCAGATAGTTCACATTACCTCCTGCTGATGAGGCTGCTCACCTCACTGCCCAGGACCTTTGTTAGCTCCGCCAGGTGTCCACAGCCTTCCCAGGAGACCCACGGCTCCTTCTGTGCTGTCAGAGACCATGCAGCACTTCCAGCACGTCCTCCTCTCAGGCCGTCATGTAACACATCGGGATCCACTCCTCTTGAACTCATCTCCTTTCAGGTGTCTGTAGAGGCTTAGAAGAATCACCCAGAAGCCAGGTCATGGTGTCTCTTCACAGAGTGACAGACCCTTCCTTTTTCCTTTGCTCCTTTGGAATAGAGAAGGGCTAGTGGCACTGACTTAATTTATTGATGACAAATCAAATCAAATTTTTAAAAACCACACAACAAAACCTACCTACCCTGATGTCTTTTTTTAATTATTATTTCTTGATCTTAGAGTTGGCCATTTGCTCACATAGCACATGTTTCTTGGATGCCTACTAAAAGTAAGCTCTGCAGTAGTCTCTGATGATGCATTGTTCATGACATCATGGAACTTGGCCTATTAAGTGACATACAGACAGCTAAACAAATAACACGATGGTGTAGGAAGTGCAATTATGATAGAGAGCAGAAAAAATTACAGAGCAAGAAAAAAGGAGAATGAGCTTCACAAGATGGGATTGGGACCAGACAAGGAGATCCTGGAAATGGATATTAAAGTGTAGGAAAGAGGCTTATGGGAGATCTTTGTGTGATTCATACAACTTTTATGCAATTTAAAAACTAGTTCTAAATAAAAAGTTAACAAAAACTCACCAGGCAAATGAGGGTGAATCTGGGAGAAAGGTATTCAAACATATGAAAAAAAAAGTGTCACTTATTTGGTGATACTAGATCTTAAGGGTCATGAGAGAACAGTGAAGACAAAGCTGAGTATAGACAGTCAAATATGGATGGACTTGGATTTCTATAACTAAAAGGGAGAGGCTGATGGGTTTTCATTAAGGGGATGGCATGATGATGTTTCTTTTTAGAAGAGCAGCTCCATGACTTTGTGGAGAATAGCTGGGTGGGAAGAAGTAAAAGGTGGGTCAAACTTGTGATGAGCAGTGGTCGAGGTGAGAAGTGGTGGAGGTCTATGTCAGGAGGTGGCAATGCGATTGGCAGTAGGAGGACATGTTTCTGAGTCACTTAGAAGGTGGCATTAAGAAGACTTAGTCCCTGATGGGATTAAGTGAATGGAAAAGGGGGTTGAAGATTTGGACTGCTCTGGCCAGGTTGATTCAAGTTAACAGAAAAGGGAATCTGTGAGCAGGACCAGGTCTAAGGGGAAGAGGAAGATAACTATTTCTGTTTTGAGCAGGTGGAATGTGAGATGCCTATTGGATAGCTGAGAGAAGGTGTCTAGTAGGTACTTGTATATATAAAACCCAGACTTGGGAGAAAGATATATAGAGAGCCTAGATATAGATTTGAAAGGCATCAATATATTCAGTTTTTTAACCTGGTATCCTGCGTAGGCTTCAGGGGATTCACAACTCTCATGTATCCATATGTGTATTTTCTTAGGTTGAGGTTCTGTGCTGAATATTTCCAGTTGTCCCGCTACACATGCACATTCCCAGACCCATTTTCTGCCCTCATCTATGCCCCAAAAAGCTGATATTTTGGACTGCATTATCGGGACTCCCTTGCCATTCAATGTATGCCATTTGTCAGAAGCTTAGACATTGGGAGTCACTGGCAGGAACTGAGAGGCATTGGGGGGGTTGGATAGTTCTTCCCTCTCCCTTCCTGCTTTGGATTCCGTTTCTTGCAGAGGCTGAGTTCTTCCAGGAGTATAGCTCCTGTCCGGAGGTCTCTCCTTCATGGAGCCCAAACTCACAAACCTCCAGTTACACCATCTCTTCCTTGCACTTTCAACTCCTTGGCAGGAACTACTTCCTGATCTTGTTTTTCTTCTGGAATCTTGACATAAAACCTACCCACACCATCTTGCTTCCAGCCTTTATGTTGTTTCTTGCTGGATTCCTGACTAATGCATTGACTGTATGTCTTGTCTTGTCTTTCTTTCTTTCTTTCTTTCTTTCTTTCTTTCTTTCTTTCTTTCTTTCTTTCTTTCTTTAAAAAAATCCCTCCCTCCCTCCCTTCCTTCCTTCCTTCTTTCTTTTTTTTTTATACTTTTGTATGCACTTAAAGCGGGAAAAAACTCTGACAAGCCTGGAAATGGTTGACCTCACCCACAGAGCATGGCCTGTGCAACCCTGTGCGATCTTATTTACCCTGGGATGCAGGAATGTCTCAGCCTTCCCCAGCTAAAACTGTAATTCAGGGCAAATATCTAAAGAGTGTTCTATGCAATCAATGGCGATGGGTGGGACATCAGTCTGCAGCCTTAATATTTAGTGGTCCAGTTTAAGACTTAAGTAGCACCTTCTACTCTGTTCAAATTTGCAATTATAGAAAGAGTGTTGGTTTGTACAATTTAAAAGACAGCGCCCTACCCATTAGAAAATGTTACTCACTTAGCTGCTCATACTCTAACAAATCAAAATAACAATCTCTCTCTCTCTCTCTCTCTCTCTCTCTCTCTCTTTCATGAGATACAGGAGTTGGCAAAAATAGGTCTGGTATAAGGAGGGAGTAAAAAAAACTCCTTTTCTATACTCTTGTCAATCTCCCTCCTACCACATTTTTCCTGCTGACACACCCCATCAACATCAACAAGGGCCTCTGACCTTGTATGACCATGTTTATAACATGCCATCCTTAAATATAGCCAAGTCAGTAATTCATCAGAACTTGGAAGATAGGACTGCTTGTGAGGGTGAGAATGAAGCCATTTACTTCTTTTCTCTTCCAGGTAGAATATTTTCTGGTCGCCCATCTTATTTCCTCACCCAGCTGTGATGTAAAACCTTTTCTGTCTTGGCAGGAAGAGAAATTTACACTCCACTTATATACTTTTGACAAAATAGTTTCCATTTTAACACCTATTTGAAAGTGTAAAAACATTTTTTGTTGTTGTTGGGAAAGGATGAATTATTCATCCAATTTTCTTGCTTTAAACCAGAACAATGATACATCATTCTTTAAATATCTGTCAGACAAGGTTTCCTTTTTAACTCTTTTAGATCCTGGTCCTGTGCTGCACAAGATCAAACCATTGGGTTTGTATCAGAGTCAAATGCTCACAGTGATTCTGGGTTCTAGTTGACTTCATAACTATAAAACATTTTTTTCCTCATCATTTTAGAGCAACCTTACACACATGCATGGTTTGAGGTGTTTTCCTTAATACTCACAGAGGCCAATTAGAAGCACCTAAGAAACAGCACGTAGTCCAGCATTTTTGGAGTGCAAATGTGCCATGTGTCCAAAGCCTAAATATTTTTTATTTGATCTCCAGCATATGCAAAATGATTAGCAACAAGAACTATCAGCATTGTTAATAATAGAGAAAACTCAGAAGCAAATTAAAAATGCAATATAAGCTATAAGGAAATTCTGAAAGATTCATAAGAACTAGTCATTGAAATTGATGCCATAAACATTATGTTGATTAACATAAAATTTGTTTCAGATAACTCTAAATAAAAGAATCAGATTATAAACATCATGAATAGTATGATATGATTTGATATAAAAACATACATTATTTATTTAGATTGTTAAAAGTGCACAGAAGCTCTAACTGATTTGGATCAGTGGATAGAGTATCGGCCTGCGTACTGAAAGGTCCCAGGTTCGATTGCGGTCAAAGGCATATACCTTGGTTCTGGGCACATCCCCAGTAGGAGGTGTGCATGAGGCAGCTGATCAATGTTTCTAACTCTCTATCCCTCTCCCTTCCTCTCTGTAAAAAATCAATAAAATATATATTTTTTTAAAAAATGCACAGAAAATGGTCTGAAAAGACACATACCAAATTGACAGTGTTTATCTCTGATAGTGGAAATGTAGTTAATAGTTATTTTTGTCTATGTATTGCTATTTTGGAATAATGTATAGTGGACATGTTTTAGTTATATCATAAAGTGTAGAAAATAATTTTAAATGGTATCCACATCGTCCAAAAGGGACTTCAGGAGAGGGTGGTGGTGGAAATTGACTGTAGTTGGTGTATTCTGATTTTAGGATTTCTCTTTTGTAAAAAAAAAAAAAATCCTTAAAACATAAGTCTAAGTCTAAAAACTGTGGTTATTCTGTATGTGTTTATCCTAACGTTCAACTATCTTATGTGGATTCATGTTTTTTTATTTGACTAGTTTCTACATTTTCACTCTATTCCATCTTCTTGTTAAACAATTATAGGCAATGTTCACCTCAAGCATTTCATTACTAGGTCTATATTCATAAAATAATAATTAAGTGCATTGGTTGCTGACCATGTTGCAGACCTACTTTAAATACTTTACATGACTTTACTTGCCTAGTTGTCACCACACCCTATGAGGAAGGTAGTGTTATTTTTTTCCATTTTAGAGAATAAGACACTGAAACCCAGGAAAGTGAGTCTTTGTCAGAAGTGATACAATCTTGTGATGGATGTGGTAGATCAGGTTGACCCCAGAAACAAGCAGATGTGTGTCACATATGCTACACTATAATATTTACAAAGATAAGATTAATAAAAATGCCCACTGAAATTGAAACGAAACTTTAAATACCATATAAAATTCTATATCGCTAGAAATATAAAGTAGGCAATATTTTTACTAGAAGAAAAAAAAACCTTCACAAAGAGTTTTATTTTCACAAATGACTTATAAAGAGCTTTAGAAATGTCTTCTCTTTTTGACCATATGTGTGTGATACATTTTGTTTAAATGTAAAAAAAAGGTTATTTGTGTCACTAGTTAATTCAATATTTGTCTTCTTTGGAATATTTATTTCATCTCCATTTAAGTAATTGCTTTTTTTGTATGCAACCCTTAAAACTACTAGAACTGACAAACTCTATGTTTTCACAGGTTCGATTCATTTTCACCTTACATCTTGTTTTCAGGAAAGACAGTTATCAAGAACATCTCAAGTTTAGGCTTTTATTACTTAATGTCCAAGTTCAAATACTAGGAAAAGAAAATGCTTACAAAGGTCTCATTGTACATAATATTTTAAAAAACTATTGGACATCTTAGAGACAACAAATATCTTTATACTTTAATGGTTAAAAAATGTTTTAATAATAACACCAACTTCTTTCCATAGGCTTTAACTGTATTTTTTCTTTATCTTTTTCTCGTTTCTGCATCTATATTATTTTGTCCTGCTACTTTTTTCCCTCTTCTTTTTTCTTTTTTTTTTTAAATCACTCCCATGTTCTCTCCTTTGATTAGTTTCTTTTTTACCCATAATAGTAATATAGTAGTAGATGGAGATAACATATGCAAAATATCTGATTCTAAAGATTTAAAAATATAAATTAATAATGTTTTTAATGACAGTGAATGAATAATATTTTCTGAGAATAAAAACAGATGCTATGCCAGAACTCACAAAAATAACATAAAATAGAGAGGTAGCTTTTATCAGGAATGATTGTATTCCAGTTATTGGTATCAGAAAAACTAAAAAAAATGACAAACAATTTTTCTTTCCTTTGAAAGGCAGGCACTTTCTGGTGTTACATCAGCAGCTCAGCACTTTCTGGTGGGGCAGCTTCAGCCATTATCACACTGACATTCGGGGGGATGGAAGAAACCATATTTATAGGAGAACAAAATGTTCCTAGCAATCCTCTGCTAATGTACTAGTATGTGTACAGTTTGTTGTCACAATTGTGCTTAAATGGTTAATTATAGTTTGCACAGAGCTAGGAAGTATATTTTAGCCACTAAAGATTGACACTGGAATAGTAAAGAAGGTTTATCTCAATAGGAAGGGAAAACGAATATCAGAAAGACTTATGAGTTATATATTTCTGTTCAGCAAATTACTCCCAAGTCTAGTGGTTTGAAATAATAAGCGAATATCAGATAGACTTATTAGTTATATATTTCGGTTCAATCAATTACCCCCCAAATCCAGTGGTTTGAAATAATAAACATTTACTGTCTCATAGTTTCTGCATGTCAGGAATTCAGGAGGGACTTAGCTGGGTGGTTCTGAGTCAGGATCTCTCACGTTTTGTCCGGAGCTGCCAGCCTCTGAGGACTGGATGGGGCGTGGTGGGGGGTCCACCTCCATTATGGCTCACTCAGGGCTTGTTAGCAGGAGGCCCACTTTCTTACCGCATGGGCCTCTGCATCAGTTGCATAGGCAATCAGCCATAGAAGTAAAGTTTCGATTCAAGCAAAAAATAAATCTTTCGTCATTATGTACCTCAAATGAATCTGGTTTTGTAGAGCAACACACCAAAGTTATAAGCTGAAATTGAAATGCCTCTCATGTATAGTTGAATTCATTGTGCAATAAGTCTGAATTTAAGGTTAGTACCTGCATTCACTTGCTAGGGTTCCCATAATAAACTCCCTTATTATGTGGGTAAACAACAGAAATTTATTGTCTCACCCATATTAATATGCACATCAATTGAAGTGTGCTTATGTGCTGTAGCTGTACTTATTTTTGTGCCAAACATCCCACTGTGTTTTCTTACCATGCATCAGTGAGAAACCAAAGAACTTCTGCTGATAAAGAAGTCTATTTAGTTTCTTTCCCCAATGAGTCTCATTGGGTCTAATAAATATCGCCTTTATAGACTGGATGTGTGTTATCTTTATAGCATAAAGTTACTTGGTTACTGGTGTTTTAAACCCAAGGTCATAGTTTTGTTTGTTATAGTTAGTGTTATCATGAAAGAATAACCTTTACAGACCTTGGAAATAAACTTAAAGGAAATAGAGCAGCGTTAACAAGCATCAGCTCTTATATGCGTGTGCTTTTTAGATACCTACACTCTTAGGTCATACTTGCCAATGAGTGTTTTTTTTTCTCAACATTGCTCTGTAATCTTTTAGAAATTTGCCAACAGGATGATGGTATTCCTTAACACTCTATTGGTTTGCTAGAAGTGTCAGAGTTCAGGATATCTGCTTTTTAATTGCCACGTTCAAGGTCTAATTATATTCTCTGTATTGGGACAAGAGAACTATAATGGGAAGTAAAATCATTAAACACCAGTGTATAAGGGAACAGTTTTTAATTCTTCTGTGAATTAGCTTCCTGAGAATAGCTGTGGCTGTGGCTAATTTCTATGTGAATGTTCTCTTCTCGGTTCTGTGGGAGGTCATATAAAATATAAAGGAAGGCTGCAGAACTCCTGTAGTCTTTAAAGAGAAGGGAAGACAATGGATTAAAGGCCATTATTACCTGTAGACTCATAGACTGTTATTAGTTAAAAGTTTATTAGCCTCAAAGTGTTCCCTAAATGAGTAACATAGTATGCAGGTCAAGCCGCACATGTGGTGAAAGTTGCCATTTGATTAAGTGGCCTACAAATATATGTTGCTGGATAGATTTAACACTTTTTGAATTCTCAGAATTCAGACACGAGTTTATTAGCCTCAAAGTGTTCCCTAATGAGTAACATAGTATGCAGGTCAAGCTGCACATATGGTGAAAGTTGCCATTTGATTAAGTGGCCTACAAATATATGTTGCTGGATAGATTTAACACTTTTTGAATTCTCAGAATTCAGACACTCATTTCTTTAAAATCTATTTTGCTCCTGGCTGGGCATGGCTCAGTGGTTGAGCATTGACCTATGAACCAGGAGGTCAAGGTTCAGTTCCGGTAAGGGCACATGCCCAGGTTGTGGGCTTGATCCCCAGTGGCAGGCATGCAGGAGGCAGCCAGTCAATGATTCTCTCTCATCACTGATGTTTCTATCTCTCTCTCCTTCTCCTTTCCTCTCTGAAATCAATAAAATACATTAAAAATCCCAAAAACCTATTTTGCTGCTTTACAGGTTATATATTATACTGCTGTTCATGATTATATTTTTCTTTAATTCTCAAATATTTTAGAAAATAACCAATGTCCAAACTCTCTCAAAAGTAGGGTGTACTATTGTAGTTACTAGAAGACTAAGCAGTCACAAACCTTTGATTCTGTGAGAGTATATGTGTGTAAATGTATGTCATATAAAGCATGATGTTACTATATAGCATAATAAATTGTGTGTGTGTTTATGCATGTGGATTCACCACTTATAAAAAAGCATAACACACGGCAGAGAATGAACTAAGTGCTTTTCATACAATACCCCATTTATCTTTATAATAAGTCTCTGATGAAGGTATTTTTCACATTTATTAGATAAAGAAGCTGGGGCTTTGTAAATGGCTTAGCTGGGATTTGAATAGAGATTGTCTATCTCTAAAGACCATTAATGTAAGCACAGTAATCATACTCTTTCTTCTCATTGCAAAAAATTCTCCACCAATTTGCTGATATTGAGTACAAATAATTTTATATAGGTCCATAAGAAAATAAAATGGACTTCTCTGGGAATTCAGAAAACATGTGTCCTCATACCAACCTTTGAAAATTCTAAAAGCGAGCTGGAGATTGGGTTGCTTTTGTGATCACGTTGATAATTCCAATAGGCAAATTGTAGTCACAATGAGTCCTTGGAGTCCAGCCAGTCTGGCAGCCTTGATGTTGGACTGTGGAACTGAACCACATGTGTGTGGGAGAGAGGAGAGCCGGATGTGGCCATGGCTGCTTACCAGTCAGTATTTCACAACTGACTAAAGAACACAGGCTGAATGAACCTGAACCCACAGAGTAAAAATAAAAGCCGGAGAAGTAAGCTATTGTCATCTCAGACAGCAGTGGAGAGGGACTTCCTGGAGCAGATGAGTAGGGTCACATAAGCATGCAGTCTAGACCCAAGGGTACCACAGATCGCCAGTGTGAGCGGTCATCCACCTCTGGGGTTTTCTAACAACTTGAGATAAGTTGTTTAACATGTTTGAGTCTCAATTTACACACATGCAAAATGGAAATTACAGTTGTAGATAAGGATGAATGAGATCATGTTTATGAAGTCTCAATACTGTGTCTGGCTCATAACAGATAAAAATAGTAATACCATTTGCAGCCATGTATGATACATATATTGATCCAGTGGTCTTTAAATATAGTGACAGATTTCTCTTAGTCAATTTGGGCTAACATAATTTAAAAAAAAATCACAGACTGGATGAAAAACTACAGAAATTTATTTCTCACAGTTATGGAGGCTGGAAAGTCTAAGACAAAGATATCAGCAAATTTGGTGTCTGGCAAGGGCCCACTTCCTGGTTCATAAACAGCTGTCTTCTCGCTGTGTCCTCATATGGTTGAAGGGCAAGGGCACTCAGGGATCTCTTTTATAAGGGCACTTATCTCATTTCTGAGGGGTCCACCCATGTGACCTTCCAAAGGTCCCACCTCCAAATACCAGAACATTGGGAATTAGGTATCAAGATATGAATTTCAGGGAGCTGGGGTACAAACCTTCGGTCTATTGCAGAATCTCTGATTGAACTTGGGATCATGCTGACCCATTAGACTTCTCTCTACCATTTGAACATTTTTTCTTGCTTTTTTAAAGATCTTTTTAGAGACGAGTGTACATTTTTAAAACCATTTGCAATTTTTAAAAACATTTTATCATGTAATACATCTATGCATATATCAGGCATAGAGTTTGATGAACAGTTTTGTAATCAGTACCCAAACAAGAAATAGAACATTTCCTTAGTCACTGTACCCCCACCCCAAGGAAGTGTATCCTGAGTGCTAATAGATTAGTTTTGCTGGTTTTTGAATTTTATAATATTAGAGCCATATAATTTATACATGCCTACATTTCAGTTTTTTTCAGACACTAAGACTATGAGTTTCTTTCATATTTTTTGTTTTAAAAAATTATTTAATATTGTACTCTGTGAATATACCACAGTTTATCCATTTTCCTACTTATACACATTTGGGTACTTCCAGTTTGAGGACTTTCTTAATAGAGATAATATATTCTTTTATATGACTTTCAGTGTATAAATGGGTATACTCCTGCCTGATATTTATCTAAGTTTGAGATTGCTAGGTCATTGGGTGTGCATATGCTTAGCATCTTTCAAAACAGCATGTGTCAAGTCCAGCCAGAGTGGCTCAGAGGTTGAGTGTCGATCTATGAACCAGAAGGTCATGGTTCAATTCCCAGTCACCTCCATTCCCAGTATGGGGCATGCAGGAGGCAGCCAATCAATGATTCTCTCTCATCACTGATGTTTCTCTCTCTCTCTCCCTTTCCCTGCTTCTCTGAAACCAATCATAATATATATTTTTAAAGAATAGCATGTATCGATTTACAGTCCCACCCACAGTGTGCCAAGTTGTTTTGAATAATTATTGCTTACTAAGAATTATTTTCCTTGCATTGTGATCACTTTTGAAGCAGTCAGCTGTGTAGAATGCAGCTATATTATGAGCTGGTCCTTGTGGGTACTAGAGCCCATATAGTTGGCAGAGAGCAGGGCATGCCCTCTGATGTGTGTGAGAGGTTGGAGAGCTATCAGAACCATGCATTTCTGCTTCTGTTTTATGGCTTAATATATTTTGATGGCAGTCCTTAACAGCTGTGGATTTCTCTTTCGAATATTTTCTTGGAAACTGAAACGAGTTTTGAAAGCAGCCAAAGTCACATAGACCACACAAGTACGAAGCAGCATATTAGATAACACCAATATGGACTACATTGGTGCCAGAGAACAAAAAAAGAAAAATCTTACTTATTAGGTAACTAGTAGATCCAGGCATGAAATTTAGTAATATGCTGTCTAAACATAAAAAGGTGAAGAAGAGAAACTTGTTTGAAATTGTAGAAGAGTCTGACAGCTTATGTAAGTAAGGTGTCAGTTTTCATGCTGACATCCTCCTCGAACAAGAGGGGTTTTGACTTATCAAGTGGCCTCCAATTTTAGCAGTGGGGAGAAAAATAGGTTATAAATATGATATCTTGTGTTAATTGAAACCATTCCCAAGCCTCTGTATTTTAGGAAAAGTCATGCTAAAAACCATAAGACAGCTAGGTCAAGTAAAAGTCTCAGTAATGAATTGAGTATCTATGGAGCTTGAGGTCCTACACACTCTTTTCCTGCTTCAACCACACACACCTCCAGTTGTGGATTTTCACCATTTTTCCCCCCACAGATCAGTCTCAGAGATGCTAAGTAACTTGTCCAAGTTCCCAAAGTTTGCAAATGACAGAACCTTTTTCAAATCCATATTATAATTCTTTATTGCCTCATGTTGCCAGAGAGACATCTAAAGGAAGTAGTTGTACATTTTGGCAGTAAACAACAGGAAAACTATTTTTTAAATTCTCTGATAGACTTTACAAATGCTCTTTATATCTCCATCATTTCACTGTCTTTGGAGGAAGTCGTTGAATAAGAGGTGGCTCTTCCACCTTCTGCTATCTTAGCAAGGACAGCCAAGCCTGGGCACCTGTCTTTGTTGTCCTCTTATATCCCTGTCTGTATCCATTTCTGTTCCCTTATGTTTTAATTTCCCTTTCCCCTCCCTCCTTGAGGCCTTATCTGTAACTGAGTCCTTAAGCTGTCCATAGCTCTTCACTAAGACAACCTACCCATCCCATTTCCAAAATGAATTAAGAAAGCATTCAGACAGGATGGCAAAGTGTGGAATTTATGGTAGTGTGGGGGTGTTATATTAGTACCTACAGTGTCGTAGGCCCAGTTGGAATCACATCACAGCCATTACGTTATGTTGCTTCTCATAGTACAGGTAAAGTGACTTGAGGGTATGTTTTCATGGCTGCTTCACTTAGCTTTATTCCGAAGTTGCGGCTTAAGATATATAGGGACTGGTGGCCCAGATGAGGAAAGTGTTTCAATTTCTTGTGATATCTAGAATGGGCACATGAATGACAGACTTGTGTGACAAAATGTACTTCTGTGATTATGTGATTCAAGCCCCTCATTTAATGATTGAAGCTCAAATATGTCAAATCCAAGAATGCCAAGTGGGGAGGAATTAGGGCTACAATAAAAATCTCCCAATTCACAGTACAGGACTCTTTTCTCTACAACATGGAATTTAATGTTGTTGTTGCTGTTTTCAGTTTTAGGATTATAGTTTTACAGATGAGAAAAAGTAAGCAAAACAAAGCTACTGAATTAAGTCACCCAGAAAAGGCTCCATTTCCAGCATTGACTAGAAATACGCAACAGTCAGCACTGGATTGGACAAGATTATGGGTAGGAAATAAATGGTCAGACTTGTTCTACCAAAAGTCATCATCAGATGTCTTCATTCCGAGCTCAGCATGCACGTGAAAACAATCTGCTGTGCACAGCCTGTGCATGGCAGTATGCTCCTCTTCCTAAATGGTTATCGTTATCTCATTTCCCATTCTCAATGCCTTCCTTGTGAGTAAAAATTTAGATATTTTTTTTCTCCTTCACAGACACATTGTACCTTTTATCTTTCAAAAGGTAATTGCAATGACTGTCTTGGCCTTCATGTGACTATGCCCTCATGTGATAAGATCACATTTGCATTTTTTTCTGACTTCTATTGAGAAGCTGTAAAGGGGTTTGGGGACTTTTGTTATTACTCCTGTCCTCCTCTAACCTGTCAGTCACAGCAGGTTGACAACACAAGGCATCTAATCCGCAGGTCACATGGCCTTACAGCTCTCTGCTATTCAAAGTGGAATTTGACTTGGAACTTTACATTGTATCACACATCATAACCCATTTTTCTTATTTGCCATAGGTTTAAATTGTTCAGCAGTATGATAAAAATAAAATTATATTCACCAAATTCTCCTTAACAGATAGAATGTTTAATAGGTTGACAAACAATAGCTTTTTAATTAATTTATATTCTTGATATTTTAATAGGCCCCTTATTTTCATCTACTCTGGATATTTTATTTTAAAACTTAATAACATTTCAAGTAACTACAAGTCAATATCTATTAGGTTATTAGTGTCTACACTTAGATTCATGTCAAATATTTTAATAAATATAATAAAGGTAATAGCATAAGCAGTTTGATTCTTTGCTGTGGGCAGATCCTATTAAGCAGTTAGATTATCTCTTCTAGTTCTCATCTTAATACTATGAGATAGATACCATTGTCCACTTTTACACATGGATAAACTGAGGCTCAGAGCATTGGGCTATTGTCTCAGTGTCATACACAAGAAAATGGTCGAATTAGGATGATTGATCAGGACCTTCTTAAGGGTGGCACAGTACTATGCTCTCGAAATGGGTGATCTTTTTCTTTGTTACATATTCATATTGACCATTTTATCTATAGGGAAAAAAGATAAAATTCCAAGAAACCTTGATTAATAATGTAATTGCCAATGAAGTAACAAATGTGTGATTGATTACACAAAGAAGTGTGAGGGTGATATTAGTCAGTCCAAATCTATTCAGATGACAGGAATTGGCTATTTTCACAAAATCTACCATCCTTATAAAACACTTTTTTTTTCAGAGAACTGAATTTTATTGATTGAAGTACCAAACTTTTAAAAAGGTAACTTTTAATGGAAATCTTTCTAAAATAGGACATTCCTATATATTTAGACAAACAACCTAAGGACATCACTTGAAAAACCCACAAGTTGACAGTGCAGTAGATCATCTCTAGGTCTGCTTTTATTTGTTTTCATCTCTCCTACCTTGATGTTATTTTTTCTCATGTTTGAATCCATTTGATTGCCTTTCCTCTTCCTAGTGTTCTACAAGCTACAAAACCATATAACATAGTATTGCAAAAAGTCTACATATGGAGTGACTGGAATTCTTAGCAAAAGCCTTAGAGAACAACAAGGACCTTCAGTTAAGGTTTTTGTGGGCGCTGGAAGGTTTTATAATTTTGAAATACTGATTTAATTATTTATGCAATGCTTTGTACAAAACATAAATGCACGTGAAATAAAATAATGGTAAGTATACATAATGATAAAAATGTCGGCACTGGAATTGTATGAATAAGGACTAATATGAAAAGGCTTTTTGGCAAGGGAACCTAAAAGGCAGACTTAGCTAAAACTTTTGTTTTCAGAGAAGATAATGTATAACAGGGATAGCAGTATGTTTTCTTATCCTAAATCCTAGCACTCAAAATAATGTCTTATAGTAAGTTTATTTTATATCTCTTGAAGAGAAAAATAATTACTGTGTTTTGGACTATGCTGTAGTGGACTAAAATATCTTGTTTCTTAGTATTGCTTCCTGTACAATCATAATGATCATCAGTGAACAATAATTGAATAATTATTATGTTTAAAATACTGTGACATAAAGAATGAACTACAGAGGGTTGTTCCTCAGGGCTTTAATCATCTTTCTAGAAAACAATGACAAAACTCATATAGCTAGCCAGTTTAAGTTAGTGTTTGCTATCATTACCAAATTTATGCTAATCATAGATACAACATTCTCAACACAGTTCTTCAATTTCACATACATTATTGAGATTTTCCAAAATGCTTACAAGGATATTGACATCACCCAGGTCAGCCAAAACATGTCATCTACTATTTTAGTGGATGCCCACATCCAATGACTGATCCATGCAAAGGTATAAAAGGCCAGCTCCTTCACCCAATTTGTGAAACTGGGTGTCTCAGTTTCAGAGCTCCCCGTGGGACCAGCTGAGGCATCACAGCCAGCTTTTCTCTACTCTGAGCCTTGCTTCCTTCATTTCCACCATATTTGCTAATCTCGCAAACACCCCCTAATACATCTCGTGTACTCCGGTCTCCATCCCAGCGTCTGCTGTTTGGGAAAACCAGCATGCCAGAGTCTGGATCACTTTGTACAAACTATGAGACTTACGTGAGAATGCCAGTCTAGTTTAAAAGACACGACACAGCAGTGCGAGCTATGTAGGAGGACTAAGGGTCCAATGGACCATTGAGACTCTGAATGCTTGTAACATCTCAGAAGCCAGGGAAATTGCTGAGAGCCAAGGTAGACAAGGAAGGCTTCTCAGAGGAAGCTTCTCCTAAATGTTTCCTTCTTGGCCCCAAAGCACTAATTTCAAAGTATTAACAACTTAAACGCTACTACTTTTCCATGCATTTTTGCTCATAACAGTGCGTAACAATTTGAGGGATCATATTCTTACACTGGTATGTTCCTGAAGCCTCTTTCTAAATCTTAACTATCTGTGTGAACAAAACAGAAGTAGCAATAGCAGAACCCTGTTCAGTTACTGCCTTTCTCTCAGGATTATCGTACGGTTTTTTTACTTCACGAAACTACTGTGCAGTCATGTGACTAAATACTACTTTTGCCCTAAAACTGGTTATAAACATCTCTTGTTCTGTTGTGCCTCATCTCCACTCGGCATAGCTTACTCTGCTCAGGGGCTGACTTTTGCTCTACTTACACTGCAGTTTTAAAGGAAAACCTTGGTTATTCCTGGTGAAATAGTACTTCCATGAGGCTCATGAACCCCTACTGGTTATCCTTAGTTGGGCTTTTCCAGACACAGGACCTTACACTTCAAGGGTGTGAGGATATGTCGTATATTGGCAAGGTGGCTCATGGTAGGGCAGCAGCAAAGTGAGATAAGGAAGAAAAAATAGCTAACAAAGGTGTGTGATCAAGCAATTGGAGCTTCAACCAACTAGGGAATTCTGGAAGTGCCCTGGTAGCCCCCTTAAGATATATACCTTACTCTTATTTCTCTTACCCACCCCAGGGCAATGGAGCTTGGCTATGATACACAGACTCCTGTCAGTCATCTCTTAGGAAGAGTTCCCCCTGGATGTGTGCTCCTTAGTACTTGCTGTCTCCCATGTGCCAGGGCAAAAGGAGGCTCTAGAAACCAAAGAAAGAAAGCCAGCCATTAAGCAAAAATTTAAATAAATAAGAGGCCTGGGCTGGCAGTCAAGCCTAGGGGCACTGAAATGGTTAGCACAAGGGGATGTGAGTGGGCCCCGTAGCATCAGTGACACAGGCTAATGAAGAGAAAATACAGATACTGCAATCACTTCACATGGGCTAGGCATTTCCCCCTTAACCCTATATCTCAGCAGTCACCAATTTTTACTGGTGTTCCCTCCCTGCTAGCTCCACAGCCCCTATTTTCTTTGCTATTCTGTTGTGTTCTAGTCTCCTCTACCTGATTTCTCATCCCTTAACACACCTAAGAGTTCTCACCTTTGATTAGGTTGAAGTTGGGTCCTTTTGCTGGAATGAATGTGTTATATGCCCCTGAAGGCCTTTTCCAAAGTCCCATTCTCCAAGATGCTTTACACTGCCCTGCCCTGGGTTTGTTGGCACTTTGCGGCAGCCTCATTTTAGCACTTCTCACAGTGGGCCTAGTATCAGCCATGGTAATAGGCATCTCTTTTTCAGTATATTGTGGGAACTCCTGAGGGGCAGGGGTTGCTATTCAATTACTGTGGCCCCCACTGCAAGGCTTCATATGTAATGAGTATTTGCTAAATGCTTGTTGAATTAAACTGAATCATTTAAATCCGAGGTAGTTTGGAAGGGGGTGCTGTTTGTAGGGGACACCTGATTCGGTTACCTGGATAGGAAAAACATACACTCAATTTTTCTAACAGCTTGCATTCAAGCTGTCATTAACATTAAAATCCTTTATTATATGCTTTCATTGTTGCTGAAATAATACTCCCCATGCCTTGGAGCAGTAGGTGTAACAGTCTCTCTTAGTTATAATTTTGTGACATCAGGCATCAAGCAATTCGGAAATTGCAAGTGCCGGTAATATGACTTTACATATAGTATATCATTACAAATGAGAAAACAGGGCCTGGAGGCAGGGATGCTCTAACATTCTTTCCTGAGAAGAAAGAAAACTCAATGGGATGACAGTAATTTCTGTAATAAAAGCATTTTCTTGTAAAAAAAAATACAGTGCCTATTGAGTTACCTTTTCATAAATTCAGTTAACTTCTGTGTGGCAACACGCTATGAGAAACAAATTGTTTCTCTCTCTTTTACACACACACACACATTTAGGTCTTTTTCATGCTTCTGTGCATTGAGTTGCATTTAAATGAGCAGGAAAAAGAGCCTTTAATGAGATATGAACAAGAAGAAATGCCCCACTGAGTTTAAATGAATTCAAAGTCACAGTTCAAGAGAAGAGGAGAGGGACAGTGACCTCCTGGGACTTGGAATCCAGGTGGAGGACTGTGGGTGAGCTTTACTGACCATCCTCTTTAAATTGGTGTCGCCTCACATATCTTCCCACTGAGCCTTCTCCAAACCATGATGCTGACATACATACTGTATCAAAAAGCTATAGTAACGGAAACCTAAAGTTATTGTGACTTAAACTAAATGCAGGTTATTTTGCTTTTGTTGTTTTTTATTTTTAAAAAATCTCAGACAATAAAAGTTGAGAAAGGCAGGTCAAGGATGATATGGGAGATTCACAATCATTTGGAACTTGGGCTCCTTTCATCACCTTTCTCTGTTGATGTCTGTTTCCCATCTTCTGTGTTGTCTTGTAGTCCTGGACGCTTGCTGACGTTCCATCAGTAACCTCTGTGTTCCAGGCAAGAAGAGAAAGTAGCAAGGAAAGAGAGTGAAGATAAAAATCAATGATCCTTCAGTTGATCAGCAAGCACCCTTGAAGGGCTTTCCTGGAACCCCTACTCAATTACTTTCTCTTACATTTCTACCTGAAAGGGAGACTAGGAAATGCATTTCAGTATCTGTGCTCCTTGCTCAGGTTTTTTTTCATACGAAAGAAGAGGAATGTGGATATTAGGTAGGCGGCACACACATGCACAGTATTGCTTCTGTTTAGATGCCTTAGATGCCTATGTAGATGGGACTGCAGACAGGTAGTGACAGCCTGCTTTAAGTGCATAAAAGTGAATTCTCAGGTCTCTTGGAGATACTCTTTGGCTCATTCAGAATCACAGAAAGAACAGGGAGGGAGGTAGGGAGGGAGAGAGAGAGAGAGAGAGAGAGAGAGAGCGAGCAATTGCTAAGAAAGAGGCTTGAAATGTTCTGAAGTACTGAAATCTCTTTTTGAGATCACTTGCATTATTCAGCATTTGGAGTACTAACTGGATGTTTGTGCCAGGCTCTAAGGCATGATGGTGCAAATCCCTTATTAACATAATTTAAATCCTTACCTCTTAATAGCCTTGACTATTTCTTCCATTGGGGAGAGTTTGGCCAAACTCTTACTTCTTATTGGCCAAACTTGTCTCTATTAATTCTCAGCTTTCAGAAGAAATTGAAATGAATCCATTTTAGAACTCTTAGGGATTCATTATTCTATTTTCTCTAGAAGACTGGACTTTAATGGGAATTGAGACCAGGAGGCCCAGGGTTGACCTTTATGTTTTTAAAGATAAAAACTAGAGTAGGGGCTGGGATTGCAGTAGGCTCAGTGAACCAGAATCCATAGCATTTGTTAGAGAGGAATTCCTACAGCTTTTTGTTGAAATGAATACCTGCCTTGAAATGGTCCCTCTTATCCCTGGTTTCAGTTACCTATAGTCAACCATGTCCCAAAAATATTGCATGGAAAATTCCAGAAATAAACAGTACACAACTTTTAAATTACTTGCTGTTTTGAGTAGTGTGATAAAACCTCACACTGGCTTGCTCTATCTCCCCTGGATGTGAATTATCCCTTGTCCAGTGTATCAATGCTGTACACACTACATGCTCATGGTCACTCAGTAGCCACCTCAGTTATTGCATCTTTTGAGAGGGATAGAAAAACACCACACTGACATAACTTTTATTATAATATATTGTTATAGTTGTTCTATTTTGTTATGAGTCATTGTTGTTATTCTCTTCCTGCACCTAATTTGTAAATTAATCTTCATCATAGGTATGAATGTATAGAAAGAAATCACATAGTACATACAAGGTTTGGTACCATCTGCAGTTTCAGGCATCCACTGGGGGTCCACTAACTATTGAAAGCATTTAAAAAAGAGGTAACGGGGCAATACAACAGCTAAAATAAGAAAAGTAATGTTCCTGTGAGACCCTCGGGACAGCCACCACTGAGAAGCTCCGTTGATGATAGGCAATTTCTAAGAAAGCAGAGGCTGCAAGTTTAAGTCACACATGGACGGATCGTTTAGCTCTAAATTCTGCCCCAGCCATAAACTACGCACATAATGATAATCATAGCTACCCAGTGCCTATTGATCTTCATATTTGATCTGTCATAGCTAATATATATCAATGGAATCGACCATTTGATTTCATATTAAATGCCTATTAAGGAGATGGTCAGCCCTTACGTTTTAATTCATTTGAAGCATCTTTACCAGTCTTCTCTCAATTATGTTTTACATTCTAAATGATCACCCTTGAAAGCCTTTATAAGAAGAAGCATTGAATACATTGTAGTAAAGAGTGAAAAATAAATGTTTGTACTAGATTCTGACTTATTCTCAAAGATCATAAAAAAGAACACTGTCATTGTTAAGAAAGCAGGCAGCCTTTTTTCCCCTGCCTGGGGAAAGTTCAAAGTTGACAGTGAGTTCACTTGAAGAGATGTAATATGAAGTCAAAGCTAAGGTGGGTTGACAGCACAAGCAGATAAGGTTTACCGAGGAACCTTGGCCCCTATCATCTGTTCCATGATCTCACCTGAAACAGAATCCTTGTTCTGCTTATCTATCTAAGCGTCCAGGAGACTTAAGCAATAACTGGCGCTGTCTGCAGAATGTGTACTGTAGACATAACACCATCACACCCCACTTTCCATTTCTCCAGGGAGACCATGTCCCCTGTTCAGACAACCTCTTGGGGCTCCCTATTTTTTTTCTAGAAGAATGGTTTCTGAGAGGACAGATGTATTACTCTGTACTGTGCTTTGAGAGGATTTGAGGGCTGGTTTTTTCAGATAATACTTTCCCTAAATATTTCCTAAATGAATGTTGTAGTCAATCCTGTGGCATCCTTGGACCACGTGAATGCAGGCGGTTGATAGAGAGCAGCAGAAACATTTATAAGATGTCCTGGCTTTCCACTCTCTAAAATATTTACCCAGAGGAGCTTTTCATTAAATTGAGTCTAGCCCATTTTCTGACAGTCAAGTTCAAAAATCAAAAAGTACATGTTTTCTAAATATTGAAATGCTATGCAAACTATAAAAAAATAAGGCAAATTGGTACTGATGTGAAAAATGTTCCAGATATGTTAAGCATGAAAGACTGGATAATGTTGCCTCACATTTAATTAATTAGTTAAATGTGAGGCAACATTATCCAGTTTATTTCCAACATTATTTTAGTTTATTTCCATCTTTTTAAAGGATGGGTAAGCTGATGAATGGAGTGGTGGATGGATGAGCAGATACATTAGGGTAACTTGGGGAGAAGTAGTATTTGAAATAATTTTTAATAGTGGTTATCTTTATAAAGAATGACTATTAGGAATAAGAGGATTTGGATTATCTACTTTTAAATACTGTTTGATTTAACAATTACATATATTAACAGGGTTTATCTGAGTGGTGAGATATTGGGTCATTTGTATTTTCCTCTTTTTACTTTTCTGTATTAAAAAAAGCCCTCAAATCGTTGTTATTTTTAATGGTATCCTTGCTGTATTTTTAAAATTAAAGATGCTGTTTTAAAAATCTCATAAATTATTTCAAGTTTATCCTTTAAAAACTGAAAAACTTGCTTCAAAAAGTATATGGCCAAGGTCCATAAGTTTAGACCTTGAGAATATTATGCTAAGTGAAATCAGTCAGTCAGAGAAGGCTAAGAACCATCTGACTTAATGCATGTGTGGAATATAAAACTGAAACTCATAAACACAAATAGCAGTGTGGTGGTTTCCACAGGGAATGGGGTAGAGGAGAATGGGGTCCTAATATATGGTGACAGGAGAAGATTTGACTTTGGGTGGTGGACACATGGTACAATATCCAGGTCTTGTAACATAGAAACCCACACTTGACACCTGTCTGTTCATGTTGACCAAGGTCACCCCAATAAATTTAATTTTATAAAACCTATATGACATTAAGTTCTCATATATTTACTCAGGAAAAAAACAACAATTACCAGTAAATGCAATCATTTGCCATCTGTTTATGATAATCCTAAACTAAATTGTAATAAAAGCATCCTTGGTTTTCATTAATCAAATATAGGTGTCCTGAGAGCTAAAAAGAAAGAAATCATATTATTTTTCAGACTCTCCTTGAATCCAGAACAGCTGCCCAAAAGGCCAAAAACATGACCCCTGGAAGAATCCCTTTATCTTGGAGATTCATGGGGCACTGCAAATTCTATGCAAATTTGTGAGACATTTCCATTAGGAATGTAACTGCTTTTGCCTTCCTAACATTGCATAAATATGATGATGAGAAATAAAAATTAACATGCTCAAAACTGAAAGAAGAAAAATATGGTTATAAAATACAACCATTTAAGAATGAAATTTAGATTGCATTTTTCTATTAGAAGAAAATAGAGTATTCAAATAGTCATTAAGGATGCTAAATGCGCTGTTATCCATATATATATATATATATACACCAACCTAAACAACATGTCAAATATGTAAATTTAAAAAGCCAGCAGCTTTCCTTTTATTTCGATAGGCAACTTTTTGTTTTTGTTTTTAAGTGTATATTTTACATATACATCTCTGTTTAGAAATAAAAACTCCATTTAACATTATTTTACTGGTTATCTAGACTGCAAATATCATAGCCCTCAGTGTACTCAATAAATGTCAGGTGCTAATTGGGTCCATAGAAACAGACATTTATCTGCCTTTGTCAGATTTTATTGCTTTGGGCAAAGGCCATTCCAAGGCCCAGGGCAGAGTGCAGCAGTGTGTTTTCCGTGTAGATATGAGTTGGAAGGAGTTGCTAAATAGGAGCACATGTAATATTTTAGAGGTTCTCCCATAAAAAGGATTACAACCAGGTTGGCCTTGTGAGCCACGGGGAAGTTATTCTTTTCACACAGTAGGACTAGTCGAATGACCTTCACCAAGACAGAGACAAGCTGTGTTGTAGCACTTACGGGATTAGTTAAATCGCTGTGAGTGGTGTAAGCCAGACATAATAGTAATGGTCAGTGTTGCATGTATTTATGTATTTGCCAGTTATGCATCGCTTTACCTAGCTCTTATAATTAAAAGTGGACCCTGAAGACCCAAATTTAAAAGAGCCATTATTAACTAATTGCTCTTGGAGTTTTGCAGAGACCAGTTTTCAGAATGAATTTTTAAGTGAAGTTTAGATGACAGACACTCAAAATAATGTTTCCACCATCCCCACCTCCTTTCTCTCCACACACACTGGTTGAGAGCTGCTCCCTGGAGTGTTAACACCTCCTCCGTGCATTTCCTCTATTGACTTCCAAGTTGCAACCCTGTGCAAGCTCTGGGAGTGTCAGAGAAAGGCAGAGAAGAAAAGAGACCTCTGTGTTGGAGGCAGGAAATTGTCAGCAACCAGGAAGTGTTCTCAGCTGCAGGTTTACTCAGCTGATGCAAAGGGCTGAGAAGCAAGGGATCAGCAGTGTCTGCTATAGACCGTGTTTTCCCTTTTAGAAAAAACTTTGTAAATGTCCATATATGTCTTATATGCATTATGCTTTTCCCCAGAGTATGATAAAAAACTAACTAGTCCTAAATTGTACAAATAAATCGTTTGAGTAAAAATGAGAGAAGGCATTTCTGTTTAAATATAGTACACTGGATTATGCATGCATAACATATATTTGAGCTTAAATTTTGATTCTGTGTGTATACTCTAAGAATAAAGAAATGTACCATGGCTGTGATGTAATAAGCCCTATGTATATTTAGTGCTTCATGGTTTCAGAAGTGCTTTCATGAGTACTTCTTCTTTGGTTCCTTACAAAAGATGTGATCTTGACAGAGGAGTTACTGTTTCAATGTTCCATTTGAGACAATGAAGATCCAGAATCAAATAGGGGTTAAAAACAGGCACTGCTATCGGAAGGCCTGGTTGCTGCCCCAGGTTTTGCTGTGGTCTTGTCTGGATATGTAATCTTTCTTTGTGCCTTGGTTTTCTCATGTAGAATAGGAAGGAACTAGCAAAATGACTATGAATTTTTAATATTCTTAAGTGATGAGCTGGGACATGAATCAAAGACTTTTGAATCACATCACTATTTCCTCCAGCCCCTTAGATTCCATGAAACCATCTTATAGTATCCGTAAATTCACTATAAAATATTAATATATTATTTATAATAATCAAGTTATTTCAAAAATTATATATCCTATACAATAAAAGCCTAATATGCAAATTAATGAACAATAGAACAACTGGTCGTTATGATGCACACTGACCACCAGGGGGCAGACGCTCAATGCAGGAGCTGCCCCCAGCCCGCAGGCCCCAGGCCAGCCAAGGCCAGTGCCAGCGGGGGCCCTCCAATTGCTGTGTTGGTCACCCTGAAGAGGGAGGCCACCAGCAGTGATGGTGGGTGTCGGGGCCAGCGAGTGGGTGGCACCAGGCTGATCAAGGCAGGTGCCAGTGGAGGCCCCTGATCACCCCACCAGTCACACCACAGATCGGCCCTGATCACCGGCCAGGCCTAGGGACCCTACCCGTGCATGAATTTCATGCACCGGGCCTCTAGTAATACATAAATATGAAGGAATTAATATCTTAACTATACATACATGCATTTATATGTATGGTTATATTTTAACCATATATAAGTATTTGCTAAATATTTCAAATTAGCATATTCTAATTTTGAAATCTTAATGGCTATCAATTTATTATACCCTGTTAATAAAATTTTTAAAAACACTTTTGCTACCCCAAGAAAAAAACTCTTTCTTCCACAACATTAAGAATATTCCTTTATCCTACAGTTATATAAAGTTCAGAATTAATATTTTTATCTTATAATACTTTTTCATGAAAAATACATCATAAAGCTTGTATCATATCATGTATTGTGTACTTTGGGATTTAACTTAGTAATATTTTATTTGTAATGGCACTCACTTTCTCTCTGCATATAATCCATGAGAATATTAGATCTGCACTGACTTGTTCTGTATTATTTGTGGGTACATCCACATATTTTAATATAGAACAAGTTATATTCCGCTACATCCATTCTCTCTCCTACTCAATCATAATAAACGTACCCCTACACTCCACTGTGAGGTTATTTCTGTTCTTTAAGATTTTAATTGCAGTCATTATTTTGGGCTGAATACTGGTTAGCAATAGCCTTCAAAGATTAAAGCTGTTTATCTGGGTATGAATGATCACTTGGTGATCTGCCAAAGCCCTCTCATTCACAAATGCAGCTTTTCTATCAAAAGAAAGAATGAGACACATACAGCAGATTTTCTAAACGAACATCACAGCTCTATGGAGTCATTAGGGCAAAGCACCTGTACCTCTGCACACTTTGATTACCCAGCGTGCAATCAGAACTTGGCTGTCACCTTGAACAGTAATCTTCCCATCCTCTGAGTTAGGTTAACATCCTAGATTTATCACCATATTGGAAATTCCATTTACCAAGTTGATTCATTTTCTTCCTGCACCCCCATTATTGTTCTAGTCAGCAGATGGGCCCCTTATTTACTAGAGTGCTGCAGTCACTGAATTGTAGCCACAAAGCTACATTATCTCTGGAACAAAAATGTTATCCGGTTTATTTATTAGTGTCCAAATCATAAAACTACCAAATTAAAGTTATTTTAGTTTAGAGAAAGTGTTTGTTCAATCGTCCATTCAACATCACTTACTAAGCATCTATTTTGCACAAGGTTCTACCATGTTTGTGGCAAGGGATATGATGGTAAATAAGTGAGAGCCACCTGGTCTAATGGAGAATGAGGGTATTGGAGTCCTCAAGACATGGGTTGAAAATGTCACTTAGTAACTTATTAGCTGTGTGACCTTGGGCTCTATCTTCTCATTACACAATTGTATGTGTGTGTGTGTGTGTGTGTGTGTGCACACGCACGCACGTGTGTGAAATGGGAATAATATGTATTGTATTAAGTTATAGTGTGGATTAAAAATTAGACATTTTATGCACCCCGCACAGGCCCAATCAGGGCCCGATTGGCCCCCCTCAACTTTCCACAGCCCCACCCCCTATCGGCCCCCCAAAACCTGATCGGGAGTGGGGCCGGCTGGCCAACCTCCCCCCCACGCCAGCCCGCCCCCAATCGGCCCCCATGGGGCAGGCAGCCAGACCCCACCTGTGCACAAATTCATGCACCAGGCCTCTAGTTAATAATAAAGCCCAGCTTTTGTTCTTAAAGGAGTTTACATTTTTTATATAATTTATGAGATTCCTGATATTCAAAATGCCTCCAACATATTCATAAAATATACTGGTACTGCATTTTATCCTCCACACCATGTTTTCTGGTTTGTTTCTTCTTTAGTTCACCTCAGCCCACCTTTCTTGTCTCCTATGAGTCACCTAGGGTCTAATCAGGGAGTGGGCATCCGTAGTAGCTGTTTCAATAGAGAAAATTTAATATAGGGAATTGATAATACAGTGGTTGGAGGGCTATCAAGCAAAAAAAAAAAAAGGAATTATGAGCTAACAGCAGTCCTAAAGATGGGGAAACAAATTAAAGAGGTTAGGTTTCCCAGGTACTTGGTGCTCAAAGAAAGTACCCCCTAAAACTTAGACCTGAACCTCTGAGGAGAGGTGCTCCTAGCTGGTGCTGACACCTCACTGGCTGCAGGAGGGTCTCTGCAGAGCTGTCCTCCTCAAGCTGGTACCTCGGAGGGTACACAAAACTTATACTGGGAGTACCAAAAACTAGCACGCAGAAGCTGAGACCAACTGCTGCTGCTGCTGCTGGGATATGGAGCTTCAGCTGGGGCTACATTGATAGTAATGAAGACTGAACAAGGAAGGAGCCTAGCTTCTCCCTTCTCCTGCCTGCCAATTTCCTTCTACTGCCCCTAGTGGTAGAACCTAGCAGGAAGCCAAGGGATAAAGAGGAGGTGTATTTTAGGATCACAGCTCCAGCACCACGGAGCAGGACAGATGGATGGCGCTGGGGCTGACAGACAACAGCTTACTGACTGGCATAGGTCTGTGTTAGCAGAGTGATATCATACCTTAATTTGTGGAATAAAAATCTTCCCTCAAAGGACTTGAGAGCCCACTGGCTCCTTTGTTTTACTTTAATATGGCTTGTTCACTTTGAGACGCACATGAATGTTGAAAATAAATACCTGTAGTTATCTACTCAAATTTGGGGGTTTTAAATTTCTTTGACTATTAAATATCCTTTGAGAATAGATAATAGGACTTTCACTACTTAGTGAATTGCCATTCAAAAACACCTTCACAATAGAGGACTTTTTGTTATTCCTTTAAGATTCTTATAAGGCAAATCTTCATATAATTTCTGTTGTTATTAACAAGGGAAATACCTAAATGTGGGAAAAATTTCTTACTTATTCAAATGTAAATTAATATGATTTTGGCAGTTTGATTCTGTTAAAAAGAAAACCACTAGGAAATTTTATATTAAGTTAAACATTTATTAAATGCTAAAAAAAATATAAGAAATTTAAAGTAGGAAACATTTCCTGGTTTATTTGGTTTCAACTGAACAAAAACACCACAGAAGACAACATAACTTCTAAAAGAAAATGAATTTTGATAAAGTATGTACAGTACTGTTTGCATCTTGCTGAATACAGATTTATAATAGGATTTTTATCATTTCCTTCTAATACTAAAATGATATATTTGTGGAACTTTTAAGTTCATTTAACAAATATTTACTGAAGTCTCATAGGCACCAGTCACTGAGAAATCAGAGTGAATAGGAACCTCAAGGTTCTGGCATGTAGGAATCATATATTCTAGTGGAGACAAGGAGAAAGATAATGAGCTAGTAAACACAGAAACAATGTGAAAAATGCTATAAAGAAAAAAACATACTGAGTTGTTTTTGAATGTGTGTTTGTGTGTGTGGTCATAAAAATGTTTTTGAAGAGATACTATTTGAGATGACACCTGAAGGATGAAAAGGAAGGAGGTAGCTCTGTAAAAGATATTCTCAGCAGAGGAAATTGCAAGGACAACATCCCTTAAGTAGGAAAGAACTTGGCATTTTCAGGGTACTTCCTTGGAAGTCACTGTAAGTAATACACAATGAGAAGGAAAGAGAGTGAGTTTGGAGAAATAGGAGGGGACAGACCATGAAGGAATTAGTGGGGCACAGTAGGCAGTTTGATTTTATTTCAACAAAAATGGGAAACCATAGAATATTTCCAGTGTGGGAGTCATGTAAGTCAATTTGTAGTTTTAAAGGTTACTCTGGTAATTGTGGAGAATGGATTCTAGAGGTGAGAGTAGAAACAGAGAGGATTAGGAGAAGAAAGCTAGAATCTACTTGAGATGATGATGATGATGATGATGATGATGATGATGATGATTTGAGATATGCTTTGGAAGTGGACCCTAAAGGAATAGCTGATAAATTGGGTATGAGGGGTTATGGGGGAGGCAGGTAGGGAGAGGAATCAAGAATACTTCCTATGGATTGGATTAAGCCACGGGGTGGATGTTGATATCATTATCGATTTGGTAGAAACAAGGAGAGGAAGGAACACTTGTAAGAACAGAAGGAAATTAAATCCCACTTCAGACCCATAGTGTGTTTGAGACACCTACAAGGTATTCAAATGTAGATATCAAACAAGCAGTTGAATATCCAAGTTTGGAAATTGCAGTAGAAGTGAAGGACAATGATAGAAATTAGTAGCTTTTGTTTGTTTATGTTTCTGAAATCATTTTGTGGAATGTAAAGCCATGTGCCTGGGTGTAGTTATGTAGAGAGATAATGTGCATAGTAAAGAGAACTTCTAGATTTTTGAAAACTAGGATAGTAAGAGGGACCAAAAAAAAAGGCAACCTGAGAAGTATGAAGAAAAGCAGGAGTTGAGCCTTCTGAAATCCAAGAGAGAAGAACATTGTGAGAATGGAGCCAAGTGTATTTTGCAGAAGCCAAGTGTAGAGAGATTCAAGTAGGTGAAGAGAAAGAAGGATCCATTATATTTGGACACATGGAGGTTTACATTGACCTTGACAAGTACAGTTTCATATTATATGAAGTTTTTCAAATATATATATATATA
>NW_005354874.1:2724675-2731844 GCF_000412655.1 Myotis brandtii
ATATATTCATGTTTCTTTATGAGCCTCAGGTGGTTGACAGGAAGGAATAATAATCACCACAATTTTTGTCAAGTCCCAGGGAAGAATTGTCTGCTGACTTATCACATTTTCTTTTAGTGTGTAATATTTGATGTAAGTGGTTCTGAAAGATTTTCTGCCTCCTCTGTGATTGGAATCTATAACTGGAAATTGATCCAGAGTGGTAACAAAAATGCTATCCTCCTGTTTAATCTCTTAGACTTTTTCTCTGTAGGGCACTCGACAAAAATGGTGACCAAGCATTGTAGTGCAACCAGGCTGTGAAAACTAGTAGTAACCAGTGGAGGGAAAATAAGAGCTGTTTCATCCATCCGCGTTCTTTTAAGAATGTTCATGTTTTTGTATGGCCAATTTTATCTTTATTCAATGTCAGTACAGGCGGTCCTTGACTTGATGGTTCTGTTTAGGATTTTTTTGACTTTACAATGGTGCAAAAGCGATATGCATTCAGCAGAAACAGTACTTTGAATTTTTATCATTCCTGGGCTAGTAATAGGCAGCTTGATACTGTCTTGTGATGCACGGCAATAGCAGTGAGATGATATTGCCCAACTGTGGGCTAATGGAAGTGTTCTGAGCACATTTAGGGTAGGCTAGGCTAAGCCGTGATACTCGGCAGGTTAGGTATATTAAATGCATTTCGACTTATGGTATTTTCAACTTACAATGGATTTATTGGAATATAACCCATCATAAGTTGAGGAACATCTTTATAAATTACTTGAACTGAAAAGTGAAATAAAGTTTATTTATTCAGGGTTAGCCTGTAGCAGAAAATCTAATATCCATGGATGTTATTGAATTACTTCTTTATTGGAGGGCAAGCTGAATTTGTCAACTATTATTTTAGTTTATATGACTATAACATTTGTCGTTTCTCAACTATGTTCTACTCTTCATTTATTTATTTTTTATTTTTGGTGGCAAAAGACATTGCCATCCTCCTGCACACTGGGAATGCTGATTAGGAAGTGCAGAAATGTACCCTTTTTATTCTTAAATACATATTTCTGCTTTCCCACAAGGAGCCCTGTTCTTTACACCCAGTATCAATATTTATTTTTGTGTAAAAGCTTTACTGCATTTGTAAATTTTTATTTACTCTAAATCTAGTTTTAATATTTTGAAAGGACATCCTATTGTCGCCTTATCCTAACAAACCCCAGCTGATGCCTTACACATGTAAGTCTCACGTTCTATAGAGGTCACACATTTTCTTGATATCCTCTCTCAGATTTCTCAGGTCCAAAATGTCAGAGCAAACTCATGATCTTTCTCCATAAGTCTCCTTCTCTTGTATTATTCTTTATCACCGTACATGGTATTATTGAGATGTCAAGCCAAAATCTTGATCCTTCCCTCTTCTTACTACCATAGCCAATCCATGACCCTGACCAGAATATTTTACCTTCTAAAAATCTTGCTCTTGCATCTACTTCTCTCTGTACTCACTGTCCTATTATCTTCCCAGCCCAAATTGCTGTCACTGCTCACTTAGACTATTGCATTAACCTTCTAAATAGTGTCCGTTCATTTACTTCGACCCATTTTCCAGACCACAGGTAGAATGCCGTCTTCAAAACACAAGTCTGAGTACATCATTTCTGTGCTTAAAATCCTTCAGTGACCTGCTGGCTGCCTTTAGGATAATGAAAAAAGTCTTTAACCCAGGCTACCAAGCTTGCATGATCTGGCCTCTACAGTTATCTCCTGCCTCAGTATGTAGCACTCTGCTCCTCACACTCTCCCTCTCCTTCCTTCCTTCCTTCCTTCCTTCCTTCTTTCTTTTCTTTTCTTCTCTTCTCTTTTCTTTTCTTTCCTTTCCTTTCCTTGTTCCTCCCTTCCTTCCTTCCTGCTTTCTTTTCTTTCCTTTCCTTTCCTTGTTCCTCCCTTCCTTCCTTCCTGCTTTCTTTTCTTTCCTTTCCTTTCCTTGTTCCTCCCTTCCTTCCTTCCTGCTTTCTTTTCTTTCCTTTCCTTTCCTTGTTCCTCCCTTCCTTCCTTCCTGCTTTCTTTTCTTTCCTTTCCTTTCCTTGTTCCTCCCTTCCTTCCTTCCTGCTTTCTTTTCTTTCCTTTCCTTTCCTTGTTCCTCCCTTCCTTCCTTCCTGCTTTCTTTTCTTTCCTTTCCTTTCCTTGTTCCTCCCTTCCTTCCTTCCTTCTTTCTTTTCTTTTCTTTTTTTCCTTCTTTCTTTCCTTCTTTCTTTCCTTTCTTTTCTGCTTGCTGACGCCTCTGCTGAGGATTCTTCCTTCCAAGCCTCCATCTATCTCACCCAGTAAATGCTTACTTGTGCTTATGATTGCTACTCAAATGGCACTTCCGCATGACTCCAGATTCAGTACCATCCCCTTGTAGCACTGGCAATCTTTCCTTAATCAGCACTTACAAAGCTGTAGATGTTTATCCATGGGTGTGATAAGTACTGTGAAGGATATCTGATTAATATTGATTTCTAACTCTAGACTATAAATTCCATGAGGACCTGGATCATGCCTGCTTTTGTTCACTTTGTATCCCCAGCATTTAGTATTAGTAGCATAAAAGCATTTAGTGGGCATGTGTTGATGAATTAATTAATTAATGGTCTTGAAAGCATTGCATAAAAATCTAAGGCTGACTCAGTGCATTTTATTATAAGAATTGGGAAAATAACTTAAAGTTCATATCCTACTGAGTTAATAGGACCTTTCTTGTATGTAAAGGTCAGTACATTTTAAGATTAAAGTTGACTTTCTATTAACTTACTATATATAGATTGATGTATAATTAATAATGTCAGACTATGAGACTCTATGGAAAAGTAATCATTTTCAGATATGTTGTACAGTGTTTACTACTGTTACTGTTCATAACTGTAATAACTAGCATTAGTAGCTTGCAAAACCCACTTGTAAACTTTATTTCATTTAATTTAAATGAATTTATCATAAAATGTAATTGGAAACAGTGACTTAAGTATAGATTAGGGTAAATTTAACTTTACTATATGTACACTGAAAGGAAGTTTAATATTTCCTCCATGATCTTCAGCTTTCAAATGTTCTACTATTCATTAGCTGGGATTTATCTTGATAATGTTGCAACACTATTCTGATTACAGGAGGTCATTGTTTTTCTATTTGTATCTGAAGTCTTCTCCAAAAAGTGCTATTTATCATTTACTTTACATGGGTAATTACCAGTCACATAATTGCAGAGAGAGACTTTTTGTCTCATTACTAGATTTTATAGGTCAAACCTTAATAGTCATGTTAGTTTAATGGTAGCTACAACTCATATTTCATTGGCACCTACTACATTATGGGAATATATTAAATATTAATTGATCATTATAATTCAAGGGCAAGTTATCATTTTAGGAAGTAAATTTACTTTATTTCTGATAAATTCTATCATTTCTTAAAACATTGCTTATTTTAGTTTGCTGTATAGTTACAGCTCCATAGATGAGAAAATATATCACTATAACCATATGTTTTAATGATTAGAAATAATGGTCCATTTGTAAGTCTGCTGAGGTTTTATTCCAAATTAGTTTTTAATTTTTATTTGAATTAAATCATTCTGCTAAAATTATTATTTTCAGATTTTTGTTACTCAATAATGTACACTGGGATGGGTTTCTAGAGAAGGCAGGTTAATTTAACAGTATGTACTGAAATCTTGCAACATGTTCCTAACATAATATTTACTCTTTTATAAATTTACCTAAAAATGATTAGAGAAGGAGTGCTTTTATAATAGAAAAATAGGTATAAAATTGTAATAATTTAATACTTTCTTAATCCCTTAAAGATTTCTCAATTGTAGAAATACATTTCTGATGAGATTTTGATTTTGAAGAAATTGTCATTTTTTTCTTGCATTGCAAGTCAACTTGAAGAAGCCTTTATTTATTAACACTTTAATTTGGGAAATCCCAATACAATATTATTTTTAAAAAAAGAAGTGATAGTAATTTCAATTGTCATTATCATCCTTTTTTAAAATATATTTTTATTGATTTCAGAGAGGAAGGGAGAGGGAGAGAGAGACAGAAACGTCAATGATGAGAGAGAATCATTGATTGGTTGCCTCCTGCATGCCCCCTACTAGGGATCGTGCCCAGAACCCGGGCATGTGCCCTTGACCGGAATGGAACCTGCAACCCTTCAGTCCGCAGGCCGAGGCTTTATCCACTGAGCCAAACCAGCTAGGGCTTGTCATCCTTTTAAATAGGAGCTAAAGCAGACCAATTGGATAGTTCTTGCAACTGTAATGTAGTTTCTTTTAGGAAACTGTTAAAATTGTGTTTCCAACTTTTTTCCCCCACTCAATTTAATCTTAGCACAGAAGATTTTGAGTTCTGCATTGGCAATGAAAATGTGACCTTCATTATGTAATAGGGTAAGAACTTTAGATAAAGGCAAAAATAGTTATGGCAGCACTTCTGGTGTGTTTGAGTTTAAAATAATAATTTAAGTTTCTTTGTGTGTGTCCTTCGAAGTTACTCTGCACAGGTAGTAGATATACTTTCTGGCCAGCTTCTGGGGAGGCTGGCCCTTACATGTAAGTGTATTAGGTGTCAGTATGGAGCCACCAGGACACTGTTCCCCGTAATTACAAAGACCTTGCTCCCTGGGTTAGAATCCCACATGGGGCCCCGTTTGTTGATATATTTGCAACAAAAAGCCATTAACTTACAGGGTCAAGGGGTTAATGGATGAAATATTCTTGTCTTCCTATTATCTTGCAATGTTTTGCTGTGAGCCAAAGAAAGACGACACTTTTCTCCCCCAGTTTCTCTTGGCAGTTTAAAAAATGGTGACTTCATGTTTCTGTGACTAAATAAAAGATTAAATGCCAATATGGAAAGCTTTAGAAATGTACTCAGTCAAGCTGACAGTTCAGACAGGCATTCTATCACGACCACCTTTGCTGAGGTCACTGAATGGCAACTAGTAAGGAAAAGTAGGAGGAAGGTGCCTTCATGTTTTCTTTATTTCTCAGTCCATTTTGGACAAATTAGTCATCTTGCACAAGAAGTCAATGAAATTTTATAAAACTTTAAAGGAGAAAATCAAAACTACATCTATTAACTCCAAAAGGAATTCTGTGTTTAAAAGAGAGAATTCAACTACTCAGATTGGTGCCGCCCAATTCCAAGCATTTTAGAGTGTATAAGAAATGTAAATACACATCCTTGTGCCAAAGAAATTCTTATTAAAACTTTGTTGATGATTATAGATGGAATTATAGGGGGAATTAATTTGCCTAGATTTCATATGTAGAAATCATTGCCTTGCTAAGGTTATTTCTGCCATTTTTCTTTGAAAACAATCCATTTCATAGTCTGTTTCAATAGAATGTATCTGATGAGATTAGGTTGCCCAGTGAAATTTAAGTCAGTGGAAGGTCTTCACTTCTATGTAACTGTTCCACTGGGGAATTTCCCCCAGAAATTCAACCAATTAGAGGATTTTCCAGATTAAAATAAGTCATTTCAGGATGCAGTAGAGCAGCAGTTCTCAACCTGTGAGTCGAGACCCCTTTGGCTGTCGAACAACCCTTTCACAGGGGTCGCCTAAGACCATCCTGCATATCAGATATTTACATTATGATTCATAACAGTAGCAACATTACAGTTATGAAGTAGCAACGAAAATAATTTTATGGTTGGGTCACAACATGAGGAACTGTATTTAAAGGGCCAGAAGGTTGAGAACCACTGCTAGAGTGTTTGTTGTTGAGTACTTTAGGAAAGTTGTCTACTCCTTTCTCTCTGAAGGCCAGAATAACTTTATTATTTCATTTGAAGGTTAGGCATAGTCATGGGTATAGTTAGTAACTCAGAGATGGCTTGAATTGAAATAATCTTGGCCTATTTAATTGTAGTGCTCTGCCAACAAACACAGGTTTTGCTGGTTTGATTTGACACAGCTTGGCTGGTGAGTTATACTAATTTTACTAATTAAATCTGCCGTAACAGTTGACGCATGTGGATGCATATGGTTACAGTCCTCTGTTTTACCCATAATTTAGTTTGACAACCACATGTGAGTTTTTTCCTTATATTTACATAAAGAAAATTTTTAGCACATAATTCTCTAATTTTCCTGAAATTCTAACTTCTAAATAATAGGGGGGTAAATGGTCAGAATAATTTAAAAATGAAGAAGCTAGTGGAAAACTTTTCAATAATTGGGAGAATTTTTATCTTTCAGAATTGGTTGAGATCATGCTTTATAGCAGGTGAGCCAGGATTGTTGACAGGTTGTGATAAACCAGCTTTCCTGTGTCTTCACCACTGAGAGCACTGGCCACCTGCTGGTGCTCTCATCCATAGAAGTTACTCTGTGTTGATACCCAGCAGCATCCAAGTCCTCAGTTCCACGGACTTAGTCAAAGTGTTGATGCAGACTTCGTATATTCATAAACTTACTAAAAATAGTAACATTAATGCTGGTCCCCAGAAATTATTTTTAAAAGCCTCTTTCTGCGATCTGTTTACTTCACATTTTCTCAAACCAAAAGTATTTCATTCTCTAATAGCCACAATTATAATGTATATTGACCATCTGCTAAGGCACATTTCTAAAATGTCTCCCCTCAGAAAAACTAAGGATATTTAGGGTTCCCAGGGGAATTTGACATATGCTCAGGAATAAACCAACCAATTGCAGACTGCTACTATGTGCATGCTGCTTCTTTCCTTTTCTCTTGCTTAGGAACTTTTCAATATGCATTGTTGAGTCATGTCACTTGGTCCCTGGTCCCTGGCAGCCCAATGACACCCCTGATACCTCGATGCCAGGTCTACCAAATGGTTTCTGGAAAACTACAAAGGACTCTGCCTCTCTCATTACTGCCTCTTAGGTTCTGTTGGAGAATCAAGGTCTAGAGTTCATCTGCAATCAGGGTCTAGAGTTCATCTGCTTATCCCAGTCAGGGGCTTAGCAGGGTCAGTGGCAGGGGCAGTGCAGGGCCAGAGGGGGTAGGGTGCTGCGGGAGCAGTGGGATCAGTCTATTCCAGATACTGAAAATAATGGGGCAATTTGTCTGTAGAGAGTTTAGTACTGTAACAAAACTGGCTAAAATTGCTCTGCTTTTTACTATTACTGCATGCTGGTAATTATAAACAGTATCAGAAAAAATA
>NW_005354874.1:2732082-2743451 GCF_000412655.1 Myotis brandtii
GGGTTAAGTCTGAAAAGAAAGAAGCATCACTCTAGAAAAACTCGTTAGTCGGGACACTCGTAAGTCAAGGCCATCCTATATATCCTTCTCCCTGCCTGGGCAAACCACTCCCACCTCTCTTCCCTTTGCTACACAGCTGTTTATAGATGCTTGCCTTTGACAGATCTTCTCCCAGGAGGCTCCTCAGTCCCTCATGTATATAATGTTTTGATAGTTCAACCTGACAATGAGTTAGATATGACTCAGCTGAAGGCCCATATCACCTACACATATACTTTTGACAGAGGACTGAAATCTTTTCTTTTTTCCCTTTTTCTTTCATTTCCCCCCATTATCTTTCTTATTTTTTTTCTTTTTCTCTGTTCTCCTGTCTTCTCTCTCTCTCTCTCTCTCTCTCTCTCTCTCTCTCCCTCCCTCCCCCTCTCCCTCTCCCTGTCCTTCCCTTGCTCGATACTTCCCTGTCTCATTGATCTTAAAAAACTGATTTCTCTGAAAGATATTATTTCCTTGTGCTGCAAGCTAGAAGTTAGGGTCAGCATAGAGTGTGACAGAGACTTGACTGGACACCAGGAGACTTGGCTTCCAGTCCTGGCCCCCTGACAAGCTGTGTGGCCCTAATGAAGTCATTTGACTTTTTTGGGAGACATTTCTACTAGTCTATGAAATAAGAAAGTAAGAGGCAAAAGCAGAAATGCAGATGACTGATGAACATGGAGCATGACTATACTTTCCTTGTAGAGCTCCCAGTCCAATATTTTTCTGATTGTTTTCCTTTTAACTTTCTAAGATAAAAATCTTAGCAACCTCTGCTAAGTTTCGCCCACTAAGGGCATCTTGGGTCAATATCAGTGACTTCCAGGACTTCAATGTAATTAAGTTCTAGAAACATCAGGGACAAACCAGAATTAATGATATGTGTCTCTACCAAATTACTGAGTCTGTGACTGGTTGACAAGGGCATCTCGACCCATCGTCAACCATGAGGTCGCATACCTGGAATTGAGTGGCATCCCTATAGGGGAAGGCTAAGATAGCATGTCCCTGAATTTCCTTTGACTTCATGATCATATCAACACTTGATGTTACTGTGCAAACTGTTTCTGACCAGAGAAGACAGAAGTCTAGTTCACCAGTGTGAGCCTCTTGACGTTAAAATTGGAGCAAAAAGACTTGAATATGGTTTTGACATGCTTATAGACATCTTTACAGGAATCGACTTTCCCATTTAAAATTAAACACTTTTTTAAATAGGAAGATTTAAAAATCTGGGGCATTCTGTAGTCATTGGCAAATATTCTCTTCTGCTATATAATTTCAGAAGGAAATTAAGAAGCAAAACAATGCCATTAAAACCATCACCTTTCCAAGCACACACCATAAGTACATGTGTTTGCACGTTCATGTGTGCGTACACAAGTAGACCTTTTAATTTGGAACATGTTGATTGCATGTTCTGAGTGTTAATATAAATGTAAATTATAGTATCATTTAAAAAAATATATATATAATAGTTATACCTCTAATAAGATAAATAATAAAGAGACAAGCTAATAATTGTTCCATGTAATACTGTTTTAAAGTTGCATTATAAATATCTCCCTGTGGGTCTCTCTCTGTATCTTTCTCTGTATCTCTATTTCTTTTTTCAAAAAATATATTTTATTGATTTTTTACAGAGAGGAAGGGAGAGGGACAGAGAGTTAGAAACATCGATGAGAGAGAAACATCGATCAGCTGCCTCCTGCACACCCCTCACCGGAAATGTGCCTGCAACCAAGGTACATGCCTTTGACTGGAATCAAACCTGGGACTCCCCAGTCCGCAGGCCGATGCTCTATCCACTGAGCCAAACCCGTCAGGGCTGTATCTCTATTTCTGTCCCATGCGTTTTTATTTCTCTTTCTACACACACACCTTGTAATTTCAAAAGAAATAACTGTTGTTTTTACAGTTTGTTAGTTTCTAGACAAAAATTTGGTTAGAATTTTTCACTTTTTATTATGATACATATTAGAGTTGTTTCTACAACTGATGCTCCTACTATAATGATTATTTTTTATTAGTAATCTTTCATCAGCTGCTTAATGTCAGAGCATCTTTCATTCTTAGACCCCGAGTTAAAATGGATTTTTATATATGCTCAATATGGTTGGGCCCACTAGTTTCTATTACAATGGCACTCCCCATCACCCATATACAATTTCACGTTAGACAAAATAGCGGCTCCAGCAGAAAATAAGCACAGTCTTCTCCTTTTAAGTTGTAATTGAGGTTATGGCAGGGCATAGTGCCTGTGGCAGAATCTATTACCTAGAAATGGACACTGTGATTTGAAGCTGGTTCAATGTAAGCAAAATGAATTAATTATTAGCAGCACAGAATTGGAGGAAAATTCCGGGTTTTATAAACGGAAATATATAGGCATTTTAAAAAGGAGGACACAACAAGGAACTTATTGACAAATTACTTAGTCTTTCCCACCATTTTGGTTCTTGCCTTTTGGAATTTTTCTATGCATAGTTTAAGATAATTTCATAAATTAAGTCAAACTTTGCTCAGAATGTCATAGAATTTTTTTTCTAGTATATTTATTTCTTCCCTAATTTGAAGTTAGCATATTTTAATGGATGGCTCTTGGTGTCAATGGAATATGTAAGTGATTAAATAATGATAGGACTAAGTATCTTTTCCTTGCCCAGTATGGCTCAAAGAAGGAAAAATGGCATTGTTTAGGGGGAAATTTATGAACACATCACTTTCTACCATAAATTGTGAACTTTACTGTGCATACATTTGTAGGTGATTATTTAGCAAATTAAAAATCTTCATAGCAGCAAAGAATCTGGCTTATTTTTACTTTTTTCTTTTTCCATTGCTTTTACTGAGAGTTATATCACTTTTGTTGTTTTTAATCTAATTCATCTTCTTTGGATAAGGTCCCAAAGAAGCTGATAATTTATAAATCAGAAATAAGGAAATTCAATGAGACATAAGAGAGAGGATTTAGTTCAACCTTATTATCTTAATTCTCTTATTTTAACTTTATGAAAGAGAAGTGATATAGAGATATGAATATATAGATATAAATATATTTACATGTCTGATATGGATAAATTTATAACAATTTTATTGGATGATTCTAGTATCAGTACAACCAAATTATCCCTTCTCAATACTTTGTCTGTCTCTCTTCCTCTCTCTCTACCCTCCCTCTTCTCTATTTTTAAATTATTGTAACACTTACTCATAAAGTTTCATTATACCCTGACCTCTAATCTGAGTTATATAATTGTTATGATTTCTATTAAAGTAGATAGTTGTAGTATTATTAAATTTTTATTTGCATGTTTAAACATTTATAATCAGTAATGTCACTTGGATATTCAATAGATAAAAATCGTAGAACAAAGTTGTAACAGTAATCCTACCTAATAAAGAGGGAATATGCTACTTGACCCTCATACTGTCACAAAGATGGCGGGACCCACAGCCAATAAGGAGGGAATATGCTAATTGACTTCCCCACCCTCAAAGATGGTGGCACCCACAGCCACAAGATGGCTGGCAGGGGAGGACAGTTGTGGGCAACCAGGCCAGCAGGGGAGGGCAGTTGGGGGTGATTGGGCTGGCAAGGGAGCAGTTAGGCATCAATCAGGCTGGCAGGGGAGTTGTTAGGGGGTGATCAGGCAGGCAGGCAGGCAAGCGGTTTGGAGCCAACAGTCCCGGATTGTGAGAGGGATGTCCAACTCCTGTGGGATCGGGCCTTAACCAGCAGTCAGACATCCCCTTAGGGTTCCCAGATTGGAGAGGGTGCAGGCTGGGCTGAGGGGCACTTCTCTCCGCCCCTCCCCCCCAGTGCACGAATTTCATGCACAGGGCCTCTAGTATTTAATAAAAAAGAATGTGTGCCTGGTTTTTCATTTCTTTCAAATTTCATTCAGTTGACTGTCACTGATTTTTCATTATTAAATCTCCCCACTCAAAAACAATTATATTTTAGGAAACTTACTTTCACTCTTTGGTTGTTTTTATTTTTATATTATTGTTATATAATTGTAATGTAATTGTTTGCTTTTAAGCTTTATCTAGATTCTTTTGTGAAAGGATGCTCTGCCTTCACTGGAAATTTACCAGGAGTTGTGCATATTTACCTCCCTTTAAGTTATAGAAGATCTGAACAGATGGTTTTTCTCAGCATCTGGACAAATAGAATGCAAACTGCCTCTATTAAATTGGGAATCTAGAGCTTTTCATTCCTGCAAACAGGAAACAGCAGCTATGTAGGTCCATACACTGCAGTGCCAAGAGCAAGTTTCAGAGGCTTTTGTCTGGGCTGTTCTGCTGAATGGAGATGGGCATCTTCCTATAGCACTCACCCCACCTGTCACTCAGATGCTTTGAACTGATGACATCCATGAAAAGCATAGTCACCACTATGAACCACTGGGAAAGCCACCGTGTCATAGTCACCAGTGATGGTGCTCATGCAAATCTTTCCCCACTGCCTTTCTAGTTGTTTTCTAGGGCTGCGGCCATTGAAAGGGTGCAATAAGAGAGATGAGGAGGTGTGCAGGTGGGAGTGTAAATGTTGAAGACTGGTAGTGAGGAGGTTAGTGCTGGCGCCTCAAAAATGAGTTCCTACACAGAAAACCCTTGTTCTTTAGTTGATATCTATGAAACTCTGCAAGTCTTTAAAGGTGCTTTAGTGAGTCCATGGTCCCTCTGGAATTTTAAGCGCAAGTTTGTGTGTCTGCCTGTTCCATGGAGAGGATCCATTACTTCTTACGAGAGTCTTAAAAAGTAATATAAAATTGTCCCTAAGAAAATCCTATCTTTTGTAGAATGATGGTTGCGCAACATATTGGTTACTACATACTTTCTATTTCTTTAAGGAAAAGGCAGTTTTTTTGTCTACTTTCAGGCAGTTATGGCATGGATGGGCCAAGGTTGTATTAATCCAATTCAATTGATCTTATAATTAGAGAAAATTCCTCCTAGATTCTGGCAATGTCTTGTTATTGTTTTCAGTTTCACTTATTTTCTTATTTCACCACTATTTTTCTAAGTTTTGTATTTAGAACTAGAAAAAGATAGTTCTATGGGCACCCAACCAGGCACCATAAAGAATAGTCTGTTTCCGTTTGCATTAAGTACTGTTCATGGAATGATTATACTACTCTTTTGGAACCTTTATTTTGAACTGATTTGAATTACATAATATTCAGAACCATAACTGAGACCCAAAATACCACATAAAAGAAGCATCCAAAGTCCTTATTTTAATGGAACTTGCATAGTATACTATAGACATGTATTCTACTGCTTTTCCTGCTAGCAGTGTTCATGTCCTTTTTCAATAGCCACCAGTTTAATGGAAACAATGAGTAATCATCAATTCATGTTATCATATCATTGGTTGGGTGTTTACTTTCTGCCAACCAGTTTGCTAAAGCTTTGTGCACTTTACTCAACTCATAAAAATTCAGTGAGGCTCTGATAAGTTAAATAATTTCCCAAAGGTGATACAACTGGAGAGTAACAGAGCCAAGATTCAAACCTAGATCTCTCTGATTGTAAAGCCCATGAGTTAATCACTATGCTATGATGCCAGCCATCGTAGATGAACAAAGCCCAACAGTTTACCTACTTTTGAGTGTCATATATCTAAAAAGAGTCATCGTTGAACATCCTTTTTTTTTCCTCTCCCAAGGTTTCCTGGCTTAACCAGGAAAAAGTATACCTTAGTAAGCTATTGCTATTAACCCAGTTCACAGAGGTTAAAATTGCAGGTTGTCTCTGGCATATCTGTTTTTCATGGACACTCAGGTTCTGGATCTACCATCTTCTCTCTGTCTAACCTTGGGCACATAATCTGACATTTACAGGCTTCAGTTCGCTCAGGTCTAAAGCAGGGTCATTGTGAGGATTCAATGAGTTTATACACATAAAGCATTAAAAATAGTACCTGGCACATAATAAGCATTCAATAAAAGACAGCTGTTATTAGCTACAACTCCAAGAGAAAGACTTATTTCCTGAGGGCATCTGATATGCTTTTGATTAGAAATGGACATGAACATGACAATGATTCATTCAGAATAATATTTGGATCTGACTATAACCTTTCCCCTCCTGTATCTTTTCAAACTCCCTAATCTCAGCAATGTTACAGTACCTCTTTTGGTAGATTTACCTTAATTATCAGAGTGGGTAAGTAGGAAGATGAGCCCAGAAAGAGAGCATCAACACAGAGTGCATTGGAAAGTATTGTTGTTTCACATCTCTCTTAACACTGCATAATCTAAAGTTTTGTTTGAGGACTTTTCCATGTCACTGTGACCCATGTTATCAGGAGCTACATATGAAAAGGAATACAAGCTTGGAGTTCTATAGATTTTCATTGCTTGGTAATGATACTTGCTTACAAATTTTTTGCAAAATAAAATCGATATTATAACTTTATGGAAATCACTTATGAAGGAGAGTTTGTTTTATTATATATCTTTGTAATAAAACATTCTACTGGCTGATATGTGCATGCACAATAAATTGTGTGGTTGTTTTTATGTTTTTTTAACAGACACTAAAAAATTAAATTTTTGTAATGAGAGATGTAAATAAAAACCATAGGTAGAGAGAAATGGGTGCCCTAAAAGGATGGAAAGTTATGAGCTATAGTATCTTCTAAAAGAGAATTTATTTTTGTGACCATCATTCATTCAGCAAATAGCTGTGATTATGTACCATGTTTCAGGTGCATGGCTATTTCCTGGGGCAACAAAGATGACTAAATTATTGTCATCCTTGACCTTGAAGTGCTGGATAAAGGCGACAGATGATCAAAGAAATAATTGTAGAAGATGATAATAAGTGTGATGATACAGGTAGGAGAAGAATGCCGAGAGAACACAGAAGAGGGAGTTGTCAGCTTCAGGACTCTGAGGAGAATCATAGAAGAAGGCGCATTCATTGGACATTTGCTGAATGTATAAATGGATGAATGCAGTACTATCCTAAAAACTGGTGTTTCAAAACTACTCAAAACTGATCACAGGTTTGAATGCTGTCCCTTAAGAAGAAAATGTGGGGTTTAGCAAGTAAAAGGTAAGGTTCAGTGGAGTAGACAGAGCAGAAACCATATTACAGAATACTGTGGCCTCAAGGCAAGAGGGGAAGCTTTATGGCTCTTATATGCCCTTAAAAATTGAGTAACATTTCAAGTAATATAAGGTGTATGCTTTTATTCCCAGAAATGTGGAATTTGCTGGGAAAAGCTGTGTCTTGTTCAAGTGTTTGCATATGATGTCTTATTTCAAATTATATAATGGGTATACATTTTAAAGAAACCCAGAAGTTAACCTTTCGGAAGGAAAAAAAAATAACTCCCTTAAACTACTAAGTGGATGTTTTTTTATTTAGGATTTTACATGTGTGCTTTCATAAATAGGATTTTCACATCTGAGTTTTTAAATGACATTGAAATTTCCATAGATTAAATGCTTAACATAATAGAATATATCACTATATCTGTTCTCTGAAATAATTTGTGTGTGTGTTCATACCCATATATTTTCTCTCAACATCTAAATTCCCTCTATAGTACTTCAAATATTAAATTTGTATGTTAGTCTTAGAGGTACTGTTCAGTTATTATATTTTATAGCTAAATCTTACTCTATTTTTAATAAGTTTTCCTCTCTGCTATAGTTATAGCAGTCAAACACAAGTTAGTAATAATAACATTACCAATACCTAACATAGTAACATTTACTGAGTGTTTACTATATACCAAACAATGCTGTTAATTCTTTCTATACATGATTTCATTTAACCCTTATGATTAACAAATTTAAACCATTTTTAAAGTGTCAAATATAAAATTAGTTATTTTTTTATTAAAAGTTGGCATTTTCACATTTCTGTTTGACTCTACATATCTAAATGTTGCACTTAAAGTAGGTCATTTAGCTGCTGAGTTTGCTCCCAGATAATTGGTCCTTCTTAACACACTCATATGTTCCCTCCTGTCAAATTGTTTCTGCTTCCAGTTGCAATGGTGATTTGCCCTGATTCTTCAGTTCATGAAGATAGCCCTGGCTATAAATTAGACACTATCCCCTTAATCTATTCTTCCATGACTTTTATTCTTACATTGCTCCCTTCTAAACAAGAGTTCTTTTCTGGAATATAATCTTGTTTTAATGATGTTGACTTAAAATGTCTTCGCCAATGGATATAACCAGAATTGATTTTATTTCTAGAACATATATTTCATTGGGAATATACAATAAAGATACCACAGATGTTATAGTACTTTAAACTGTAACACTTTCATATCTATTAGGAGTCCTATGCTTAATATTGTCAGGAAGATAAGTCAGAGCAAGTACATTGAGATGAAATTACTTGCCCAAATAATAGATCCAGCTAAATTCAAATCCAGATTTCCTGAAGGCCAGGCTATCCTTTCTCCCATCCCAAGCTTTCTTGATTTCTTTTTGCCATAATTAAAGCAGTAACATTTGTAGTGAATGTTTCATTACATGGAAGATATCCACATCCACCATCTTATTTGATTTTCTTAATGATACAAGGAGTTGAATTTGGCAGATATTATTCATGGATTCTATTTTATGAATGAGTCACGCCCTCCCCCCCGCCCCCAGGTTCAAAAGAGGCTTAATGACTTCCTAGAATATGTATATAGTGAGCAACAGAGATCAAACTTTTGCCCAGGTCTGAGAGAAGATGATATTAAGTAAGCAGGTTTAATCTGAGAATATATACATACTAGGTTAGCTTGGCTATAGGGGAAGCAAAAGATTATTTACTTGTTCACTATCACAAAGTGTTTCATTAGGTAATTTACTTATTGTAGTACAACAAATGATTTATGCCTCTTTCTTTCAGGATAGAGTTTCAGGAAACATTTAGCTTAACTATGTCATTCTTATTATGAATTAAACCTGGAGTCTGCATGTTTCACATATTCACAATTTTTCTTCTTAGTGTAATGTTGAGTGACAAAGACAGATCTCTATTTCAAGTGGAACACTTGAGTTTTCATGGTTTTTTGCTTATTCTTATCTCAGTGATAACTTTCAAAATAGATTGTTGAACTGGAGATATTAGTAAGAAGTATTATATAAACCTTAGATCTGGTTTATTCCTCAAATATTATCTTGAAAGAAAATGGAAATGAACCAAAATGGCAGATAGGGCATACCTCATCAAAAATCCATTGAAAAGACACAAGAAAAAAATACACCTATATTAGCAATGGGAAATAATTGTATTGCCCGAAGATAGGGACAAGACCAACATGACTGCTATTTTACTATTATTCAACATTTATAGATATTTTAGCCAATGTGATGACACATAATTTACACACACAAATATAAAAATTACCACTATTTGCAGTAATAATTATCTTATTAAAAAATCATCTCTAAATGAAACTCTTACAATCCAGAAAAGAGTTCAGTAAGATGTCCAAAGTCAAGATCCATTTTGATGTATGAGTGGCAGGATTAGGCCTTTATTTTAGTAGTAAACCTCTAGGACCATCAATAGGATTAACCAGAGCAAAAAGAGACTCAGAAAGAGATACTGAAATTTCGGAAAGATTCTGAGGGCCTGAGTAGAAAATAAAAAACAAATCAAGAAAACTTTCTGACCTGAACACAGTAGAACAGGGTAGTATATGAGATGAGCTATCAGAGGAGGCAGGCAAAAAAGCACCAATGATAGGTAGCTTTGCCTTGGGAGAATGGTGACACTAATACTTAAGATTGGGAATTCAGGAGCAGAAATTGGCTCTACAGCAGTGAATCTTCATCTTGGCTGCACATTGGGTCACCTGAGGAGCTTTGAAAAATACTTATGCCTGAGCTGAACTTCCAGAGATTGTGGTTGAAATGTTTAGGGCATGGGGTTATTAAAAGCTCCTCATGGGAATCTAATATATAGGTAAGAATAATAATATTTTTCTAGGTGAAAGTCAGAACTGTTTTTCAATAAAGGGCCAGATGATAAATAATTTAAGCTTTGTAGACCATATTATCTTTCTTGCAACTATTCAACTCTGTCCTTGTAGCATTAAAGCAGCCATAAATAATAAACTTTATTTCCAAAAATTATCTTGGGCCAGATTAGGTCTATGAGCCTTAGTATGTTTAGGGAAGATAGCAACTACTTTGGTCCTGTTGAATCTGTGGTGATAGTATGACCAAGACATTCAACAAGCAACAGGAATTGAAGATTTGGAGTTGTGAGGTGTCTTTGTCTACTCAGACTGCTATAACAACATACTATAGACCAACTGGCTTAGACAACAGTCATTTATCTCTCACAGTTATAGATCTAAGATCTGGGGTGCCAACCAATTTGGTTTCCTGGTGAGGTGTTTCTTCTGGCTTGAAAACATTCATCTTCTTCCTGGTGGAGAGAGAGGGGAAGCAAGTTCCCTGATGCCTTTTCTTATAAGGGCACTAATCCCATCCTAAGGGCCCCACCATCATGACCTAATATAAACCTAATTAATTCCCAGAGGCCTCATGTCCAAATACCGTCTCCTTAGGGGTTAGGGCTTCAATATGTGAATTTTAGGAGGGACACAATTTAGTCCATAACAGGAGGGAACTTGCCTCTTGACATGTACACCTGAGAATCTTCTACATAGAGATGATAGCAGAAGCCTATATAGAAGTGAGGTTGCTAAGCAAGAGTTCAAGGGAGAAAAAAAGCCAAAAACTGAACTGAGAGTTATGTCTGCACTTTAAGGACTTGGCAAAGGGGAGACAACCAAAGAATAACCTAAAATAATCAGTTTAAGAAATCAGAGGGGAATTCAAGAATTGTGCAGTATCCTGGATGTCAGGAAAGACCTCATTATCTAACCGTGAATATGAGGAGAAAGGGAAAAAGCAGAGACACAGACATTAGAGTGGCCCAAATATTGGTGGCTTCTAAAAATAAAAAGCCATATTAATAAATTACTGAGGTTTGCCTTTACTTATTTCGGTAAATGTATCATAATATTTCTTTGAAGAAGCAACCTTCCACCAACTCAGAGTCCATGTGATCAACTGAATGGAGAAAACAGAGCCAAGACAATGATACATTTCTTAGTGAAATTGTTTGGGAGCCTACGTCTGATAAGATCTCAAGGCTGACCTAGAGCTCCACTTAGTTGCATGAACCAATATTTTTTTCTTTTATACTGTAACTTTTGAGTCAACCTTCTTTCCCTTGCAGATAAAAACTGTTAAATTGCCAGAACCGGTTTGGCTCAGTGGATAGAGCGTCGGCCTGCGGACTCAAGGGTCCCGGGTTCGATTCCGGTCAAGGGCATGTACCTTGGTTGC
>NW_005354874.1:2743541-2764378 GCF_000412655.1 Myotis brandtii
TCTCATCGATTCTAGCTCTCTATCCCTCTCCCTTTATTTTTTTCTTTTATCAAGTAACTTTATTTAAAAACAAAAAAAAAAAACAAAAAAAAACTGTTAAATTGGTGAGAGTTTAGAACCTACACTATAAAGGGTTGCATAGAAAATGAAAGGAGCAATAAACTGAGTCTATCTAGGTTTACTACTTTTTCCAGCAATTTGTCAATGAATGTGCAGAAAGATAAGATGGCAGGCCTGTGGGGGGAAAGGATAGATGGAGGGCTTATCTAAAGAGAAAAAATAAATAGATGAGGAATTTCAGATGCAGAAGAAAGATGGAATGTTTGCTGGATTAAGTTCCCAGATATGGAACACAGAGAAACCCATAGTCCCAGTCTACCTTTATTTTCTCTATTTTTCAAACATCTGAATTTTTCCTGTTGATTTAATTATAGTAAAATGTTGCTTAAGAAGTCAATAGTTCATAATACTCCAGCGATGAGTAAGAGTAGGATACCTGGTGTAAGGTAATGGTCCAGATCCATGAAGATACTAATGCCCAAGACTGTCAAAGGTTTATAGAAGCGTATTTATTTCTTAGTATTGTACAAATTGCTTTATATTTCTATGTTTCTATTTTTATCTGTATAAATATATCACATTTCTTCAACTTTTAAAAGAGACATTCCTTCTATATCTGAGCTACTTTCCTTTTTTAGTTATATGTATGTATAATTATTATACATAACCTGTATTTTTAAAGATACAACTAAATATTTCTCTTTTTTTTCACCTAAGACTAATATTAAAAATGGAAAATTATGTGATTCAACAAGGAGAGGGATTGAAGTGTTTTTCATTAATGACTATATTCAGGCAAAATATTTGGACACATTGGGTAATGGAACTAAATTATAATGTATGAGATGCTGTCCTTAAAACTGTGATTCTATTACATCTGATGAAACTCAATTGCATTTGAGCTGTGCAAAATAATAAAACAATTGCAACATGCAAAATGAAGGATATAGCACTAGTTATGTAGAATAAAAAGTAAAATATCACCTAAATAAAAAATTTCTTAAACATTGAAAGCAAATATTCTAATATTTTCATAAGACCATGTATAACTCTTCTTATATCAGATTATCACTGAGCAATATGGTTTCCAAAATGTTATTCAAAGACAACTTGACTGTTTATAAATATTTTTATTTTGCACCGCCAATTTATAGTTTTTTTTTTCTTTCATCTTCCTGTTTTGAAGGCTTAATAGGGGTGCTAATTAATGTTAGGATTCTTAACTGACATACTGGTTGCTAAGAAAATAGAACTATCAGAGCATTTTATTTTGAACCTGCACTCTTTTGTTTGTTTGTTTGTTTGTTTTTTTTTTAGTGATACCACATTTGAAATCGTGCTTGAAGAAACATTTTGTGGCAGGGAGCCAGGTCTCTCATTAAGAACATATTGCCCATGACCCAATCACTGGTTTATTTACTTCTGCGCTGTGCATTGCTCTGGTGGCTCACACATGTCTAATGTTAAAAACTGAATGTCAAGGATGTGTGTACTTGTCTTACTTATATCAGAGTATACAATTTAGTAAATTATTATGCATGGAAGTTAATGAAAACTTTATTTAGAACTATACATTTTCACAGCTTAAAGAATATCTTACTGACTTCCTTGGACTTCTCTCACCCAGACTACATGTTATTGTCTATATTCGTGATGTATGTTTTTTGTCTTAATTCTGGTTTCCCTCTGAACTAGATCCCATGTCAAAGATTCCTGTGTATGTAGTTTATTTAGGAAGTTCATAAATTACTGATAGGAAACCTGAGACCAGGAAGGGGAAGCGTATAGGAAAATTCTTAGAAATTTATTTAAAACTTAGTTATTCTGCCCAATGGGTGAGGGACATGGCATGATTATATACATACTCACATTAGGCATTGGCTCAATGCCAGAGTGGAAGATGTGCATTCATTAATTCATAAGGTTACACATGTTTGTTACTCTCTCCTGCCAGGGGCTACTGTTCTTAGATGGCAGACCCCAGAGGAAAGTATGGTAAGTCACTACCACTGAGGCACCCACAGTCAGGGAAGTGGGTCTAGGAGGGGACGAGCCATGGAAAATCCTCAGGTGCACAGACATTTGGATCATTTACTCCATCTGTTGGAAAGTACGTAATCCTTGTCCTCCAGAGTAGCTCCCCCTTTTTTACCTTTGGGTGTCCCTGTCTTAGCCCACAGGCCTTTGTGTATTCCCCCCGACCACAAAATGTGTATAGAAAAGGAGGGACAGCAATATATTGTTGTTTAGTCTGGTTATTTTAATAGCTGTATTCTTTGGCTGGAAGACTCAAATGGTTGTTCAAGATTTTGACATGAGAATATTCTGAGTCCACACAGAGGAGAATATAGGGACTGTGTATGCCAAAACCTAGTTTTATCTAAAGGATGACTACTAGTATGGACCATGCACATATGAGAAGATTAGTACATGCATTTGGCTGAATCCATACTGAAGAAGTTATAACAGGAAGTATAATATTTAAGTGTATGTTGTTAGTACACTCAGACCCAGGGAAAAGCCCTGCGACTGAAAATTTACCTCTGTACTTGGAGGTCAGGGAAAGACCAAAGAAAGAGGCTGCCACTTGAGTCTGGAAATTATAATAAAGATTATTAAGGAAAACTTGCATACGAGTCATGGGCAGCTGCAAGATGAAATGGATCCCCACACCTCTTGGCAGGTGCCAAAAAATCACATAGGGTAAAAGAGGGGGATAGTCACAGGTACTAGCATGTGAATGCTACCAGGTACGGGAAACTACTTCACACACTTGACCAGGTCAGAACAACAACCTATTCTCGGAACTAGCACATAGCGGGAGGCGAGGGAGGGGGTGCTGATTTATATCAGAATGAACATCAATTATGATCAGACAGTCTCTAAGTGGGGGGCGGGGGGGCAGCGGTTACAGAAAGCATCCTCCCTGGCCTGGGTCTAGCTCATGGGACAAAAGTAGTCACATCAGCCCTGACTGGTTTGGCTCAGTGGATAGAGCATTGGCCTGTGGACTAAAGGGTCCCAGGTTCAATTCCGGTCAAGGGCATGTACCTTGGTTGTGGGCACATCCCCAGTAGGGGGTGTGCAGGAAGCAGCTGATCAATGTTTCTCTCTTATCAATGTTTCTAACTCTCTATCCCTCTCCCTTCTTCTCTGTAAAAAATCAATAAAATATTTTTTAAAGTGGTCACATCATAGAACAGTCTCTCCTCAACGTATGTATTTATTAATCCAGAATGGGAGATACAACAATAGTAATGTGAATAGAAGTATGTGGTTATTTAATACAGTATTGATATTTAGAGTTTTTTATTACTCTTCTTTTGATTTCTGTAGGGAGAGGATTTATCTAAAAAAGGTGGACCATACTAAAGGTGGACCAACACCACATACTAATACTGTATTACTAACAAATTACCCCAAAACTTAGTGGCTTCAAAAATTACTTACTTGTTCACAACTTTGCCATTTGGACAGGACTCAGTAGGGATGGCTTGTCTATACTCCGTTTGGCATCAAATGGGGTGGCTCAACTGTAGGGGCTGGAAGATCCTCTCCATGCACCTGGTTGGCAAGACAGTGCTAGTCGATGACCAGGGTCTCAGTTCTCCTCAGGTGGCCTCTCCACGTAGCTAAGTTGGTCCTCCTACACAGTGGCAGCTGATTTCAAAAAGGGATTACTTTAAGAGTGAACATTCCAAGAGGACAAGTAGCAATGTGCAAACACTTCTCATGCTTCTGGGAATGTCCCATTGACCAAAGCTGGTCCCATGCCAAAGGCCAGAGTCCAGATGGGAAGAACCACATATGGGTGTATAAATAGCAAGTGGTGTGGTTATCTTGGGGAGGGGGGGTCACCAAAGTAGCTGCCTGCCACAGTGAGTTCTAAGAGGGAAATAGCCACTATATATTTAGTCACTACTATGTTCCAGTCACTGTCTTTAGCCACATAAGTGCCCTGCAAAAAAAAAAAAAAAAAAAGGTATCATTGTTCCATTTTTTTTTTTCAGATAGGAAAAATGAGGTTCAAAATGTTTAAGCAGGAGGTCACATAAAGAAGCAGGGCTCAGTGTTTCAATCCAGCTCTAAGTGCCGCCAAAATCTTTCCTCTGTCCATGGCCCTCAGCCACCTTCTGAGCCAGTCTGTCCATTGTAGCCACTGCAGTCAAGTCTAACTCTGTGTTTTCACTCTAAGCACAGCAAAGGACTTGCCACCTCATACGTTTTGTTTTGTTTTGTTTTATTTTGAGGAAAAGGGAAAGAGACTCCTACACTTTCTAATTAACCAATAGCTACTTGAGCCTCAGAGATGCCCAACAGTGAGAGCCCATAAAGGGAAGCTCTGGCTGTGGGCCTGGACCAGGGACCAGCTCCTGTGTGCTCTGCCCCATGGCAAGCTTTCTTCTCAGCAAAACTGCCCAGTGATACCAGCCTCCTAAGTCTTTTCTAAAAACTCTCCATGTTGGTACCTTTTCCCCTGGAATAAAGATGTGTAACCAGGGGTGTTATAAAGATGCTAGTTTCTAATACTTTCTAATTGTATGTTCCAGATATCATAGCTTTTACTAGAACGCCCTTGTCAAAATAAGCTTGGGTCATGAAATTCCATTCTTTCTAATAAGTAGCCTCTAGATTGTTCTTTTCCTTCACTGTCTGGCAGATCAGAGTTCCCTTTTAAATGGAAGAAGTTAGTTACTTATGAAAGCATTTGATTAATTAGCTAAGACCTGTCAGGCCAAACAGAACTAGCCAAGTCTTTTAAATCTCTTAATACGAGCCAATTTTCACAATAACCTGCTTCATTCATGGCCTCCGCGTTTTAAATTCTTGCTCATTAGTGACCTGGTATTTGGGCTTGTCTGAAAGGAAAGCATCCGTCATGTTAAACAGGGCTCATTATGGATTATAGGTTTTCTAACGGGAATCCTATGCACAAAAGACTGCCCTCCCATTTTCTTCTGAATTGCTAATTGGACCTTCGCCTTGTTTTTACAAGCCCAGGCTAAGCTTCAGTAAGGAGGCAGGCTTTTCTAATGTCACAGTTTGGGTTGTACTGAAGAGCAAGGCGACCTATCATCAATACAGACACAAAACTAAAGTAAAGCATGTCTTGGTTTTGCTGGAGACAATAAACGTAATGGCTGGTTTTAAAACCAGTAAAACACTGAATTTGACGGAAGGAGTAATTCATTAAATATATCACCCTTCAATAGCTCAATTCCCTTGAGTGATAAAATACAACCACCAAACACTAGGAAATAAACACCAGAATGATAAAAAAGAAATAAAACCCAAATCTAAACCCACAATACCCATCATTGACTTCTAAGGAAATAGATTTCTTAAATTCCCAAAGAAATACTTGTATTACCATATCTCCCAGGGCTTAGCGTAATCATTGTATATCATGTAAATATCCCTAACAGAAATTCTTTTGAATTTGTTGGTTAAAATAATCTTCCATTTTAGCGTGTAGTTTCCATTTGTTTTAAAACACTGTTTATAGTACTGGAAGTGATTATTTTCCTCTCTCTTTAAAAAAAAATATTTTCTTACTGAATTTGCTGTTTATTTCCAAATCACTCCAAAGCTTAATGGTCTATTTTACTTTTAGCAGAATCCTTCTATCTATTGAATTGCATTCTGTTTTGCTGGATTTCCTTCGATGACTGCCTCTCCAATGGCTTCCTTTGGAGGCAAAACATTAAATTCCTTCTTTATGGGCTTCGGGTTGCATTTGTAGCATGTACCCACAATCAACCTTCTTTTTTTTTAATACATATTTTATTGATTTTTTACAGAGAGGAAGGGAGAGGGATAGAGAGTTAGAAACATCGATGAGAGAGAAACATCAATCAGCTGCCTCCTGCACACCTCCTACTGGGAATGTGCCCGCAACCAAGGTACATGCCCTTGACCAGAATCCAACCTGGGACCTTACAGTTCTCAGGCCGACACTCTATCCACTGAGCCAAACCAGTTAGGGCCACAATCAACCTTCTTAATAAACTAAGTGTCCTGTTTAATTCACTGTATCTCCCCCCCCCTTCCCCCCTGATTTAAGTATTCATGGATGTGACTTGTTGAAATCCTAATACACGAATTTCTGTCGGTCTTAAAAGAAATGATTTTAATGGCAGTGTTATCAGTTTTAAGGATTCAGATTTCATACATTTGAGGTTAGCAAATTCAGCAGACAACCTAAACATGGCATCATGTTAATGGAGTCTTGGAAGCTGCTGGTGTTAAGATGAGTAAATTAAGGAGTCAACACTGCTTATTTAGGCACATTAGGATAAAATGGTGTGAGAACTCGGACTTAACAAAAATCAATTCAGCGCGCAGAGTGCACATCCATCAGGGCTTTGTTATGATGTCAGGGGGCGCAGCAACCGGTTTTATTGTATGAAGAATGCTACATTAGCATCCGCAGGTCCTTGAATGGCTGTGACACTTGCTGTTACAGAACTACTTTGAGGCAGCTATGGGGCCCTCTGGGACTGCTCCAACTACATTAAAAAATTAAGTTGGCATCAAATGACTTATTGAACTCTTTATTGATATCCCTGGGAGTTGCTTGTCAATCTACACAGTTGTTCGTCTCCTTCCACAGTGCCTGCATTAAGTAGAAAGTTGTAACAGTTATGTTGACCATTTGAGCAAATTATTTTTCTCTATTCAATCCCCATGCATGACAACAACAGTAATAAAAGCAATTGGAATGAAAGGTATAGTCCAGGTTTGGCGTGGACCCTTTCTCTGCATGGTATCTGTGTTCCTTTCACAGTAGCCAATAGGCAGATAGTATCCCTTCTCCGAGCCTTTACACATCACATCAGCCACTTACCTAGGCCCTGCCATTGACTACAATTATAGAAAATATTTAAGTTTTCTTTTGACCTAGGTTTTTAATACCCAGATAGACTTCAGAGATTGTATTTTACAGATAATTCAACTAATTTCTGACTTAATTTTATTTCTACATATGTGCATTTTCTTGCCAAAAGAAAATCTTGCCGAATGTACTCCTTAGAGTGGTCCCTCTCCAAAACTATCAGTTTTTATTCTTTAAAGTGTTGGAAGTTATTCAATTTCACAAGCCCAATTACTGATTGGCATTTGATGAACATTTAATATTTATTGACAGTAGCTCAAAGTATGTAACTATTTAAGTTTTCATATAAGATTTAATATAGAATACTTCATAGTCTCATCTGAAGTAGAAGATGATTATATGCAATAAATATTACATTCTGTTATTATCATAATCTATCTTTTGTGTTTTTTATTTTAATAATTTTAATGTTTAATTATGAAAATGGCATATGCTACTTGTTGAAATTTAGAAAAAATAGAAAACCATAATGAACAAAATAAAAATGCCATACAGTCTCACAACTTAAAGGTTAATAGTTGATATAATTTCAAAAATTTTCACATATATTTTCTGTGTACATGTATAATTTTTTCTGTGTTTTTTATATCTACTGCTTTGCAGTTAGTTCATGAAACTAATTGTGTGCTAGTCCATTTTAAGGATGTCCCATAATTTATTTAGTTAATTACCTGCTGTTGGAATTTAAGTTGATTCTGAGCTGTTGTGATTATAAACAATGTTTCTTTGACCATTCCTGTATATACAGCCCCTCTTTAAGAAGGTGAAAGGTTATGTTTAATAATCAGACACATTGCCAAAATACCCTCTGGAACTACGTTTGTGTAAGAAGCTGCCTGAGTCACACTTTAAATTTCTGATTAACTGAGACAACATGGTCATTCATTTTTTCATTCCAAACCATTTGAGTGCCCTGTTGCTCACCTGGGACTGAAAATGCAAGCAGTGCAGATGAATCTGCAAAAGATAATTGTACAAATGCCTTCTTGACAGAACTTGTATTATGAAGGAAATGTTACAGAGAGTTTGAACCTAATCTAGTATGGGGAGTCAGGAAAGGCCTCCCCAAAGAAATGATATTTGACACTTGAAAAAGGTGGGCAGAATATAATATATACTATTAGAGGCCCAGTGCATGAATTCGTACATGGGTGGGGTCCCTCTGGGTGGTCTGCAGGGATTGGGCTGAAAACCACAGTCCAACGCCACCTGCAGCTCCTACTGCCCCTCCCGCTCATCCAGGCCCCACTGTGCCTGCCACGGGCTCACGTTCAATCAGTCCCGATTGGGAGAGGCTCCTGCTGCCACAGCAGCACTTGCCAGCCATGAGCCCTGCATCTGACACTCTCTCAACAGGTGTGGCCTGTGGGATCAGGCTGAAAATGGCTCTCTGACATCCCCCGAGGGGTCCCAGATTGCAAGAGGGTGCAGGCCAGGCTGAGAGACCCCACTGGTGCAGATTGGGCCAGGGAGGGACTGCAGGGGGGCTCCAGGGTGTGTCAGGCACATCTCGCTCAGTCCTGATCGACCGGACCCCAGCAGCAAGCTAACCTACTGGTTGGAGCATCTGCCCCCTGGTGGTCAGGGCACATCATAGCAACTGGTAGACCAGTTGACTGTCTGCCCTCTGGTGGTCAGTGCACGTCATAGCGAGTGGTTGAGCAGCCTTAGCATATCATTAGCATATTATGCTTTGATTGGTTGTTCAGTTTTAACGTTCGATCTATTTGCATATTACCCTTTTATTATATAGGATGTTGCATTGTGCTAACAATTAAACATTGCATTTCTACTAGGGAATGCTAGGTATGTTCTGGCATATTCTATGTTGGGTCATTTTATTCTGTTTTATTTTTGCACAATAATAAATGGTCTATAAAGTCTGTTCTCTTCCTTTTCCCCATCATTATAATCATTGACAGATGGTGGTCCAGAAGTATTTTTAAAGGAAAAGTTATGCCTATACTCAGAAGAGTTGCACATAAATCACCAAGATGGGGTTTCATCTTATAAGCTGTGTGTTCAGGTTACTGAATGCTATTCTTGGAGCCAAGTGTCTAAGACTCATCTTTAGGAATCTTAAGCAAAAAGAGAGGGCATTGGTGCTCCATCATTAGACCATGAACAGTAAAGCCTGGAGTCTGATCTCTCTTTGCACATATTTTATCCATTACTCTGTCCACACTTGCCAAAATCACTAGTAAGGGAATGAAAATATGTGGACTTTGATGTGTTTTGACCTATATGATGCCAGAAACTCTTGTGACCAATATTCTCTTTTAAATTAGCAAAATCTTTGTTTTTAGTGAATCATTTTTCAGTCTCAGCAATAATTTTCTGTAGACAAAATACTTTTGATTCTTTGCTAAGCATTTCAAAATGTACTCCTTACTATATAAAACTATGCAAATATTATTTACCTAAAAGTAGTTCAATTGATGAATTAATTCCTAACATAGATGAAGTAACACAGAATATTCCATGATGTCAAATGAGTTTTGTATTGAATTAAGCAAACACCCTTACTTATGTATGAGTCCCATAGAACTGTAGGTATTTGTGTTTCTGTTTTTTATCCAAAGAAAAACTGACCTATAAACATTGTTGATACAAATATCACCATTTTAGATGCAGTGGATTCCTAGTTTTTTCTTTTCTCTGTGAAATGTATGCTTGGCTGATTAGGATTCAGTGAAACCCTTCATTAGGGCACTACGGTTCATTAGGGCTTAAAGAGGCGTCACTGAAATTCCAATTGTCCATGCTGTAATGCCCAGCCTCCCTGAGTGGTAATCGGGAAACATTATGCTGTGTGCTTTACTTCTGTAATGGCTTTTAGAGTCTTTTTATAGACTTTATTGGTTAAGATTTGTATTACATAAAACATTGACAAGTTTCTTAAAGATAGCATCTTTCTGCTTATAAATTGAGAGTTTAAAAACCAGATTCTTTTATAAACAATTCAATACCAAATTTGAATATAATGCTTGGTTTGTTTTTCATTTATTAGAAAGAGCATGTTAGTAAAATCTTCATTTATATTTCATTTCCTCAAACTGAATGGAATGTCTGCATGCTCATATAGCACCAGAAAAATCAATAAGTAATCTTGATATTGATTTATTGAGTGTCCAACAGGCAGATGAAGAGAACCAGTATTCAAAAATATAATAATTTCGTTAAGAGTGTACTGAAATAAGGGTGAAATTATTAATTGCCAGAGAATTAGTCAAATCCTCAGGGGAAGGACTTGTTTAACTTGAGTAAACAACTTGTCTGTGGGCATTTGAGAACCAATGAGTTCTCCATAATTGGACCAGCCAGGAATGTTTTTTAAATCAAAATGGGCCCCAAAGATCAGCCTGCCTTTGCTTTGCTGGCTGGAGTTATCCCCTCTTAAATGATAATTTACCCTTAAAAACATATTCCTAAAAGTAATTGAAACTGGCCTTATCTGAACCTAGTTCAATTGGTAAAGTGCTGTTTAGGCTCAGTGTTGGTGATCTTATCTGAACACTTTGCAGTGGTTGTGAGCATGTCTCCCTGGGGTGTACCATATCGCCTACTATCCCTTTGCGCACCAGATTTCCCCCTTCTTGTGTTTCCTCAAGAGAAGGGACTGGTGACCACTCTTACCTCACCACCTACTAAAAGCCTAACAAATATATGTTTAATAAATATTTGTTGCATAAATTAACTATTCTGGATTTCTATCATTCAGCACAATAGCTGATAGTATATCCTTCATAAATTTTGTGAGTGAATGAATGGATGCATAAATGGATAAATTTATCATTTGTTTGATAAGTATTTCCAGTTTTATTGACATGACTGACCAAAGGCATAATCACAGACTTACAGGGGGAAAAGTTTAGAGAAAAGTTTTTTCAGATATCCTTTTAGAACATCAATGTAAGATTAGCTTTTTGTCAATCACTCCCCAACATTTGTACTCCTTCCTCCCCCATGTGCTAGTTTGAAAAGAATAATAAAATTTAATTAACTAGTATTTGATATTTCTGTGCAACAGATTTCTGTTGAGAGTGTAAAAGTCAATGTATACATATTTTACTCTTTGGATAACTAAGTTGAGAAATGTATGTTTAGCAGGGATAAATTGATTTAAAAGCAAATGTTCTATCATGAATATTTTCAGTCAACATATTATTTTATTTTATACTCTACATTAATCTTAAATAAGGGATAAAAAAACTGAACTATTATAGTGATCTTCAAATGGATATTTCTTACATAATAAAATGATGGATAGTTTCAGATACTTTCATTTTTATAAAGGTTCAAGGGCTGCTTACTATCAGCATAAGTAGTTGCCTGCCAAGGCAATTATGGAAGTTTACTAACATTTGCCATAAACTAAATATAATTCTTCTAGAGTTAATGGATACCATTTCTGAAGTTAGGCTGCCCCTTAAACACAGCACTACTGAGGTTTATCAATAATGCTGCCGGGAACTAAACATACCTAAATAAAGGTAATTTTAATTCCCACAACTTTAGGAAAAGACACTTTAAGGTCACAATGTCAAGTTGTTAAGGGTTTGTTATAGTTTTCATTTTTTTGTTTATCTTGCTATAAGTAATATATGGTACTATGGCACAAATGGAAGGCTCACATTTGGTGATTTTTGTTTTTTGGTGATGCACTCTAAGTGTGTTGAGTCCCTTTGATAGCAGTGTTTCAACTGAAATTTGTAGCCATTTAACTCCAAAAAGCCTTAAAAACTGTGGTTCTTTCTCAAAAGTCTTTCTGGGAGACAATAGTGAGGGAGATGTAGCCTAAGAGAAGATCTAGGCTTCCTAATACCCATTTTAAGTAAGTCTCTCAAGTTCCATACCAAAGGGCACCTACTCTTCTCCCCTCCTCTCTACCTCCCTCCCTTCCACCCCTCTCATTCTTCAACCATTCTTAGTTCTAAAATATCATAGGTATGCCTGTCTGGTGGCCTCTAACACTGTCCTGTTCCCTCCTCAGCCTATGCAATTCAGTGCAGACCAGGTAGTTATAGAAACAGTAAAGGAATGAAGCTCGAGGAGGTGAAGGGGAGAAGAAATTGCAAATACATATAATTTAATTATTATAGCGATCGGACTCCTCACTGCATCTTGGTTAATCACGACACTCTCCCAACTAAAAGAGGGTCAAAACTTTGAGAAGCTACCTTTCTTAGTTTGGGTCCCCACAGAACAGAGCCTGAGGCAAGGCTTTGGGTACAATTAGTTTATTTGGTTGTGATCCCAAGTGACCTAGAGAACAGGGCAAAATCCAATAAAGGGTGTGTTCTTGAGCTGGCTGCCTCTCTGGGCAACTGAGGCTCAATCCTGCTGGGGAGCCTCCGAAGAACGAAGTAGTGCCCAAGGGCTCAGCGGTGTCTCTCCCAACAGCACTGCAGTAGGAAGACTTTCTAGATCCATATTGCGCACTACCATGGCCACATGGGACTATTCAGCCCTTGGAATGTGGCTAGTGTGACTGAGAAGTTGAATTTTTAATTTTATTTCATTTACATTTAAATGTAAATAGCCATATATAGCTGACCAGGGACTACTCAATTGGTCAGCACAGCTCTAAAGGATCTGAGGCCAGGTACTAATCACTAACTCCCCTCCCTCATTTGTGGTATATGGGAGAGGGTTATTAGCTCCCTCATACTTCCAACCTATCAGGACTTGGGAGAAATTCCTGAGAAAGAAAAGTTGAGAGAAACACTGCCTTCCAGTGAGGAACCTGCACCCCGCCCTGCTGCTGCACAGGAAGTCGGACAGGCTGAGATGATAGGCTGCAGGTGCAAAATGGCTCTTATGCTGTCTCACCAGGCATTGAAAAGGCAACAGTTGGGTACATTCAAAGCTGTTCTTATGATTCTGGGTCAAAGTTCACGTCATAGGAAATTTGATTCTGGTAATAATCCTGATGCTCTAAGTGAATCCAGTGCTTTAAAACTTTTAATATTCTATAAATATCTTTTATTTTTCTTTTAAAACTTTCATCATTTTGATTTTAATTTAGTAACTAGGACATAACTGTCACTTCCTTATTAAATAGTATTTTACTGTGTTTTTAGTTATTACATTTGACATGCAAGTAGAAAATGCTATTATCTGCTTTAGATTTGTATTTTTATACAAGTGTATTTCAATTAGTTTTGACAATAAAAAAGACTATTTTAAGTTATTTGTTACTAATAAATGCCATAGCTTTTAAATTACATAAGCCAAATAAAATTAGCATAACGAAAAAATTTGGTAACTTCTAATGATTCAAATTATGAAAAATTATGAGGCTCTACTTCATAAAGTTGGATTTAAAACAGTCTGTTCAAATTACATTTTTTAAAAATTGAATTTTCTGAGAAAATACTGCTTTCCTCTAAAGAAAGCCATCAAACTCTAAAAATGTAGGGTTTATACAACACAAATGAAGCTAAATTACACATTAGAATGCCACTTTGTAGGTATTAAAACACAAAATTTACTCTTTTTGCATTTCTATGAAATGACTGTTTAAAGGTTAAGAATAAAGGCCAAAATTTGCATTTAAATTGAGATATTTTAAGAAAAAAATGCTGATTTGCGACCTTTACCTCTGCAGCTAGTGTCCTTTTTTGCTTTTTTTTTTTTAAGGTGGAAGAATCAAACTTCAGAGAAAAATGCCAGAAATGCAAATAAACTAATAGAAAATATTTAGCCTGATCAACTTTTCAAATTAGTGTTTTTATGCCCTTTAAGGAGGATAAATTGTGCTTTATCATTGATCAATTTAATCATGTAAAATCACCTATGAAAAAAAATAAAATAAAATCACCTTTGACAATGAAAATGGGAAAATGATTCTGATTGGTATAAATCAGGGACCCTAATTACTGCAGACTCAGAAGTGAAGAATGAAGATCAGATGGGACCAATTAAGTGAATGTTGGAAATCATAGGCTACTAAGTCTTATCATCCTATATATTTATCTTTTGTACTATAGTATGTCTATCAATGAACAACCAAAATTATTGGTTGAAATAACTATTCTGCACTCTTCCAGATTATATTGGTCATTGTTAAAGCTCTGTAGAATTAGGGTAATAGACATTAGGGAGGCCACACATTTAAAATGTGTTTTAAATTCTTTCTCTCTGTTCATTGACTAGTTCTGTATCTATGAGAATATGTATTTATTTGAGTGAATGATAAAGAGAGATTGAGTTGATAAAACTGAATCTCCCCTTACTTCCACAAAACAGAACTAAATATAACATTTGTTTAATTCCTTTTTGCTGGGGTATGCGTCTAAACTCCTCTACAACAAATATTTAAATTATATCAGCTCCGTGGTACTGCTAGTTCTCTCACTGTCACTTTTTATTTATTACTTGGGCCTTGACACATGAGGAAAAATACAGCCTTAGAATTCCAGACAGGTTAGAATACCTGGACAGGTTAATGAGTCAGAGTATAAGATAAGGTAGACACATGAGGAGATGTATCTGTTCATAAATGAAGGAACATGTGAAATATCAAGTCCATGGTGAGTCCAGGATTTCATATTGGGTAGACAGACTGTTAAGATCTAAGGCCAATTGGAGTACCCTTTCTGGAGAAACATTGGCATCATGAAAGTTTGTTAGACATCATCTGGGCTCCAGCCATTGGAAAACTGATATGTAAGGTCCAGCCACTCAATGTTTGGTCCACTAGGGAACAAGATCCAGGTGGAATAATACAGGAGCATGGTCTTTATGGAAATGACTTAGATGAACCACCCTGGTTATAGGTGTCCAAGTCAATGTGACACTGAGTCAATTGTCACCTGCTCAGATACTGGACCAGAGTAATTTCTACTGCCTTTGCTGTGGGAGGGGACACTATACTGTCGTCTAAGAAGCTGGAACTAAAGAATCCCCTGTTCATTCCAATTCCATTTTTATCTTTTTTACCTATTTCTTAATAGATGCCAGACACTCTGTTAGGCCGCCTCACATATTTTATCTTGGTATTACTTGGAGTTAATTACTATTTTCTTGGCTAGCCTTTCTCATACTTTACTTTAAAAAATTCAGGCAAATGTGTTACAGACATAGTAGAAAATATCAATATGCCCAATAACAAAACAACCCGCAATGAAAGATTTTACCATGAGCTCTTCTATTCATATTTTTGCTAAACAAGTTTAAACCTCAAATATATTTGTATAAGAGTTCCCCAAAGGGTAGATAGCTCATAGTTATTAGACACAAACTATCCAACAACCAAATGAAAGAAAAAAGAAACTTAGACAAACCAATAAACACCCACAAAAACTGAGAGGTCCTTACCAAAAAATATGTGAGAAATGGTGGCTTAAACAGACTTAAACATTTTATTTTATTTTTATTGCAGCACACATCAGAATATAATGGCCAAGAGGGACTAACATGTGCAGATTCTTTTCCCAAAACCATTTGACCTGGGCATAGTCTATATTGAATATGCTGTGCGATTAGCATCCTACAGCACACATTTGTTAAAATCCCAATGTCCCAGTTTCATTCATCACTAAGAGAAGCTATCCACTGGAAAACTCAGAGTTGGTGGCTGTAGTCCTGATGGCTGTACTTCAAAAAAAGACAAAGGTAAAAAGAGATCTACTTAGTGGACCCCAGAGAGGATCAAGGTCAATTGTCCATGAACAACCAGAATCATTGGTTGAAGGATTTTCTGTATGAAGATTGTCTATGAAGCTGGGATTCTTTGATCTAACCTGGCAATGACTCTGAAGGGATATAATTGAAATGTATAAAATTATAAATGCTATTCACAGGTTGCCCACACTAATCAAATTCTAGACATCTTAAAGATTACTTTATAGGTGAGAGATTGTTAATAGGAAATGAAGATTTTAGAGCTATACCCTAACTTTTGGAGATTATTGACAGTGAAACAATTCTGAATGAATTAGTTTGGCAGAAATATGCATAGATATGAACTTTTTTTCTCTTCTAAAAACATGTCTGTTCATGGGCCAAGTGATAAAATATTAGATGATCAAGAAATATTTGATGAGGGAATGAATGAAAATAGATTGTAAAGAAAGCAGTCATGCAGTAGAGTTCTAAGTTTTTCAAAAAGATCAGAGGAAATAGAAATCCTGTGACTAATTAGGAAGATGTGAAGGATTGGTCTGAAAAGTAAAGGTAGATGCATGTTTCCTTCTCACTCATCAGCCTACTTCTCTCCCCAAATAAATTTTATTCCTAAATACTACAGTAGGAAGTATTTATTATACAGGCATAATATCTAAAAAATACAGTAAGATTTTCAAAATGAACTTTGTCTTCCCAAGGACCATTGCATAAGTTATGAGAGAGTTTCTTCTTAGTACATTTTTTACTGTTTGACAAATAGGAATTTATTAAATAAATAAACTAATTTGCCACAACAAAAACAAAATTCAGATGAGCTTAGGATAATCTTATCTGAGTATATCTCTAAAAAATAGCTAAACTTTTAAGTACTCTTGTTATTTAACCAATTGGAATATGAATGGATAAATAACAAAGCCTTGGTAAAGTGTTTTCTCCTGATAATTGCATTTCTTTGTGAATTTCTGGCCTTGACAATAACTGTCCCTTGAAAGCCCATGCCTTCATAATTCCAGGACAAGTGTCTAATATGACACTACAAAAGGACACTTCAGATAAGAGAGTCTACTCTCAATGGAATTTACCAGCCAACTCAATAAAAGAATCGTTTTGATCCATTTTTTTTTCCCTCCACTAACTAGCAAACCACATTTGGTATGACAAGTTCTTTTGTTTTACATAGGAAATAAGATATCAGTAGATTTACCTATGTCATGCTCAACTAGAGGTTTTAATTTGGTTAGTCTTTTGCATATACTAAAATATTATTTATATCTGTACATACTCAAGGCTTCAAGGAGAGTTGTCAGGGTATTTTGTTTTGTTTTATTTTTTATTTTTGAAGCATTACAAAATGTTCACAAACAGTGGAATACCCCTAGAGGAAAAATAAAGACTACAGAGCACAGCCAAAACAAACAAAAAAAAGACAAACTGAAAAAAAATGGTAAGGCATACTTATGGGACAGACATAATTAATGAAGATAAAATTAGAAAAAAAAATGGTCAGGGCTTTCTTTCCAATTTGGTAGGATTTCACTATAAAGCAAATAGCTTATATGAATTACATGCTTATGTTTGTGTAAATATTTTTGCTTGTGTGTAATCTTTTGCCCATCTCTTTTGTCAGGAACCATTAAATTCAGTGCCCAGAGAGATGTTGGAAGTCAGCTACTATAAAATTAAGATGTGCTAGAAACTCATAATTAATTATATAAAGTTCTTTTACAAGATCAGACAATGGTTCTACATTTTGTTATATTAGAGACTGAGAAAACATCATTTGTGAAATCTAATAAGGCAGAACATTATTATGTTCATATTGAAAGTCTGACTAATCTGAGTGGATTAAAGGTGCCTTGTGGAATATCTTGTATTAGTTGACTAATTCTTGTCTTCATTATTAATGTTCAGAGGCAACTGTAATACCTATAAGTAAATATCCATTCAAAATAATTTCATAAACATTTCTTAATCATCATAGACAGAATATTGTTTTAATACAAATTAAATAGCATACATTTACTTTTGTCTCCCTTAAAAAAAAACAAAACACCAAATTTTGAAAAGTAAATTAGTGACTGGCAGAGCTGTCACCCTTGATAAAGCTGTTTCACATCTTTGGAGAGCTTAAATATGATACACTGCAGCGTGTTCACTGTCCCTTATGAGCATTAAATGGTTTGTAAGATAAAAGAGAGAAAGCAGAAGTGAGAAGGTTCCTATTACAAACCTAGTCATATCATATAAAGGGATAGCATGGATTAAATCCCTACTGCTACCCTTCCCCCCTCCCTCTCATCTGCAGAAACTTCAACTGTCCTTTCTGACACACAACTGAGCAGCAGCCATGGAACCACATTTTTCACAGGGATTTGAAATGTCTTTGTGGTCATGGTCTGGCAGTAATAGGAACCATATGCTGTGGGTCAGGAGGAAAGCTATCTTGAAATAGAAGAACCCATCTCTTGGCCTGATGACCTTGGGAAACGTTAGTCATTTCAGTGCATTTTTCCTTAAAGCCATGTGGGGTTGTTTGGGTTACTTTTTCCTCTCTGTGGCTCTAAATTATGAGGGGCATAACCACATATTATCCATAAGGAGGATGGTACCAGTGATAAGCAAATGGTTGATGTCAGTAGCAATAAAATTCTCTTCCAGGGCACCTGTTAGGTGATTTGTTGTAGATTGATTTGCATTTCCCTTTGTGATTTTAAACTCCTTTTGGCTTCCTAATACTTTAAAAAATAAGTCTGATGGAATGAGAGATAGCTTGAAAGAATTTGATTTAAGCTGAGTACTTTGTGGACATTGGAAAACCAGCTTTTGTCTTAAGTTACATTGCCCTTAGAATGACAGCATGTAAGACAAAGCAATATGATCTTTGTAATGGCTGTTGGCCCATCTCCATTTGACAAACACATGCAAGTTATATGGATTGGGTCACTTAAGGTTTCCCATTTCCCATAAAATATTGTTTATAGTTGCCAGATAGGGCTCAGAATTGGCCCTTGAGTAATTTTGCTCTAGTCTCTTGTAGTGATCTGTGAGCATGTCCTCCAAATTTATAGTAACTTAGGGGCATTGGCCATTTAAAATGCTGCTGGTGGACACTCATCAGATAGAAAGCATTTCGGTATGTGGGTTACATTTGTCTATTTGTGTATATGGGTTATACTGAAATACTGATGTTATACTGATGTGTGGTATTAAAAAGGAGTTTTTCTTCCACTGTTGAATTTTGATTATAGATATAGGCAGGTGTTTTCCAAAATTTAGATCATGGCTTATCAGATATTTTTATTATCCTACTGAGAAATCCTCAAACTACCACACATCCTTTGATCTCTGTTTTCTCAAATTGAAGGGGTAGTGAGAATGGTAAAAAAAAAAAAATGTTTCTTCCTTTCCCCTTTCTTCTCTGAGATGTTACCCATTCCTCTGCTGGGTCCTAGAGGGCTTATGATTTGAGGTAAATGGGATATACAATGTTTCATGGCCTCTTCAATTCAAACTAGCTTCCTGAAATGGTAAAATGACCAAGACTTAAACTTATCCCCTGCTATTTTTCAGGGGTTTTCACTATGTGTACTTGTTCGTGTGTGTCCAGGGAGACCGGGCAGGACTGTAATCAGTTCTCTTAGTAGCCCGGACTACTACATTGAAACCAAAAGAAAGAAAGGAAGATTGAGTTAAACCTGCTCTAAAAGTCTTGATGTTCCATCATTGGAAAGGTTGACAGGTTCTTTTAAAGGAAGGTCATTTTGAAAGCTTAGGAAAGCTTTTTCACTTAACTCTACATTTTGCTCTTATCTGAAAGCTCATCCCAGGTTGTCCTGTAATATTTTATCATGATTTTGATAGGTTTCAGAATGAAGAATGGAACGTGGCTTACAGAATGCAGGACTAGTGCCACGGCGCTGCACTGTGAAATAAGCCGGTGATTTGTCTTCATCAGATGTTCCATAATGATGTTTCACTTCTTTTACTGCATGAACTAAAACCCTGTGACATTATTTCAAGGAATGCATTTGTAAATTTTAAATCAGAACTACAAATGACTGTAACGTTTAAAATATATTTAACAAATATTATTTTAATGTTGTTTGCTCTATAGCCTAAATTCCAAATAGTTTTCTTAGACTAATATAAAAATATTCTCATTGAAATCTCTGTGTGTTGAAACAATTGTGAAAGCAGAAAATTTGGTTATAGTTAAATTACTGATGTTCTATAGGATCAAACAAATAAAATAATGAAGAAAATACATCAAATAGACGTACCTTTGAGACCCCCTCTGAGACTCAAATCATAGGTTTTGATTGAGTACTGTCCTTACTGTAGATTGAGTGAATGAACTAATTTCTTTGCAATATGTTCTAATAAGAACTTTCTACTGTCATGAGGGGCAAAGGGAAGCCCTAACATTTTTATTGTCATGAAAAAGACAGATAAATAATAGATTTTAAAATACTTTTCCTAGTTTTCAACACCTGAGCTTAAATTATTTGAGAGCATGTGAAATTTACCTTTCTAGTAGATGTTTCCAGAAAAGAGTGACATTATAATCTATCTTTCTCAGGTAATCAGATAGAAGCATATATATAGTTGATTTCAGAGAAGAAGGGAGAGGGAGAGATAGAAACATCAATGATGATAGAGAATCTTGATCTCCCCTGGGGATCAAGAATGCAACCTGGGCATGTGCCCTTTACTAGAATCAAAACTGGGAACCTCCAGTCCACTGAGCCAAACAAGCTAGGGCCAGATTGAAGCTCCTTGATGTTCAGTTGAGTTTCAGCTTTAACATTTTTCATCAAAGCAGTTACTACAAAACAATGTTATAAATGAAAGTTAAAATGATGTGATTATAAGTAAACTTGAGTTTTGTCTTATTATCTGCCTTTCATAACATAGTAAAACACCATGAAAAATGCATCTTTTAGGTAATAAATAAATATTCTATGATCTCAGTATTAACTTACATCAAGGTTGGTTTTAAGACTTTTCCTTGGGTGGAGTTTTATAGAATAGACACCCTCTAATCTAGACATTAAAACATTTTATTAACTTTTTTTTTTTGTAATTGCCTTTCCTATACAGACAGTCCACTCGATGTACATCGTTTCGTGGTTACGTTGCCATCTCCCACTTATTTATTAAAAAAAAAAAGTCCCGTCATTTCAATGTATGTACATATGTACTTTATGTTTTTTATTATTTACTAGAGGCCCGGTGCACAACAAATTGTTGT
>NW_005354874.1:2765810-2775880 GCF_000412655.1 Myotis brandtii
TGGGCAAGTTAGGCGGGGAACGTTGGAGTTCGCCGTCACTGGAGCAAGCAAGCCTCCCTGCTCGCTTCAGTGCATGGCTGCCGGCTGCCATCTTGGCTGACAGTTAATTTGCATAAGGATATGCTGATTAGCCAATGGGAAGGGTAGCGGTCGTACGCTAATTACCATGTTTCTCTTTTATTAGTGTAGATTTACCACAAGTAAAGGTCAGGAATTGTTATCTTTCTTTAATTTTTTTTTTACTTTTTCACTTCATTACCGCTGTGTATGTGCTCCATGTGAGTGACGTAGGTGCTTATGTAGGTGGGTTCCAACTTACGGCGAAAATCGCCTGACGTCACACTGTAGGAACGGATCTCCCACGTAACCCGAGGACCTACTGTAATCTCTTCAGAGCAGTTATCATTAGCTCTACGTATTACATTGAGCTACTCACATTTGGAGGTATTTTCCTAAAATTGAGACCTGTCTTATTTTTTAACAAATTATAGTGGTATTCTTTTATGTTATATTTACGGTACACCTAGGAAAGTATTAAATGCATATGGTTATTCTTTGCTTTGTTACTAAGGCAGATATAATAGCTTGAAAGAGGATGCTAACATACTTTTAGGATCAGAGCAGATATCTGTGTGCAATTAAAGTAGAAAATGACACCCTACAATTGTTGAGACATTTTTGAAGCTTTTTGGCTCTTCAAATTGATCTTTTTTTATCCTTAGAATTATTTTATTTTGGGATTGTTTTGCTCAGATATACAAAATAACTATCATTTGAAATGCCAACCATACTATGGTGAAGTATTGTCAGTGAGGCAATGGCATCCAGTATTTAGTCAGCACAGATGAAAGGAGATGAACTTCAGGAGACATGTCTGCAGCCAAACTTGCACTCCTCTCCCTGTCTTTACAGAAGTGCGCCTGTAGAATTGTTTCCTATAAAGTTTAATAGCCAGAGTGTATGTGTCTCCTCTCTCCATTTGTACCATTTAAATCCAGGCCTTTATCATTTGATCCCGTGACTATCCCTGGGGACTTCTCTCTGGCTTCTTAGCTCCCCTGTCCCCATCCCTGACTCTGAACCCTGGCTCAACTTTCCTAAAACAGCTATTTGATTCTATCATTTCATATTCATAAGCTTTTCTTGTTTCTTTACTGCCCACGGAATCTAAAAATCTAAGCTCTTTGTACTTAGTTGGGGCTAGGAGAGAAAGCAATTGTCCCACTTAAGAAAACATTATAACAACTTTAATTTGTTTATCTCATCCTTATACATTTTTATGTATGTATATATTTTATAACATGTATACTTTGCCAATATAGTAGTTGACAGATATAATTGATGGATACATATATAAGTATTAGGGGATGCTCAAAATACATTTTGCTAAGAGAATACACAGACACACACAAATTGTAGATCATTGCTGTGACTCCCTTCTTTCCCTTCTCCTTTTCTACCAGGTGGACACAGGAGGTAAATTAAATCTGACTGTTGGTAGACCCAGAACTAACTTGGATAAATCTCTAAGTACACTATAGAAGTTTATATTTGTTTACCATTTTCTTTACTCAAAGGGCATTTGATAAATGCCATTGAGACATTTTTCACTTCTTTTCTTTCTGACCACTTTTGTTCTCTTGGGCGTATGTCAAAGAGATTATGAAACCATTCTTGTATTTGGCCTGGACTGGCATTTATTTGCTCATTTGTGCTAAGTCCTTTGCTGTTTTAGCACTCTTTAGCACATTCCTGTCTGTCTTCCTTGCAATTTTAACTTATAGCACAGTTTTGATGCTTTCAGCCTGCAAGTAGTTTTCAAACCCCAGGCATTTGATGATCATTTGGTGCTCTTGGTACTGCAATTGACACCATTACCAAGCTACCTCTCATATACTTCCTCCATCACATAGAGATGTCAGTGCTAATTCTGAGACTACCCTGGCTTTCTACTTCATGCTTCACTCAGGTTGATTATGAGTTTTTCTTGCATTAGGAACTAAAAAAAATGGTATTCCTGGCATGGTCTGAGGCTCTCAACATTCTATACTGTCTCATAGTAGCAGAACTTATTTTTTTTCCAAATCCCAGGAGCCTGAGAGGCAAAGAACTAGCTTAGCAAGGTTAATAATGACGTATCCCCAGCACACTAACTGCCCAACCTAGATGCTATTTCCAATTTTTTTTCCACTTTAGTCTAAATTGAGATACTTCAAGACAAAAGAGGTATACCCCTTTCTCATAAACAGAAAGGTGTACTAGTAAACAGATAGTTCCAGGCAAACTGCTACATCAGTCCTTATGATTACTACTAGAGGCCCAGTGCACAAAATTCGTGCATGGGTAGGGTCCCTAGGCCTGGCCAGTGATCAGGGCCGATCTGTGGGGCAACTGGCGGGCGATCAGAAGGCCCCCTCTGGCAATCGCCTAGGCCGTCCTGGCACCACCCACTCACTGGCCCCACCTCCCGCCACCGCTGCTGGTCTCTTCCCTCTGCAGGAGGCGACCAGCAGGGCAATTGGGGGGTCCCCTGCTGGCACCCACCTTGACTGGTCTGGGGCCTGCGGGCTGGGGGCAGCTTCTGCATTGAGCATCTGCCCCCTGGTGGCCAGTGTGCATTATAGCGACCGGTCATTCCACCATTTGGTTGATTTGCAAATTAGGCTTTTATTATATAAGATACTTAAGGTCAACCCAAGACAAAGGGAACCATACAAGGAACAACCCAAGTCAAATGGAACAATACAAGGAACAACCCAGTCAAAAGGAATAATACAGCATTCATACTGGAATATCAACAGAAGGGCCTTCTAAAGCTCCCTATGCATTCTCCAGAATCATCATTCAGGTTCTCAATGTCCTGGCCCTGTCTGCCTTCTTAAACCTATCTCCCATCTTCTTTCTTCCTTCTAAAGCTCCCTATGCATTCTCCAGAAATGATATCTTCATTCAGGTTCTCCATGTCCTGGCTCTGTCTGCCTTCTTAAACCTATCTCCCATCTTCTTTCTAATACTTCAGTCATTGTGAACCTTTCTCCATTCTCCAGACAGAGCCCACCTCTCTGCCTTTGTGGGTTGAAAATGGCTCCCCAGCCACAACCTACCTGTGGAGATCCTGCCCGTTCTTGCATACCTAGCTCACATTATGGTTGTTAGCTTCTGCTAACAACCCTCACCAAGAGCAACCTCTTTCTTCCTCATAAGATGCCCTGTGACATTCATGTTATGGCCTTCTCATTATAGCATTTACATCTTGACTTTATGGTTCTTTTTGTAAAGTTTTTAAAAATTATTTTTATAATATATAACCTGCTAATTTCTAAGTTCTTTGAGCACAAGTTATATGTCATATTCATCTTTGTATATACCTGCTGCCTAGTTATAATAATATTAATATATTGGAGGTACAGTTGTATTTCTAGAAGACATTATATGACTGAATGAAATGTTTCATGATGAATGTATTCTTCTGATGAAATTTTTAAACCTACCATTGCTGAAAATTCCTCAGTCAGCAAACAGACAGTAGTGCATCATTCTGACACTCCTTTGAGGTACATGTTTATTCAGTGTCCACCCGCTAACCAGAAGATATTTAATAAAAAAAAGAAAAAAGAAGAAAATCTGTAGCTTGATTATGTGCTCAGCCAAAACATTTCTTTTGCAGTTCTAAGGAAAATCTCCAGCAAACCCAATTACTCTCCCAGCAATGCACTTCAAAGGAGAGAAGAATGCATTTCTTGTACAGAATTCCTGGATATGTTTGATCATTAGTCAGGGCAAGTAGTTTGACTGGAGGCTATTTACTCAGCAGGAATAAAAAGTACAGCATTGCTTCAACCAAGAGGAGTGTCCTGTACCTTCCCAAAGCAGAACTTAATTTGGTCTGTCAGAGAAGTTACAGAGGTTTGCTGTAGAAATGAGTCACAGTCAGTAAGATCTGGTTGACTTTTTGTCAATCAAAAATGTTTCTTCCCCCAAATGTTCTTTTTCAGGAATAATAATAACAGTGATACTTGGCACCAACTAATTGAATCAGAACCTGAGAATTTCATAGTAATGCTTCTCACTGAAAGAGGTTTTGTTTCTTTGAGTATAAGCTTTTAAAAAATTCATGTTGAGTGTTCTGTGGCTGATACTTATTTCATCTAGGAAGTGCAATAAATATTTTTGATGTAGTCAAAATATAATATAATATCATTAGATTTCTAATTAAAGATATACAAATAGTTCATGAAACAATCAATTTAAGAAAAAATGGTCTGTAAATGTCAACTTTTTTTTTACACTAAATTCATATTATATGAAATGGACTTTATACTTTCTGGAGGGGCGATATTGCACATCACTTTTCAACAAGTAATTTTCTGCACTTAAATTTTTAATTAAATTTAATTTCAGTTATAAGATGTTCATTACTATTTGTCATATTCTTCAGCTAAAATAATTAACAACAATAACATTTCCATTCTTGATTTTCTTGTCCCAATTTTAAGGAAAATAATGCTTTACATTGATAGAAATAAAGATATCGGTGTGTAACCACAAGTGCTTTAGACAAGATCTATTTATAATTTTTTACCATGTATATTGCTGAATGAAATAGCTATATATATTTTTTATTTTTAGACAAATTAAAAATGCAAAAAAGCACTAGAGAGTCTTTTAATTATTATTTATTACTTAAAAAAAGAGCAAAACTACTTCTGTAACATTAATTTTTAAAAGCTAATTCCCATGTTCTAATAGGAGTGTAATGAGTTTTTCTCACAGTGAACTCTAATGAGTTTATGAATGTGCTGCCATATTTATGGTAGAGGCTATGCAAATTTGACTGATGTTTATTTATTCATGCATTACATTGGGAATATATTTGCAGACCATAAGCTTGCTGGAAAATTTGTTACAGGAAAGAAACTTATGAAGAAGACTTCTTATCCCAGGAGTAGAATTAAGGTAAAATTAACAAGGAATTGAAATGATCTTTGATCATGATTTTTGTTTCATTTTTATGCACTTTGAGGAAGTGTTGCCTGTTTTTTTTTTTTTTTGATGTTCAGCAGAGCAGTACAATGCAATACACAGAAGCACAATGTTGAATTTTCATAATAATGCTTGAGATGCAAATGAGGCACACTTCAAAAAGCGGGTTGATTAGCATTTTTTAGTAAGATGACAGTCCCCTCTTCCTAAAAATTTTTGTTCATTAGTTTTATCAGTAGATTGCATACCCAGATTTTAAATTTCAAGTGCATATTTTTTGCTTATAATTATAATGTGAATTTAAATAGTTTTAGATTGTGCATTTAAAACAATTCTTGTGTCACTAAATTACACTCTGAATTAATGAGCTGTTTGACACCTCGGAGCCCTTTGCTTTAAAATTCAGTCTGGTTTAAAGTGAACTCCAACCATTTCAGGCCAGTAGCTCACAGAAAGTTGCAGGATTAATGAGCTCCAGGGGCCCCATGGTTCTCTTAGAAGCATATATCACAGAATTCTATTCTCAGGGAACATTATTCTTATGTGAGGAGATGGGGAGGTGAATGTGGAGAAATGGTATTTAAACAAATTATTTGACAATTGCCCACAGGAGTGTGTTTTCAACCCACTAGGCTGGACTGCAGAATTGTCATAAAACTTCAAGTCATCTTTATACGGCAGGTCTAACCACCTGGGAAGACCTGCAAAATTCCATCCTATTTTTAGCTTTCAGTTACAGAGATAGTAAGATGTTATGATATTGGTGTCTTTGAGATGATGAAGTACAGTATTCCCTTTACTTTTCCTAATTCCCCCCTCCCTTTTTTTTTTGTTAATCCTCACCTGAGTATATTTTTTCATTGATTTTTCGAGAGAGTAGAAGGGAGGGGGAGAGACAGAGAGAGAGAAACATCTATGTGAGAGAGACATATCCATCTATTGGTTGCCTCCCACATGCTCCCTGACCAAAACTGGGCCAGGGGTTGAGCCTGCAACCTAGGTATGTACCCTTGACCGGAATCAAATCTGGGACCCTTCAGTCCGCAGGCCAATGCTCTATCCACTGAGCAAAACCGACCAGGGCGCTAATGCCCCTTTTTCCTAGATTCAGCCTCTTCCTCTCAGCTAATCATCCTTGTCATCTACATTTCATTCCTTTAAATTAATTCCTCTTACTCCTGACTTCATTATTGTTTTACCACTAGAGTGTGAAAATATTTTCTAATGAATAAGCTGACATCCTTGAATGAAATATATTTAGATATCGCAGCTCTACCTTTGCCATGCTGGGGCTATCTTGAAGCAGTGGGGAGCAGAGTGTGGGCCCACCTGGCATTAGTTGATATTCTTGCTCATGACCTCTCTTGACAGGTAGTTAGTCTCACAAGGGAAGATGGAAGCATCTAGAAGTCTCATTGACATTAAATATAGACTCTTCACCTGATTGTGGCATTTATGTTTCATTATAGCAAATCTGGATGCAAGATCATACGAAAGGAATCTTTTCTTCTCCTAAAGAGATCTAGGTATTTCAAAACCCCAATACAAACTATACCAAAGTTCTGTATGCTTTTGTGTTGGATTTTCAAAATTGAGTTTTCTTTCAGGTCACAATGACTGAATGAAATATAACTAACATATGATCCAAAAGACATAAGAGGGAGAACCTTAGTTTATAAGTACAGAACATTTCTGGTCATGTGGAGCACTGCAATTCTGTTTGCATTTGTTATATGAGAAAACAAGAGATGAACATCTCATGTCTGCAGTACAAAGATGACTTGAAGTTTTTTTGACGGTTCTGCAACCCAGCCTAATAAAGTCTGAAACATTCTGAAGAATGTTCCTGAAGATGTGAAAATAGAGTTTGGAAAAATGCAAATCAGATGGACTGGCACAGGGCCAATTGACTCATTCATTCTCAGGGAATATCAGAACCTCACAGAAGTCTAACTCAAGGGGAAATGCACATATGTAGACTTCCTTCAGGTGAAAAAAGATTCATCATGCAGCTAGCATTAAATATTTGAGTTTTGTTAGCCACTGTTTTATCAAGGGTGTGTTAACTAGATGTTTAATCAGCACCTTATGCCATTTTAGGAGCTATTTAGTCCTCTTCCTGATGAAGGAGAGATGAGATAATTCAGGCCACTCCAAACGGATGGGTGGGTTTTAGAGTACAGACAGTTCTCTGGTGACATACGTCATTTCGTGGTTACGTTGCCATCTCCCATTTCTTTATAAAAAAAAAGTTCTGACATTTCGACATATGTACATATGTGCTTTATGTTTTTATTATTTATTTATCACAAGTAAAGGTCAGGAATTGTTAACTTTCTTTTAATTTTTTTTTTTTCTGTTTCACTTCATTACTGCTGTGTGTGTGCTCCATGTGAGTGACATAGGTGCTTATGTAGATGGGTTCCAACTTACAGTGAAAATCAGGATAGCACCTTAGGAACGGATCTCTGACGTAACCAGAGGACCTACTGTGGTACTACAGAAAGAAGTGGAATCAAGTTCATGATCATTTTAATGAGTCACTGAAAAACACCTGGTTTTCAAAGCAAGGCTATAATTCTTAAATCAAAGACTGAGGGTACCATAGCCGGTGTGGCTCAATGTTAAAAGTGTCTGCCTGGGCACAGAAGGGTCACAGGTTCAATACCTGCCCCTGCATGCGAAAGGCAACCAATCAATGTGTCTCTTTCTCATCAATGTTTCTCTCCCTCCTTCTCTCTCCCCTCTTCCTCTCCCAGTCCCTCCCCCTTTCACTCTCTCTAAAAATCAATGGAAAAAATATCTGCCAGTGAGGATTAACAAAAAAAAAACAAAAAACAAAAAAACTTGGAGTAATGAAAGAAAATTATATCAAATCACCACATCACTTATCTTGGATTCAAATATGAAAAGTAGCCTCATAAAAAAAAGTATCAATTCTGTAAATAATGAGATAAGCAGAATTTAAAAATTTTAATGCCCAGCACTATCACTGACTGATTGTACTGGAAAGGCATATTTCTTTCTCTCTCATGTAGTATACATATAGACAAAACAAATGAATAGCTCATTTTATTTATGAATTCTTTTAAGAATATCTAGGTGACTTTTAGTTTTGGAACTTTTTGGACATTTTTATTTTACTCTTTCTGGAGAGCCACCTAAATTGGAGGTTGGACACCAAATAATAGATTTACCTTCCCTTTCAATTTGTAGCCCCCTGGGGAGATAAGATTAGTTTAGTTGCTAATGAACTTTGGTCCCCAGCACAGAACAATTATAATGGAAAATAAGGACAGTTTGAAGGGCATCAGGGTGATTTTACCCAATTCGATTTACTCTCACCTCATCCCATTTATGGGTCAACTTATTAAAGTTGAGAGTTCTTGGTACCTGGTTTCTATGGAGGGACAAATTATATATTTGGACAAATTATTTTAGGGTTAATTTGACTCAGTAAACATTCATTCATGTTTCACATGTGAAATATGAGGCTGTCTTAGGAATAAGAATACTAAGATGGATGTGAAAAGAAATAATTGCCTTTAATTAAGATGGCTTGAGGATCATGTATTAAAAGATACACACAATTAAAAGGTAAAATATGGTCAAGTTTGTGCTTAGAAGATTTATCAGACATCTATAAGGAGCAGGAACACTTATTGTTGTTGTGTTTATTTTTGTCTGTGTGTGCTGGAAGTGGGAGAAATGACAAGGATTTAATAAATAATAGAATAAATGTGAAGGAAACCACCAAGCATAACTAATTAAATGGACCCTACTTATCCCTCAGTGTGTATTTTAGTTAGATTTGGGTGCATTCTATGTCTCTTGAGCCAGGTGGGCAGTTTGTTCATTTGGTTGGAATCCTAAAGTAATGAGGTCAAAATTTAGGGCTTAATACCCCTATAGACGATTTGGTTTTAATCTGCTCTGTGACACCAGAAGGACACTTTAACCCACACCATTAAATGGACCCCACTTATCCCTCAGTGTGTATTTTAGTTAGATTTGGGTGCATTCTATGTCTCTTGAGCCAGGTGGGCAGTTTGTTCATTTGGTTGGAATCCTAAAGTAATGAGGTCAAAATTTAGGGCTTAATACCCCTATAGACGATTTGGTTTTAATCTGCTCTGTGACACCAGAAGGACACTTTAACCCACACCATCACCCTGACTTTTTGTCTTTGAGTGCAGGGAGGCAACAGTGAGAGTGTAGATGGCTTTCCAGCAAATCTGTCTCTACCAGAAGAAAGCGGTGGTTGGATAAGTAGGATTAACCTTTACATAAAAAGCACAGCATATTCCGTAATTAGGAAAACTAAAATTGGTCTGAGAAAGGCAATAATTGATTGCTCTTGAATACCCATTCTTGAATTTGGTTTATAAAAAATGAGGATCTTGGAGCCTTGTTAATGATATAGTTTATGATAATAATTTTTACACCACTGTATTAGAATGCTTAACCAAGGACCCATTGAATGCCAGTAGTTGATTGACCTGGACTTAACCCATGGAATGTCTTACTAAGTGTGGTTGGATTGGCTGCCCATTTTTATTTTGGACACTTTAATTTTAATTATGGTGCCACAGCTTGGGTTGATATTCTCTCTTGATGCAATGGAGATGAAGTAGATTACAATTTAAACTACAAAAGTTATTTTTAAAAATGTAAATTGTTACTTAACAGTAAACATCTACATCTCATGCAGGGATGAATCCAGCTTTTGGTGAGACTAAAACCTATACAACAACTGATGTGAGAGGAAGAAAACTTACAAATATAAAATCTTTTACAAAGTGGTTATTTAAACTCATTTTTTCCTCTAAGTGATGGAATTGTTAAAAATTATTAATAGTTGAGAAAAGTGTCCCTCTATTTTATAACTCTTTATTGATAGTGTCATGTACATTGTTAAAATTGTGGTCAAATATGGGAAAACTGTTTCAGGCTTCTTTTATGATGAGCTGCAAGATTTTAGGACATTTCAAAATTTCTTTGAAACACATGGGCTAGTCTTAAATACCTTAGGAATTGATTTTCTTTATTAGCTAGGTTGTAACCATAACTCTTTCTCATATATATAT
>NW_005354874.1:2775921-2809896 GCF_000412655.1 Myotis brandtii
GAAAATTAACCATCACTCTGTCACAAAGATGGAGGCACCCATAGCCACAAGATGGTGGTGCCCAGTCCCCTCAGCCCTGCTGGAGTCCCCCAGTCCTGGGGGGCGGGTAGCCTCTGAGAGTGGGCAGCTTGAGCAGCCTGGCGGAACCGGGAGGGCCTCTGGGCAGTGGGTATGGAGCAGCTGGTGCAGGCCTCTGGGCAGTGCGTGTGCCCCATCTGCGGAGAGCCTCTGGGCCGTAGAGAGCCTCTGGACAGCAGGCGCGGAGGGGCCAGGCTCCGCAGAGAGCTGAGAACCATGGGGAGTGGGCCTAAACCATCAGGGCTCCTGGATTGGAGAGGGCTCCCCTGAGGGCTTCCAGATTGGAGAGGGTGCAGATAGGGCTGAGGGACCCCCCTACCCATGCACGAGTTTCATGTACCGGGCCTCTACAATATATATATTGCTCAAGCCCAGTCCAAGGCCTTAGAAGGGGCCTGTGCAAATGAGGGCACTTGAAGCTTAAGCTCCATTATTTTATGATAAATACATGCATAAATAGCATCACAATTTTCACCAAGTCTTTCCAAAAATTATTATATTTAATATTCCAATAAAATAGCATAACCCTGCATACTTATATATAGTGAGTCAGTTGAGAAAGAAGTCAGATATTTAGTGATCTTAATGAGTTTTTTAAATAAGACACAGCTCAATTCTTATCTCTTGGTTTGACTGGCATACAATGCTTCTTGTAAGGCTGTTATGTTAATATCTTTGTATTTATTATGAGCTTTCGTTTATACTTGATAGCTTGAAAAGAGAGTAAATTCCCATCAAAGAATATGAAAATATTTTTAAAGATGTTATCTTTTATGGTATTTCCTTTATAGTCCAGTGACTAGATTAGTTTTAGTTATTTAAAATATTAAGTAACTTAAGGGACAGATAATATATTAAAAATATATAATATGTCTGAGTAGTCATCTTGTACAGAGCATCTTTAACATTTTAAAATGTTTTTACTTCTAAGCCTTAAACTGAAACTTGTTATTTAAGAAAGATTTCAGAATAGATATGGAGATCCCATTGCACTCTGTATGGTTTTCTGTTAAATTTACCAAGATCTGTTTATTTGCACTAAACTGACTTAGTTTTATTAAAGCTGCTTGGGCTTTCTCCCTTTTCTATGCCCCTTACCACGTCTGTGTACACAAATCCCACAACCTAATCAAGTCGCCTTTGATCAAATTTAATTTGGATTTTTCCCGAGTAATGCTGTCTGGTGGTAGTTAAATAGAATTTAATTAAAATAAATATGCACAAGATTCAATAGAGCTTAATTACATGATTGGACTTAGTAAAATTTTGCACAAAGTCTAGACATTGTAAGATATACCTATACATGACGTGGATAAAAAGGTTTAGTAAAACAGGGGCCAGCATTCAGAAAAGGGGGAGGCAGAGAGAAATGCATTTTCAAAAACTATCTATACACTTAGATAGAATTCTAAACACGCAAACCATGTTCTGTTGAATTTAAACCTACAGTAAAAAGGGTTGTTTTTTGTGTTTCTATTCTATTACAACCATAAAATGAAAATATGAAAAACTAGGCAATCCATGTTAAACAGCAATTTAGATTGACAAGCTATTTTTCCAAATTTGATGTCTGGCTCCACTAGACCAATGCTTCTCAACCTTTAATGTAGACATAGTAACCCAGCGATTTTGTGAAAATGTGGGTTGAAATTTAGCAGATTTGGAGCAGGAACTGAGATTCTGTATCTAACAAAATCGAAGTGATGCCCAGGCTGTTGGTCTGAGGACTACACTTTGAGTAGCAAATTCCCAGACACTGAAGTGGACAGTTGATTTGGGGCAGTCACCACCACTACCACCACCACCACCACCGTAATTATACTGTTAATAATATTTAACCAACACCACCTCTCACCTGTGGATTGTTTTTATATAATTTCCATTATATCAGTCTGGTCTTCACATTCTTTTTTTTTTTTTTTCTAAAATATTTTTATTGATTTCAGAGAGGAAGGGAGAGGGAGAGATAGAAACAACAATGATGAGAGAGAATCATCGATCGGCTGCCTCCTGCATGCCCCCTACTGGGGGTCAAGCCCGCAACCCAGGCACATGCCCTTGACCGGAATCAAACCCGGGACCCTTCAGTCCACAGGCCGATGCTCTATCCACTGAGCCAAACTAGCCAGGGCAGGTCTTCACATTCTTTAATGTCATATGCTTTATCTCAGCTAGAGTCTCACTGTTATGTAAAGCCAGTTACTTAAGAAGAATACAGGGTGGGGCAAAAGTAGGTTTACAGTTGTGGGTACCTGAAGCAGAGTTTATTCTTGTATTACTTATTAATGATTGTATTTTCTGTATGAACAACTGTAAACCTACTTTTGCCCACCCTGTGTTTATTTCAGAGTCTTAATCCCTCTAGTTCAGCATGAACTCAGATTTCAGAAAATGTTTTAATCTCATCATTCCTCAACTTCCTCACTCAGGGGTCACTCAGCTGGGCAGCTCCTTTGCTCGTTCTGACATTTCTCTTACAAATACTGTGAATCACTGTCCCTGGTCTGTCTTTGCAAGGCTGGTATCTCACTGTCCTTCACACAGGCTAGTTTCATTCTTGATTCCAAATTCTGCACCTGCTGCCCCTCAGCCAAGAATGCTCATAGTTACATCTCCTGTCTTTCATGAGGTCTCTCTGAAAACTTCCTACACACACAGGCTCTGGGCACTCCGCTGACTGGGCTGAGCAGGTGAAGCCACTCAGTGCTTGTCTGCCAGGATTGTATTGACATATACAGAGAGATGTTCTTCAGCTTCCTTTGTGCTACATTTTATTTTTAAAAATGTATTTTTATTCATTTCAGAGAGGAAGGGAGAGGGAGAGAGAGAGAGATGGAAACATCAAAGATGAGAGAGAATCATTGACTGGCTGCCTCCTGCACACCCCACCCTGGGGATTGAGCCCGCAACCTGGGCATGTGCCCTGACCGGGAATGGAACAGTGGCCTCCTGGTTATAGGTCGGCACTCAACCACTGAGCCACACCAGCCAGGCTGTACTGCATTTTAAAGCAACCCAACACTGGTGCCCATTAACTCTCAAGCACCTTCTTTTCGATGACGTATCAGGAAATTCATCTAGTTGAATTTCTATGAAGGTGTGACAGTGGAACACTGTCTTAGCACACACATGTTCAGACACAATATCACAAGTTATAAAGAGTCTTACTTTATAAAACCCCGAGTTAAAAGCCACAAAGTTAATAGGTAATATATGTGAAAGTTTTGATTTAGAAAAAATGGAGGCAGTTAGACAATTAAATACTAATTTCAAGGAATTTCTAATAACTAACAATTTGTACCTCCATGGAGTTATTTAGTCAATAGAGAATTGTTTTATATTGGAGGATATTTGTTAGAAAGACAGTCACATGATATATTTTTATTACTTTTATCTGTTACTTAGAGACTTTGCACATGCAACAAGGTGATAAAGATGCCCAAAAGGTGCAGCCGGAAAATGTGGTTCCTCAAAGCAGGGGTCCCCATGAATTTCTGAGCATGGATGAGGCAAGGGGGCTGTGATCTGCTGAGCTGAGCCAGTGGCCAGCAGAACTTTTTGGATTATTTTCCCTGACCACCACCTTGGAGGGGGTCCTTGAAATGATGCAGAAGTATCAGTACTCCTGTGGCACTTTGTGGTAGGAAGGAAATGGAAAAAAAATGCAGTCTTCATCCAGATTATGTGCTGGGTTCTGTATGAAGATGCATAATCCTTTCTTAGAAAGTTGCAGCAGGGGGATCTGAAATCCAGTGGATTCCTCCTTGACATCCGAACACTAAGATTTATTTCCCAATGACCCAGAGCACATCGTGTGAGTGCTGCTTCACTGCATAGGGGTGTCAGCCTGTCTGTGCGAACTCATTACAGTCCGTGGTGCCCCGTCTTCCTCTAGGCAGGGGATTCGGCACAGTGTTCTGGGGACAGCGTTGGGTGGTATCCTCCTGTCCCACTCAGTAACACTGTGACTTTATGTAAACCCATCTGAGATTCAGTTGCTTTATCTGTAAAATGGTGTTAATAGTTATTACTCACCTCAAAGAATTGTGAGGATTAAATAAATCACGTGAAAGTTTTGATTTAGAGGAAAGGAGACAGAAAAGTAAGTCCTAATTTAAAAAAATATTCCGGTGAGGTCAATGAGATTAAACAGTAACTAATAATTAGTAGTTCTATGTCGTACTATCTAGAAGGGCTTCAGTGCCTAGCAAATTATAAGCACTCTGTAAATAATAATAATAACAACATTAGTTATTATTATCATAATTACTATTATAAATATAAAAAAGATAAGGGCTGCATCTTTAGAAATTATTTAATTGATATGAAGTGCTTAAAACTGTGCTTGTGTGTATATGTGCTCAATAAATGCTAGTTGTTATTATTGTTAGAGTTACTATTATCATACTAGTGCTCACCTTCATCTGACCTCTGGAGTATCCATCACAGTAAATATTACAGAGGATAAATGAGAAAATACTTGTTAAATTAATTTTATTTTTAGGGCAACTATTAACCCATTGGAGTGGTAATTTTTGATGAGAATTTTCTGTTTTTAAAACATTGATAGCTTTGTTTCTGATATTGAGATTTTTTTTTTCATGGCCATCATTTTTTCTTCCGTTTATAATTCCTAGAATTATGTTTTTCCAATGCACAGTCTCAACTGCCCGTTAATTGTTAATTGGCTCTCTAAATATCATCTATTGGATCATCTATGTTAGACCTTAAATAACAGTCTGAGATTTACAATAAGAGTCAATTGGAAAGGAGTTTTTGAGGTGACTCTCTCCATTCTCAATTTATAGGTAAGGAGATATGCCATGTCCAATGTCACTCAGCAGGTCAGAGACAAAACAAGGACAGTAGTCCTACAGACCATGTACTAAAATGTATGTTGCGTAAATGCACACATAAGCATATCCATTAATTTCAGATTGTTGAAGTGTTAAAAATAAGGCTATCTACAGTCCCTAAAAAAAAACAAACCCCATATTGGGAGGGGGAACATGTGGTAGAACCATAATCAATATAATATATTGGCTGATTACCTCCTAAATTGAACAAATTACTGGTCCATTTCTGAATATGATCTCGAATGAGTTGAAAAGGACATCTCTTTAATCCTCATCAAACGCAGAACCTGTGTCATAAGTGCTTTATAGCTTTAGGGGGAAAGAACAAAAATTCATGCAAAATACATTTTTTTAAGAGATCAATAAATTTTTCTTTTTTCTTTTGATAGCTACAGAGTCCCTGGGATAATTCCATCCTCACTTCTCATCTCCTCTTTGTGGAGCAGGGTGGGAGGATTAGCAAGAAGCAGGGGCCTGGTTTATGGTGCCAGTGAGAACCATTCTAAGCCTGAATGTAGAACTCGCTGCTGGGCCTCCCGCCCGGTTTCCCTGTTGGAATCCTGCTCTCTGCGATCTGGGACAGCTCTGTGTCTCTGTTTGCCTTTTTGCAATTTATGCCTCTGCCCTCCAGTTCTCACTGGCCCCTTTGATGCTTTCCAACAAGTCTTCTCAAAGCAGCAGGACAAAAGGGGAAGGTAAGCAATCCTTGCACATGAAAAGAGGGCAGGGACACCAGGTGAGGGCTCCTGCTGAGGTGCTCCCCTCCAGGGCTGTGAGCATGCAGCCTGAGCAAACTCGGGGACTAATCCCCACAGATCACATGCACAGACTTCTTAACCTGCCAGCCACAGCATCACACCCACTCCACCCTCCAGAGTTCATTTAACTTGGCTATTTAAAAAAAAAATCTCCCATAGGCTTCTCCTTGGATATGTAAGGGCTGAATTAGAATGTCTCCAACTCTAACCATATTCCCATTCTAGGAATTTTGTTTTGTTTGCTTATCTCATGCTTAATCACAATTTACAGTTCACTCTGTATGCTACAAAGGAACTTAACAAAGGGTCATGGTAGGAAATACAATTTACCTACTTAAAGAAAGGAATAGGTAAATCAATCAATCAATCAATCAATAAGATGGTTTAACCAGAGAAAGTTTAATTAAGGCAGTTACAGAAGTGTGAGCAGGGTTGAGGACACCAACACAAGATGTTGAGTCACTCAGAGCCTAACAACTGATGGGAGCTGTGACCACCCCCAACCCCCAGCTTCCTTGCCAGGCCTAAGGAGGCCTGGAGAAGGCCCCAGGTTGCTGGGATCCAGGGAGAGCTGGAGTAGTAGGGGGCGGGGTATCTGCAGAGCTGTTGTCCTAAGATAGTGGTTCTGAATCTTGTCTGCTCATTGGAATCACCTGGGGAAAGGTAAACATACTAGTGATATCATTGTATTTAACCCGGTTATGAATTAACTGGGAAGGAGCAAAGGGAAGGCCACATATTATGGCACAGGAAGATGATTACCTCTCAGTCACGCCTGGGAGCAGGTCATTGGCCAGAATAGGTGTGGCCACAGCAAGTGGGGGAAGATTTGATGTTGAAGCTCCAAAACACAGGGGTTCCTCTCTCTTGCTTGCTTTCTTGCTGCTCAAGCTGACTCCTGGCTTGCAGAGCTCTCACTCTCTGCCCCCGACCACACAGCCCACAGCCATATGGACCCCCCACACAATGGATGATGGACTGGAATTAGCCTGATGCTGTGCTGGGCCCACCTCCACCGTGGAACAGAAACTCTGGACACTGGCTTTGCTTCCAGCTTTGCTGAAGTCCCGGCTGTATTTTTCCAGAACTGGATTAAGGGAAATGGGGAATTTGGAAACTGAGGGTTATAACTCCATGCAAATAAAGCTTTCTACCACATCCCAGGCTCCTGTGGGGACCTCTGGAAATTCTCATTCCAGTGGCGCCCCAAGAACTTCACTCCCATTAGCAAAGGAGAAATTCCACCCACACAGTTCTGCAATAACACCAGCACCTGGGCCTCACCCCCAAAGCTTTTAATCTAATTGATCTTTGCTGTGGGCATGAGGATTTTTAAAAGCTGCCTAGGTATAGAAACATGGACATAGCCACTGGCTGAGATACAGTCCCAGAGCTGGGGATAGGGAAGAAATGCCTGACTCTCTCCTCCCACTCCCTGACATCCTGCTGATGCCTCTAGGCAGCAGGCAGCTGGCAGGAAAGCTGGGTTACTGCAGACTTCCTGGGTCTGCCTCCTGTAGCCCATGTAGGAGGGAAGGATATGGAATACCTAGCTTAGAGTTTACAGAGAAACTCAACAGATGCCCTCTGCTTCTCCCCCCAAATAAATTGGAAATAAGAAGGGTAGACTCACACTTGCTTTGTTAAGGTGGGCTCACTCATGCAGTTTTGATACTGAGCAGGGCATCCTTAATCCAGAATGGCCTTTGAAAGGTGGTACCTCTTTACAATGTTCTTCCTGGATATCCGTGGTTCTGTTGTTACTGGCCAAGCAGGACTCCACGGTCTATTGGTATATATATACATTATCATGACCCAGAGTGCTTGTGGGAACCATGGAATGCAGATTCCAAAATGAAATGAGGCATCAGAGGTTATTTTTTATAAGGAGGATGAGACGAAGGACCACCTGGGCTGGCCCTTGCTCTCTGTCTGACAGGTGGCCCCGTTCTTCCTAGTGGACACAGAACTGTAGGAGACGAAGGCAGAAGTGAGCATCAGAGTTGACATAACATTATAGTGAGGGATTTTGAGAACTGAGCTGCAGGTTTTCATGTGAGAACCAAACCTTGACTTAAATAACAATACTAGTACAAAAATACTTTCCCACAATGACTGGATGGCTTATAGGCCATTTCCCGTCCTTTCATTCAGAAGATGGACAGTGACTGCACTTGGTTTCATCATGGAGGAAGCCACCCTCTAATCCTAATCAGGACAAACCATTCACTGCCGCTCTCTCTCACTCTAAGGCAGTGGTTCTCAACCTGTGGGTCGTGACCCCTTTGGCGGTCGAACGACCCTTTCACAGGGGTCGCCTAAGACCATCCTGCATATCAGATATTTACATTACGATTCATAACAGTAGCAACATTACAGTTATGAAGTAGCAACAAAAATAATTTTATGGTTGGGTCACAACATGAGGAACTGTATTTAAAGGGCCAGAAGGTTGAGAACCACTGCTCTAAGGGCTGGCTTCAGTTGAGACATCAGCAAAGCAGAAGCGAACTGCTCAGGTTTACTTACCAGTTTCTTCCACCCTAAGCCTCACATCTCCCCAGCCATCCTTCAGGAAGAAAAGCAGGATCCCTGAAGGACAGCAGCTCTTCATGAGTGGCACTTGCATTTTTGCCAATGCACATATGGGTTGGCTCATTACACAAGCAGCGCTTGTATCTGTGGGCATATTTCACACTGGATGTCCTGTCCCTTCCAATTTCCTCCCAAATCATGTTGACAAAGGCCAGTTATAATGTCTCTGTAAAGTTTAAGAGGGTGCAGAAAGATAGGAGTGGATAATAAAGAAGTAATTCTTATAGGTGTTGTGAACATGACTATTTTATACCAAATGCTTCTAGCTGAACATTTTAATTTTAAAATATACATTGCAAATACACTTTGACCAATTAAAATAATGTAAAAGCATATTGGACAGGAGGTGAGAGGCTAGGGCAGCCATGGGCAAACTACGGCCCGCGGGCCGGATCCGGCCCGTTTAAAATGAATAAAACTAAAAAAAAAAAAAAGACCGTACCCTTTTATGTAATGATGTTTACTTTGAATTTATATTGGTTCACACAAACACTCCATCCATGCTTTTGTTCCGGCCCTCCAGTCCAGTTTAAGAACCCATTGTGGCCCTCGAGTCAAAAAGTTTGCCCACCCCTGGGCTAGGGGGTAGGAGTAGAGATGCCTAGAAATAATATAAATTAGGTAAATGTAAGTTTCTAGATTGAGAAGAAGAAAAAGAGACATGACTAGCTTAATATTATAGCATTAATAGTATTCGTGGAGCATATAACATTTGTCAGATACTATAGCTAAGAGCTTTATATCCATTTTACCCTCACAATTCCTAATAAGTAGGACTTGTCATCCCATTATTATGGTTGAAATATTCAAGGCTTTAAAAGTTTAATCAACTTGCCCAAGGTCACGTGGCTAGAAAGTGGCAGAGCCAGGATGCAGACTCTGGTTAATCAGCTTTCAAACCCCAAGCTCATGTGTCCAATGTAAACTGGCGCACTGGCTTAAAGCACAGTTTTCGTATTCTCCCCGCAACCGGATTTTTAAATAAGTTCCGCAGTGACTTTTATGGTCAGGAGAATGAGGGCCCAGCTGTTCTGTTTCCTGAGTCTACATGATCTATTTCTGTTTTCTTAGGCTCCCATTTTCCAAAATATGGATGAGAACTCCCTCTTTGAGCTGTTCTGCAAAAAAATTCTTTTTAAGCTTCATTGTCAAATGGGTTGTATAAATACTAATATCATACCCTTTTCTTGGTGATTAAGACGTGATTGTTAATGTATCAAATGCTCTGAGAAGCCCGACAGCAAAGACATTGTTTGCCTAGGGAACCCTTTTCCCAAATAACATCCACATGTGTAGCTCTCAGCTCACCCTTTGGGGCAGGCAGTCTTGGATAATTGGAGGGCTAAACAAGCTCTACCATAGTTTTATAAGGATTTATAGAATGGTTATTTTTTGTTGAAAACTTTCCTTTTAAGATTTTAATATATTTGCTTATTTTGAACAATTTTTTAGTCAGTTCTGTCTCCTAAAGCAAGACTAATTCAACTGTTAAGCTTTGTTCTCTATAACAAGACATTAGAAAGTTCTACTGAGTGAACAGACTTCTCTTGCCTATAGTGAAAAGGTGGGTGTTGAACCCAGGAACCTTGTCTTTATAATAAAAGACAACCAGATAGTGGAGAAGGGGCCAGGACCTCAAGAGTGTGTTAACTGGAGTCATTTTATTGCTATGAAAGATAACTGAGAAAACAGTGACTTTGAAGGTTACCCTCTTCTGATGATGGATATTTAGACATAAAATCCCAGTTTGCCATTAAAAAAAAAAAATTGTTGAGGTTTTCTAGGCCTGTGCTACTAGGGTCCATTTAAGTTTGCTATTTCCCTATGAGAATGCCAAATCCCTAGGATTTTAGGGTGTACATCAGTTAACAGATGTTTGGGTTGATGTTGAATTTCATGGTGACTCCAGAGTCACATAATGTGAGAGCATCTGACTTGACTACCCCTCAGTGTGGACAGACACACAAATGGTCCTGGGCCTGTGGGGTTGGCATCCATTCTTGTCCTTTTAGCCTGCTGTGCTCTGTCTCACAGTGTGCAGCCCCTGCAGGCTGCATTCCCCAGCCATCCTGGTCTGACTGCCACCTCAATTTGGTCAGTGGAAGTCATTGTCAGGAGATTAAAGGCCACGAGGAAGGAGAAGCTAGAGGATTTCTTTCCCCCTCCCTCCCTCTTGGCCTAGATGGTATCTCTGTGTTATCTCCTGCCCCATAAGCCTGACAAGGTTATGACTTCCTCTATGTGACTCTGCTCCCTGGGCTCTAGTGACATCACCTCTTCTGTGTGTTGTCCCTCTTCTCTTGTTGCTTTCTGCCTTTGGTAATTCCTAGGTTGCCTTAGTGTTGCATATTTGATTTTCAGCTTTCCTATCACCTGTGAAACCACTTCCCTGAATTACATTCCCTTCACTTAACCTGCTCATTGCCTTGTGCACTCCTGGTTGGACCTTGACTGATCATGTTTCCATTTAAATATCAAAAGTTTGCTGGAGTTAGTAATTCTAGGGGAATGGTCACAAGTCCATAAATTACTGGCTTTTCAGAATTTTTTTTCCAACAAAAACATGTTTCAAATTGTCTTTTAATATCACTCATTATTTTAAAACTTACTACTATTGCTAAAGATAATAATAAATGTACCATTAAATGTATTATATAGAAAATTTAACCAAATGGGAGGTGATTAATACATTACCATGTGCGCTTTCAATTTAGCTTTTTTTTTTTTAATGCTCACCTTAAATGAAGCTTCTTTTGCCAACACTATTTAATTAAAGATTATCTTGTGATTTAAATGTATGCTTACCTGATGGTACAGGTAGGACATGGTCCTAGTACAAAATCTGGGAAACAATGATATGTATTTAAAAGAATATAAAGATGACCTGTAAGCCTTCCATCAAGAAGTAACCATTATTATTCAGGAGTTTATATTTACAAGCATTTTCTGATGTTTGAAAACATTTACTAGTAACATATACTTACTTTGGGAGAATAACTGAAAAAAAAAAGGTTATTTTGTGATGATAAAGCAAGCCCAGGTCTAGCCTAGATTTATGTGGCATTGCTTTCTCTTAAAACTCTAAGTGATTTGTAGCAAGTTCTCAAAATGATGTGCTTGCAACTTTCATTTTCTAAGGATCTGGAAAGCAGCCATAATTTTTTCTTTTAAAGGTCAATCCTTCTTGAGGTATGCATAGAGATCAGGTTCTAAAAATAGCTCCATGATGTGTGTTCCCTTTTGTTAACTTTTGCATAGAATTCCTGGCAAATAATAGACACAAAATAACTACATATTAAATGAATGAATGAACAAAAGAACTTTTCAAAACATTTCACTCTCAGAGAGATGCATATTATTGGCTATTTTATTTTATTTTTTAAATCTTTATTGGTAAAAGTATTACATATGTTCTCTTTTTCCCCCCCCATTGACCTCTTCTAGCCCTCCAGCCCCGACCCCATGCCTTCACCACCCTATGGTCTGTGTCCATGGGTTATGCATATATGCATACAAGTTCTTTGGTTGATCTCTTCCCATTCACCCACTCTCCCCCACCCTCCCTCTGAGATTCCAGTCTGTTCCATGCTTCTATGTCTCTGGATCTATTTTATTCATCAGTTTATTTTGTTCGTTAGATTCCACATATGAGTGAGTCAGAGAAAGAGGAGTATCATATGATCTCACTCATATTATTGGCTATTTTAAGGCGAACTTATACTTAACCAGGAAAAGCTTGTTATCCTTCTACAAGGTGAATTTAACTGGATTGGTCTTAGTTTGAAATAAGCAACCAACTGTATACCATAGGAGCCCTCAGAACAGAATTCAGGCGTTGACAGTAAAGATTAATGAACCACCTTTCCTTAATTGATAGCACCCAAAGTTCACTCCCCTCAGCCTTTTGTCTGTCAGTTGGCAGAGGATCCACCAGGTAGACACACTTCACTGCTTGCTGAAATTAAAAAAAAAACAACACAGGTAATTTAATCTTCTCAATGCTATAGATGATGATTTTTTAAAGTTGCAGCTGAAACAACAGAACAATTTGTGGGTGAGCAGGTCTTCTTAGTGATTCATAGTTTAGTAGATGACATGTTCAAAGTTATTAAATAGACCTGAGCATAAAATCATCCAGGAGAGAAAAAACAATTAATCTGTAATGCTGCAGATGTATTTTTAAAGAACAATACAGTTAATCCCTACTATTATTATACTAGAGGCCTGGTGCATGAAATTTGTGCACTGGGGTGGGGGGTGTTGTCCTTCAACCCGGCCTGCACCCTCTCGCAGTCTAGGACCCCTCTCTCTTACCACCTGCTAGCGGCTCCTCACCACTCGGCTTGCTGCTCCTTAGTGCTGCTGCGGAGGGAGGAAAGGCTCCCGCCACCACTGCTAAGCTTGCCAGCCGTGAGCCCAGCTTCTGTCTGAACAGAGCTCCCGCTGTGGGAGCACACTGACCACCAGGCGGCAGCTCCTGCATTGAGCGTCTGCCCCCTGGTGGTCAGTGCACATCATAGCGACCAGTCGTTTTTGGTCTTTCTGCCCTAACGGTTGCTTAGGCTTTTATGATATAGATATTTGGATTCTAAAAAAAAGATTGTAAGTATAAAAGCAAGCTTTTCAGTATCTGTGGTATTTGTCACATACACTTATATGAGATTAGCTTCTGAATGTGAGTGGGAAGGCATGCCTGAATGTTTACCCAGAGAGTAAGCAATTTTTCACAGTGTATGTATGTTGGATAAATATGAATTTGCTTTAGGTTAAGGTGTTAATGCAACTTTGTCAAGAACAAATATCACTCAGTTGTTATTTGAAGAGTTGTTAAATCAAAGATGTTTGATTTTAAAGAATAAATGTACCATCTCTCAAACTATATTTATTACCTTTGTCTCAGGGTAACTTTTCCCCCATCCTGTGATTTCAGAGCTCTGTGATGTGGAGGCTGTCAATGTAGGTAATTGAGAGCAATCTGACTTTTGTTACTGTTTGCATTCTCCAAGGGTGGTGTTTAGATGGCCCTACTTGATGCTTTTTTAAGAAGCTCCATTCTACTCTTAAATTAAATACTGAGTTCCTAGAGAAACTTGGTGAATCAAGGCACAATTTTGATAGCTGCCTTGTAAATGTTGAAATGAGGATGAGCTGTTATATTCTTGGGGAGGGGGGATCATTTTGGGAGGTCTGTTACATAAAGGATACACACACTATAGATTTTATGTCTTGCTACTGGAAATGTAGATGGGCTTGTAAACCGATACTTTTGTTTCTGGTTAGGGAACTGAAAATGGGCCAGGTGACATTCTCTTTAAAGTATAAATGATGTTTCAGTTGACTTTATTTTCTAGTATATTTGGAAAGAGAGTTTTGTGCATATGGAAGAACCTGGATTCTAATGAGTGGAAAGTTGCTCCAGGCCTTGGGATTCCTATTTCTGCTTGGGTCTCCATTCAGTAGGTTACCTCACAGCTTAACCCTGAACCAGCCTTCTATCTACACCCTTCATTAGATTTCTTCCATGTGTTCATTTCCCATTACTTCCAGAGGTAATTCCATTTTAAGAAATATTGGCATATCCTGGCTGTCTCCTAGTATCTTGACTTTAGAGGCCACCATTTTCTTTCCTAGGCAAAGAAAATGTCTTAAGCCTCCACTCAATACTTTGGGAAGTCTACTGTAGTATCTAATATTGCCCCCATGTCGGAAAAGCCTAATGGCATATCCCCATTCCCAAATCCCTGCTCATGGGCCCACCTTTCATGGCTGCTGGGCATTTTCTGCCTTGTCCTGCCCCCATCAAACCTTTAAGACATCACGAACTAAGGCCACTCACTATTGGTGTTAAAGGTAAGCATTGGAGGAAAGGTGGTGACAATGGAGAGGGAGATAGAGTAAAGGATTTGGTTTTCATCTAAACATAGAATAAGCAACACATTAGATTTGAATGTAGGTATCACTGTGCCTAGAAATGCATTAGCCGTTCTCTACCTCAAGGCATTCTCACTGACTTTAGCTTATTTTAGGTCCCAAAACTTCCAGGTTGAGAAGGTCCATCTCTCTCCCATATTTCCTATTCCAGACATACAGTTACCTATCATTAACTACTAAAATAATAAAGTCCTTATTTTTTTATTATACAGAAAACTTGAATTCTCAAACCCTACTCCAGCCTAGAGTCTGGGGCCCAAGTTAGCATATCTGAAAAGGACCATTAAGATGTCTTTACTCTTATACATGCAAAGAGCCATCAGAAAATTTTAAATTGCTGGATTTTCTTTTCAACATATTTGTATCCCATTTTTAAAGTTTCTACTTTACTTGGCAGAGTAACACCATGGTTATAGGTGGCATGCTGGTAGTGCTATTAAGGTTAGATGCAGGATTGTACTTTACATGTTGCCCCAATAAGCTATAGAAGCCAAAGAGGTTAGAACACCTGGATTTCTGTCTTTGCATCTGTCTCCTGTGATTCTGGGTCAAATGCTATCATTGATAAAGAACCAGGTATATAATTTGCAGGACCTAATGCAAAATGAAAATGGCCTCTTGTTCAAAAATTATCGCGAACTTTAAGAAGGCAGCAGTAGAGCATTATACCATGGGTGGGCCCTTCTAAGCACAGGTCACATAGCCAAGAAGCCTGTCTTTATTGATAGTTGTTGTTAACTTTAAGACTTTAATAATAGTGAATTTTTATAGCCTGAGTTCCATTTACTGCCAACTTTGGAGGGGATATGTGCTGGGACATAGAAAATAACTTGAATGGCAATAACCAACAATCAATTGCCTTGAGAAGAGATTGCAAAGTATCCCAGAGTTTCATCAGAGAGTATGTGCTGGGACATAGAAAATAACTTGAACGGCAATAACCAACAATCAATTGCCTTGAGAAGAAGAGATTGCAAAGTATCCCAGAGTTTCATCAGAGAAACCGAAACTCGTCTAAGCTGGAAGGGATTTCATACTTTCACATTAGATGTTTCTAAAACTTTTGGAAGGGTTGGAGGATCAAAGCTCAGGGAAAGGAACCATTAGCTTTCAGGGACTCCAGGTATAGGAACCCCACGAGATCCCTAGTGACAGCCAAGCTGCCTGCAGTACTCTGGAGGGTGATTTGACCAAAGCCCTGCCTGCCTGTCTCTGCAGAGGAGCAATAGGCTTCCATCAGTCCTTCTTCCTTCTTCTGCACATTGCACCAGTCTTCTTGTTCATGAAATTTAAAGTGCTAAAAAAAAAAAAAAATCAAGGGGATCTGACTGCTTATAGCTGATACAGAAAGCAAACTCTTTCTGAACAAGAGAGAATATTTGAAGAAATTGGATTCTGCATTGTTGGTAAAGTAGTATTTGACATTGATATAAATATCTAAACTGTAGAAAGCAGCCATTATTAATTAAATATTAGATGCTACAATGAATAATCACTGGAATCACAATAACTTAATACAATATAAATGTATGTCTTATTTATATCAAACTAAATAGCCATTAGGGAGAGAACAGTACCTGCATCATGCAGCCACTTGGGAACCAAGACTGATGGAGATTCTGCAGTCTCCAACACATGGCTTCCCAGTTGTGGGCATTGAAAGGGGAAGAGAAAGAATGGGCCAAGCCTGAAAGTGGCACTTAACACTTTTTCTCACATTCCATTGTGCATATCTTAGTCACATGACCACTCCTAACTGCAGAGGATGCTGGGTAAACTTGTGTGCTCAGAAAGAAAATGAAATGGGTAAGGCAAATAGCTAAACAATTTCTTTCTCATGATGTCTATTCACAAGGAGAGAATGAGTAGTGTACATGTAGTTTGGGGTATATTATTAAACCTCTTTGGCTCTTAGTTTCTATGCCTGTAAAATGGGGATAATCAGTGCATCTCATAGGATTGTTGGGAGGATTTCATTAAATAATATAAATAAAATGGTTTGATATAGTACTTGGAAATTAGCAATTACTCCATGAATATTAGCTATTATTGTCATTATTCTTATTCTGATTTTTAAAAAGAGTAGTATATTTGGAAACAATCTGTAAAATGTGTTCAGCATATGTATGACACATAGGGAAAGCTTAGTAAATATGTTATTATTAACTTATTGAATCATTCTGGTATTTTACTTAAATTTATCGTGACTTTCCACTCATAAAAACCCCTAGGATCTCTTTGAGTTTCTCTTTTCAGAATCCTTTTTGAAACTTATCTGTCTATATCTATAGTCACTTGAGTCAATCACTACATTCACTTTTACTAGACCTAGACTGATCTTTATAAATTGCTTCTTGTTTATTGAGAATTGAAAATAAAATATAATGCTTCAAATTAAAATGAGATTTGAAATGAAAATGCCATGAATACATAAATATGTAAATAAATGATTGTGTTCTATTAATTTATTCAGGAGAGCATAGTAAGCATTGATTAGTGTTTATGCTTTAATTGGTAAGAACTGTTTTAAATATGTGTGCCGTTGAGTCGACCAGATTTTGTTTAGAAACTTCTGAATTTGAATGCAGTCTGTTAAGGGTAAAGATAATACTAAGCTAGATAAAATATTGCATTGAGCTTGCCTCTCTCTAACACTGATTAGAAAGATACATTTATACACATCTTTAAAAAAAAACATGCCTACAAATGTAATTTTTCAAAGGTCATTCAAAAAGGAGAATCACCGTGTAAAGTAAAATAGTAGAGAATAGTCTAGACATGTTGCTTTCAGTTGCCTCACAGGCAAATGTGTATACGCCTAGGTATGGTTACTACTTGACATTCCTTGGTTTGAAGAGGGGGAGAAAGAGTACACCTTTGAACTCTAAAACTATTGCTTGGCCTTGATGATATCTGTACTCAAAGGGAGAATATGAGATTGGGTAAGATTAACTGGCAGCACTGCAGCACCATGGAAGACTGTATGGATGGTGTCAAAGCATGATTGCTTGGGGCACATTCATATGTTTTTCTTATTGTTAGGGAGTTTCTGCCCTCCCTTTTCTATGTCATTTGATACCAGATGCCTTTAAATAAAAGCCACAAACATTATTAGTTGTTTGATGAGAACTAGTAAATAATATGTAGAGAAACATTACAAGATAAAGACAGACTCAGAATTGGGGATCACAGAGCATATAACCATGAACCCATACAGTTTGCCTACATTTATTAAAACAAACAATCAAAACATTTAGAATTGTCAAAAGAACATTTCCATTTTTACCTAATAACTTGCTTGACAAAAGCTTTTATATTTCAATCAGTTGTTTGGCCAAAGTGAAAACACCATCTATCCTTGTTATTAACCAGCAGAATTTTAATTTGGTTTTCAAGGCCCCTCATGGGTTAAATTCAACCTGCCCTTACAGGCTCAAACACTATGCTTCTATTCCAAAAGCCCTTCTGGACTGGGCTGCTTCTGTTACATAGCCCACGCTTTCTCACCTCCAACTCTGCCCCCTTTTGTCCACCGTGCCTTATCCTTGTCAAATGATCCTTTGGATGCACTTTCCACACGCTTCATACTTAATGAATATGACCTTTGGTATTATAAGGAAAAGTATTCTTCCAAAACAGTGTTAATTTGACCTATCTTTTAGAATGTTCAGATTGGTTCACCCATGTTGACATTAACCATTTTTGAAATTCAGACATAACATCTACACGTATAGATTTGACATTTGAAATGAACTTATTTTTTTCCAATTAAATTGTGGAAGAAATAAACTGACTTACAGGAGGATGGATTGGATATAGGGGTGAAATGCTGTAATAGTGTAGGTAAACCTGACTGAGAAGAGATGAGAAACAAACCTGCTTGATTAGTTCTTTCATCGAGAAATGACTCAGCACTGTTAGAGAACATGATGGGGTTACATTATTCTTTCATCACAAACCGTTGGGTTAATTGTGGTATATACAGAGTGTAGCTGATTCGGGAGACAATTGGTCATTGTGCTTTTCTATTTTTTTTTTAAAAGCAAATTAGGACTTTAAAGGCACAGAAGCCTGGTTTTTGTCATGAAATCTGATGATGAAAAGCAAACTGTGAAAATGATTTTAAATATACCTACATTTGCAAATAGAAGTTCTTTCAAGTCATTTTTAAGTTCTTTCAAAGCCTCCAAGTCTGTTTATAAGTTTCATAAGTGAGATTTTTAAAAAATCTTAGCAGAACTCAATTTTTTACAATCCAACCTCTCTCTTTTTTTGTCCTCCTGAGAGTGGAACATACATTGTACTTTTTTTTGGGATGATAAATATACAAACTGTGTGTCAGCGAGTGGAAATCTGGCCAGTGGACTTCTGCAAACTGTACCATGCCCAGCGCTGCTTTAAGACTCAGGGCCAATTTACCCTGTGCTGTGACAGAAAGACGCTTTGCATCATGAAGTGAGTCTCTTGTCTCCATCTTGAGAAAATACGCCTATGTCTTCCCTCAAATCCAGGTTGGTGGGCAGAGGAATGTGGAAGTCAGGCTGGTGGCTGCAAAACAACATAGCCTCTGACCGCCTCCTATGCTACAAAATTATTTTTATCTTCTGCTACTTTTCCCACTCTTCACATCCTCAATTTCCATGGACACAGAAAGGCAGCGGAGTTAAAGCCAGAAGGAGAGTGATCATTGAACACTGATTTGAATAGAAAATCTATGGCTATTTGAAAGGGAAACCTGCCAGGGCCCATGTAATAAATCCCTGGGGAATTTAAGAGAGATGAGCTGTACCTAATTGCATCTGACAAAACTAAACACACGGGCCTCCGTGAAAAGTGAGAGCGGAGCCCCAAATCCTCTGCTCAGCACTATTGCAGGTTCAGAAAAGGTCATGCCTTTGGCTACAGCTACATGGTAAAACTTCCCTTGGCCACATTCAGCCTCCCTCCAATGGCCAATGATGAGAAGCCCAAATTATTAAGTTTTACTTTCAGAGATTTTTAAAAACAAACCAAAAGGAACTGATGGAGGCACCCAACTGATGTCTCAGAATGCCAAGCATTATTTTGTGTCTGAACTTGGCCTCAGAAAACAAACACCGCTCCCACCATAGCAGGGAAGAGTTTGCTGGGCCAGAGCGGCCTCCTGTTGGTGGGAATTAATGCTGCCCAGCATGGGCAGCTCAATCACAGTGCCCTGTCCTTGCCTGGGTGGTCCCGGAGGGCTGGCAAGCTGTGCGACTCCTTAGGACCTTCGTCACAAGTCTGTGGAATGCCTGTGTGTGAGTCCTTGTGAGTAAATCCCCCAGCTGGGGCCTAGATGACCTGCCCTGAGCAGGGAAGGGTGCAGCACACATTGCCTCTTTATTAGGAATGAGAGGATGTCATAATGGAAAGGAAAATACTAACCCAAGTGAAGCCCTCATCAATGGAAGCTTTCCCCATTCTCCTCCTGCTGGAATTGTAGATCCATAGGCTTTGGAGCCGGTCAGCCTATGAGCTTTATAAATCCCATTCTTCTCATGGGTCTGACCACACCAGACATCAAACACTGTGACTCTGAGCTCTCTGTTGGCTGAAAGATCAAGAACTCAGCTGGAAGGAGCCTTGGTTTGTAGGTCTGAGAGACTAAAGTAAAAGCCGGTGAATCTTCTCACTGACAAGGGCACTTCAACCCCCTGGGGCTCCATCTCCTCATTTATAAAATGAGAATCACTGTTGCTATCGCACAGGTTTATTGCTGGGAATTGAATGAGGTAATCCATAAATTTCCTAGCCTGGCAGCCCACACAGCCTCTCCGGGAAGGGTCAGGGGTAGCTCTGGAGCGCTTCAGATTGGGAAACCAGGCAGGGAGAAGACAGGCCATATTTTAACTTGGTTTCTATGCTGACAGGCTTTGGAAGGGCCTTCTGCTTCTTCATAATCTGGTGTGAGGTTATTAGCACACTGGCCTACGTCTCAAGTTAGAGAGCTGAGGACCATTCTCTAGGCATCTAGCTGAGAACTACCTGCCTGGCCTACCTCTTGCTGGGACCTGGGCCTTCTAAGTCTAAGTCAGAGAAGGGACTGAAGGAAGTGCCTGGAATTTTGATCCACTGCCCAGTCCCCATTGCTCAGGTCCACCTCTTCACTGGCCTGTCTCCCTCTGTGTTATAAGGAGTAGACTTACAACTGTATAAGCCTCATATGTGCCACGCTTTACCCGTGTCAACTCCTAACTATTCTGAAAGGCAGGTCCTCTTCTTATCTCTGTTTATAAAAGAGGATATTGACTCTGAAATATTAAGTAGTTTCTCTAAAGCAGTGGTTCTCAACCTTCCTAATGCCGCGACACTTTAATACAGTTCCTCATGTTGTGGTGACCCCCCAACCATAAAATTATTTTCGTTGCTACTTCATAACTGTAATTTTGGCACTGTTATGAATCATAATGTAAATATCTGATATGCAGGATGTATTTTCAGGGGTCGCGACCCACAGCTTGAGAACCGCTGCAAAGCCCTAGGAAGCCCATTGTTTCTAAGAGGCAAGGTCAGGATTCAAGCTCAGGCAGCCTTGCTTCTTCCTGCGCCCACATGCTTCGAGATTATGTCATCCTGCCAGGGTTCTGTCTTGCTTCTGGCTTGTGTCTCGCTTTTCAGACTTAATATGTTAGACACTCTGTAAATATTTGATGAGTGAATACATGAATGAGTGATGTGTTCATAACTATCTCAGTCCCTATGCTTTCATGGAGGCTTTCTTCCACTTTTTCTCTTCCCACTGTTTAGAATTTTCACCTTTTAATTTTACTAGGAGTCTCTTTGTTTTTATCTATGTTATATCCCAACCAAATATAAGAGATAATTTCCTGAGGGGAAGAATCATGTTTTATATTTGTTATGTAACCTCAGGAATAGCTGAATAATCATTTTATGACACATGGAACCCTTAAAATAACTTTTTAAATAGATCGGAAACATGAGGGTGTTGAGAGTTAAAATATTTATTTTCCTTCCCTATCCATCCCTTCTCTTTGCTCACTTACACAAAATGCAATTTAGTTGAATCATTTAAAGATTGAAAAGCAATATGACAAACCATTTAAAATTTAAGTAGTTGAATAAAATCATCCTAAAGAAGCAAAAAAAGACAGTCAGGCTCCTAAGTAGAACAGATCAGACAGAGTATTAGAGCAATGCTTTCAGGTTACCAAGGAAATATGCTGGATTGCATCATCTCCATTTTATTAAGAAAAAAATAGAATTTAAATTTCTCTCTGAAGATAGAATTTCACTTGGAACCATATTCAAATAGGAATCGATTATGTAGACCTTGTATAATGGAATAGCAAACAATAATGTCAACCATGATATTACAGAAGACACCAAAATGTCCTTTTAAATAGGCCATAAAGGTGGTGAGAATGGCCACATCTTTTGATGAGGTGTTTGGAATTCATTTGCCTTCTTCACAGAACAGGCCCCGCCATATTCTGAGTCATGGTTAATAATGACAATACTTCTCTTTCCTTTGAACCACTTACCTGTTCATCAACCTAACATGTTTTAGATGCCACAAAGGAATTACTCTCGATTATGTCTTTAGGTAGAAAAATCTGCAACAACCCATTTCCTAAAAAGACTGTAATTACACTTAAGAAATGCTAGTAATTAATAGCCCGATTGGGTAATTCTAAGTGAGATTCATGAAAAACTAAGAGACATACCTAAACCTTTCTTAAGCTCCAGGGCACAGATATAATTTGAACATTATGTCTACAATGAGGGTGTGTTTTCTTCCTTTGCAGTGAAGAGGGTAATTAGGATGATAATAGAAATGATACTTGAGTTTATAAAGTCCTTGCCTGAGGTTTACGGCAGTGGTTTCTCACTTTATGGTGAGCATGTCGGACTGATGTCAGCTTTTAGAAGTCACTGAGTTTTTCATTCTTTTCCCCCTCTGGGCTTCCTCTTTCTCTAATAAAAGTACTTTAATCCCATCCACATTCCAGCTCAGAATCCCAGTTCTTAAAACAAACTGTCTATATCCAACTAACTTAAAAAAAATAAAGTTCAAATAAAAGCAAAGAATTGTTTGTTCTCCTTTCCCATTCAGCTGCATCTGTCACATATAGGTGCTGGCTCCTGATAAGGAGTTCTGCCATTGGTATGGACCCTTACAGATCTCCAATGTAACACACGGACAGTGTCTACCTATAGCCTAGGCAATTCTAGAAGCACACACTTAATCTTTTATCTACTTATAAAATGAAGAGATTGTCTTTACTAGAGTAACTGCTACAGGGTTCCAATATGCCCTGCCCCAAGCTGAACTGTGGAATCTGACAAAATATTTTTAAAGCAAGCGTCTGGTTTCCTTATATTAATTTGGTATTGGATTCCCTCCAGTGGTTTAAGCAAAATGAAAGTGTGATCCTAAAGTATTTAATATGTTCTGTTTCCTCCCTCATTCATTTGGACCATAATTAACTCCTTCTAAGATTATCCCAAAGTGCTAATGTACCCCACCCTAGAGGGCACTCTACTTTCCTGTGCCACCCCACTAAGTAGGAATAACTGGGGGAGGGGGAAATATGGCTTAATGCTGTGTGGTTCCACCCAGAGAAATCATGACAATTTCTCTTTTCATTACCCCTCTCTCATTTTTCTGGTTATTTATGGCTATATAACAAAACACCCCGAACATGTTGGCTTAAATCATTTGCACTGACTTATTTTGCTCATGAGTTTGCAATTTGGTCAGGGCTCTGCAGGAAAGGCTCATCTCTGCTCCACACAGTGTCAGCTTGTGTGACTCAACTGGGTTGCAGGATTTACCTCCAAATGTCTCACTAACACGGCTGAGAAGTTGGCGCTATTGCCTGGAAGTTCAACTGGGTCTACTGTCAGGGGACCTTGGCTCCTTGGGTCTGAGATACTGCAACTGGAAGCAGCTAGTATCTTCCAGTCTGGTACAGCATCGTTTCTGCATATTTGGTGGTCAAAGAAGTCACAAATCCTGCCAACATTTAAGGGAAGGGACATAGAACTCTATTTATCATTGGGAGAAGTGTCAAAGAAGTTGGCCACCTTTACACTACCATACTCTAATTTATTCCCAGGTGCCCAAGCCAGAAACTTAAGCATCATCTTTGGCCCTTTCTTCTATTTCATTTATCTTTCTCTCCATGACCCACCCTAGAAATACTTATAATTTATAATTATAAAATTTCATAACATATCATGTATATTATATATATTTATGCATATAAATATCAATTAATAATTCCTTATAATGGTTCTAGACTCTTTCTATTTCTTTTAAGTGCCATCATTACTTTTCTGGTACAACAAACCTACCTTCCTTCTAATTGGTCTCCCTTCCTCCAGCCTTGCTCCTGTATAATCCATTCTTAGTGACTTTTTAAAAATATGCTTTTATCAATTTTAGAAAGAAAGCAGGGAAGAGGGAGAGAGATAGAAACATCGATGAGAGAGAAACATTGATCAGCTGCCTCCTGCTTTCCCCCCACTGGGGATCGAGCCTGAAACCCAGGAATGTGCCCTGGACCTGGAATCAAACCAGAGACATCTTGGTGCATGGGATGATGCTCAACCATCTGAGCCACACCACCTGGACAGTGACTTTGTTTTAATTACAAATAACATCACTCCTCTGACTAAAATTCCTTAAACATCCTCCCTTGCTCTTAGGTTAGAGAGCAGATTCTTTTGTATGGCTCCCAAATCCTGCCTGACCTGGCCCCTGTCTCCTTCTCTAGCTGCACCTTTTCATTTCTGGCTAAACCTTTGACATTCAGGCTTCAGCTTTAGCAAAGTCTTGTTGTGCTTTTGCTGCCTGTTACCTCTGGGACTTGTAGAGGCTGGTCTTGTTCTTTGAGATGATCTTTCCTAACCCACTTCCTTCTCACTGACTCCCATTTTCTCTGCTGGGATCATTCTCATTCTTCAGATTTCAACCTAGTCTTCAATTAGTTACTTCCTCTGGAAAGTATTTTATAGCTCTTCATTCATTGATTCAGTCACAATTGAATACCTGAGATACTCCAGGCACTTTTCTAGTCCCCAGGGATACTACAGTGAGCAAAATAAAGAAATGAACTCCACTGTCCTGGAACTTAAACTTCTAGTGGAAAAATAAGGCAATAAACAAGAGAGCAGATAGTAAGAGATCAATGCTAAGCAGGAAAAAAAGGAGCAGGATGGGCAATATAAATTGTTGGAGTGTGGGGATGTTGAAACATAGGCACAGTAGCCAGGGAAGTCTTCGCTGAGAAGGTGTCATTTGAATCAGACTTAAATGAAGTAAGAGGGCTAGTTATGAAGCTATCTGGGAGAAGAATATTCCAGACGGAAGAAACAGCAGTACAAAGGCCCTGAGATAAGCATATCCCTCTGTGTTTAAGGAATGGCAAGGTGCCAGAGTGACTGGACTGAATTAGGGGAGAGCAGAAGAAGAGATGAGGTCAGAGAGGTGGTGGGAGGGGGAGACAGATCACAGAAAGCCTTGCAGGTCACTATCACAACTTGGACTTTTATTCTAAGTAAAATGGGAGACATTGGGATGATTTAAGAAGATGAGCAACAATATGCTCTGATTTATGTTTTAAAGGGATCACCTCTTTCCCAAAATCCTGGATAGGGCCCCCTCCCTACATTATCCCTACATTATCGTACTTCCATCACACAACTTTTTACCTGTGCTGTCACTTGTGTATATCCCTTTCTAGTGTCTAGGTTCTTTGAGGGGATATACTCTGTCCAACTTGTTAGCAATTTATCCCACCACCCAATCCAGCGCCCAGAAATCACAGGTTCTCAACTATATGCTGGATTTCATTGAAATTATAAGTACATGAATGCCATCGCCCATGCTGATCCTTAATTATTTTATTTCTTACAGCAACTTCTTTAGATAGGTAGTGTTAAACCCCAATTTACAAATCAGGAAATGAGGTAAGGGTAGAAAGAGATAAAGACAGAAAAGGAAAGGAAAGAAATGAAATTCCCAGAGCAAGCATGGCCGCCTGCTTTAAGCTAAGAAACCCAGGTTCTCAATTCTACCTCGAGGTCTCCAATAGAGAATTCTATTTGCCCATTTGTCAGACCTAGAGATGGCCATTCACTTCTCTGAAAAGAAATAGTCACAGTGGATGCTTTTCAACTTTTGGCAGGAGAGGGTAAGTACTTCAGTGTTGAGACCATTATGAGGATAACAAAGCAAAATACTTAGGACATTAGCATATATCAAAAATGCATTTGCATCTGAATGCCTGTGTGCATACCTATGTGTGTACAAAGGCTGCATCACCAGTCCACAGGTGTTTGTTGCTGAGTACTATGTGCCTAGCACTGGAGTCAGAGGGATCCTTGCCCTCAGTGGACTCCTTGTGGTTACACAATTACAGAACAGAGTAGTGAGTAATACAGTGGGGAAATAAATAGAACAGAATGAATTAGGTAGAACAATATGCCAATACTGATCATATGGTTAGCATTTCTTGAATACCAGCAGAAATGAGTGCTTACTGGCCAAAATAATATTTTTCTTATTTTGTTTAATGGGTATGATTGGAGAGGTGTGCCATCTTGAGAATCACCATTTGACTTGGCTCATGAAGTTACAAAATATTCAAAATGGAAAAAAAATAAACAGAAAAAAACCTATATTTAGCTCTTTTGTTTAAAATGTAAAGAACATGAGGCTCAAAGAAACTAAAGTCTTGCCAAAAATCACAGATAGTAAGAGCGGAGAGGAAAGCAGGGCTCTGTATCCATGTTTTGTTGTCTATACCAAAAGGAGAATGTCAGTCCTCTCCACAGAAGAACTTGGGGGATATTTCATGGGTGGTCTCCTTACTCATAAGCCCCTGCCTTTGTTTATATGTTGGTGTCTTCCCATTTACTCAGTCTAGACATGCTGTTGCCGGGCATGGGGCCTGAGTGCATGTGATGGGTTCCTGTTGCCAGCTGCGTTTCTTCCTTTCGCGCACTGCAGACTGATCACCCAGGCTGCACAGCCAGCCTCGCCCCGTGAGCTGAGTCTGCCATGGCATCTTCTCCTCGTTTCTCCTCCTGCTCCAAGCTGCTGAGGGACAGGGAATGGAGGCGCTGAGTTCTGGGCTCACTGGGCGTGTCTGCACTGCCTCCAGCTTGCCAGACCATGTGGATAACTGGTGTGCCACTTCAGGTCCAGAAAGGAAAAGAGAGCTCCAGGCAGATACATATGCTTCTCTAAATCTCCATTTAGTTCCAGAACCGTCATTTGCTTATTGAAATTTTACCACCTCTCCATGCAGACTGACCCAAGCCAGCAAGAGCCAGTGATGTCTCTCTGGTAGAGCTATATGGCAAGAAGGCCATGCAAACAAATTAAATAAAATTAATTGCAAGCACACACCCTAATTCGGAAAGGCATTTGCACAATTACACAGTGTCAGCAGGAGTCATTTATCCTGAACGGTTTCATTGTTGTGACCCTGATTTGGAAGTCTCCACGCTTGCTATGCCTGATAAACTTGAACCATGTTTTACCCTGAAGTTTTAAAGAACTGTAATTTAAAACATCTATACCAAAACAATCTATGAGTAAATGAGATCTCCCTAAATTCGTTGCTCCTTTCAGCAGCACAATGAGTAATTCCTTCCCACATGATAATGTTGAAGGGCGCTGGGAGTCTTTTTATTAAATAGTAATCCTCCCTCAGATAGGGCTTTGCATGATTCTTGGGCAAAAAGCTATTTACCTACTTAATTTTGAACAAAAGGCACTGTTTCTCTGCTTTTGGTGTTACTATTTCTGCACGAGTTTGCACGTGTAAACTGTGATGGCTTGATATCATTTTGTACTTGGATATTTTTCCACACACAGCAATATGACTAAAAACAAGTCCTGTAAAATTTTATGAATTATGATGAAGACAAAAAGCATAGACCACCCTCTCCTTCTCATGTTGTTATCTTTCTCACCTTATTTTATTTGTTTACTAGAGGCCCAGTGCAGCACAGCCTGTGCCCTCTCACAGTCCGGGAGCCCTTGGGGGATGTCTGACTGCCAGCTTAGGCCTGCTCCCCATGGTGGGCCTAAGCCATCATTCAGACATCCTTAGCACTGCTGTGAAGGCTGGAGAGGCTCCTGCCACTGCCGCTGCACTCGCCAGCAGTTAGCCCGGCTCAGGGCTTCTGGCTGAGTGGTGCTCCTCCTGTGGGAGTGCAATGGTCACCAGGGGGCAGCTCCTGTGTTGAGTGTCTGCTCCCTGGTGGTCAGTGCATGTCATAGTGACCAGTCGTTCTGTCGTTCCTGTTGTTCGGTCTATTTGCATATTAGACTTTTTTTATATAGGATGTAATAAAGTGTACCCAGTGTCTAGTGCATGCCAAGGACTGTTGTAGGCAGTAGGGATATGTCAGTGAAAACAAACAAACAAAACAGAAAAAGATCCTTGTCCTCCTAAAGCTTATACTTTAACTGGAGGATAGTGAGTGATATACAGTAAGCAATCACCATACATATTTGCATAACCTAGGTGATATAACATGCTTGAAACCAATTAAAATTCTGAATAGAGCAAAAAAGAGGGCAGATTAAGGAGAAAGTGGGTGCACTCCAGTATTAAATAGGAAAGAGGGGTCAAAAGAGGTCTCATTGAGGAGAAGATATTTCGGAAACACCTGAAGGAGGTAAAGAAGTGAACCAAGCAGATAATTGCGGGAAAGATCATTTCTGGAATAAGGGTCAGCTAAAGTAAAAGCTTTAAGGAGGTAACCAGGAGTGAACAACAAAATCTCTGGAGATCATTGTGGATAAAGTCAAAGGAGCAGTTTAGTAAGCTAAGTGTCTGTCTAGGGTCAGAGTAGTGGGTGTAGGCACAGGGTATTGTAGACTATTGTAAAATATCTGGGTTTAATTCCAAGTGATTTGGGAAGTCATTGCAGTTGTTGGAATGAAGGAGTGACATGATTCAATTCAAGTTTCCAAAAGGTTAGTTTGCATAATCTTTTTAGCCTGACTAATCTGTTTGAGGAGGATGGCATGCCATGATAAGGATAGAAGCAGGAAGCTATGGCAATAATCCAGAAGAGATATGTGGTAGGCTCAATCAGATGGCAGGTAGCAGTAGAGGGAACAAAGGAGTTCATGTTTTGCACATATTTTGAAAGTAGAGCCAACAGAGAAACATCGAGAATGACAAAATGTTTTGGTCTGAACACCTAGAAGGATGGATTTGCTATTAGCTAATATGGAAATGTCCATAATAAGAACAGATTTTCAAGTTTGCCTCAGGAATTCAAGTATGGGCATGCCAAGTTTGAGAAGACTATTAAACATCCAACTGTACAATATATAAATCAGGAGATGAGTCTGGGTAGGAGATAGAACTTGAGAGTTGTTGGCAGGCAGAGGGTATTTAAAGTCTTAAAGGCAGATAACACCAAGAGCCAAGGGAGCAAGTATAGACGAGAAAGAGGGTGGAGGACTGAGGCATGGGGCATTTCACCATCAAGGGAGAAGTACTGGCACTAAAGAGGCTGAGAAGAAATGACCAGAGATACAGAAGGAGAACCAAGTGGGTGGTGTGTTGATGGTAAAAGTATTTTGAGGAGGGAGTGATCATGGTTTCAAATTCTGTTGGAAGGTAAAATAAGCTGAGGACTGAGAATGACCACTGGCTTTGGCAACATGGATGTCATAGGTGGATTTCACACAGCAATTTGAAAAGCATTTTCCCTCCCTCCCTCCCTCCCTCCTTCCCTCCTTCCTTCCTTTCCTTTCTCTCTTCCTGTTTTCCTTCTCTTCCTCCTTCCTTTTTTTTTATGTTCTGCTATCAAATTGAGCTAAAAACCCAAACTCATGTATTGGTTGACATTACAACTTTAATGAATCCCTTTGGAAATTTTGTTTTTAAACTCTTGGAAGATTTTCACTAGTATGATCTGGCCCTAAAGTTTTCAAACTGGCATGAATTTTAATTATCCTCAGATTTCTTTTGTGAACAAAACAGCCAAGAGTACAGATAAAGATTTTGGAAAATCATAAACTTATTTTAGGCCATTACATTTATGCTTTTATACACTAAGTATGGAGAAAAGTATTAGTAACATGTTTTTTTACACCTTGGAAATTTGACATAAATCACTTGTTCTTTTCAAAGTATACCTAGGGTTTAACTTGTCTGTCATGTATGCATAGTTTTCCTAACAAGATAGTAAACTTTTTGAAAAAAACAATCATACCTCCTACTTCTTTATATTTTTAGTCCCTGGTCACGTCCTGCACATAGTAGGTATGCAACAAATATCTGTTGGTTTAATTTTCTGTGTTCACTCTGCCTGATCTTGCTCTGTTATATACAAGCCTCAGTTATGGATAAATGGTAATAGAAAAACAATCAGAAAACAGTGCTTATACTGCTGGAAGTTTTAGCCTTCAAAGTCTTTAGAATCTTGTTAGGGGAGAATACAGATAGTTGTTGCAGGTTTAATAACAAGAAAAGAACAGTGTAAGGGGACAATCAAAGATGGACTTGTGATTAGTGACCAAGTGAAATCTGTAGAAAATACATGTTTGAAGGGTTGAAGTTCAAAGAGTTATTCTTAAAATAGTCTCCTTTCTTCTCACTTCCCCTACCAATAATAAAATTAATGCCTTCTTATAAAGCAATCAGTTTAATATTATATAATGGGCATTTTTTCTAGCCTCTACAACTATTTAAAATATCATATTCAATAGATGCAGAGTATTATATTGTGTGAATGCACAATAATCTATTTAACTATTCCCCTGGAGTAAATGTTTAAATTGCTGTTTTCTCTTTGCCATTATACAACAAAGTAAGATGAAGAGCCTTGTAGCTAATTTTTTGTGTGTATATATTTGATAGTTCTTGCTTTGCTTAACATTTTTTTACTACCTTCACTGATTTATAATTATTTCCTTATATTAAAATTCTAGATGGTATTATATTGTCAAAGACACTGATATACGTAGAGCTTTTAAAAAAATTGTGGTAAAAAGCACATCATAAAATTTACTGTCTTCTCTATTTTTATGTGTACATTTCAGTAGTGATAAGTATATTCACATTGTTGTGCAATGGGTCTCTAGAACTTGCTCATCTTGAAAAATTGAAACTCTAGACCTGTTATGCAACTTTCAATTTCTCCCTTTCCCTAGCCCCTGGCAACCACAATTCTATTTTTGCTTCTTTTGAGTTGACTACTTTAGATACAACATACAAGTGGAATCATACAGTATTTGTCTTTTTGTGACTGGCTTATTTCACTTAGTGTAGTGTTCTCAATCAAGATTCATCCATATTGTAGGATGTGACAGGATTTCCTTCCTTCTTTTCCTTCTTAAGGCTTAATGATATTCATACCACCTTTTCTTTATCCATCTATCTATGCATAAACATTTGGTTTGCTTCTACCTCTTGGCTATCATGAATAATGCTGAAATGAACTTGGCTGTGCAAATACCTCTTCAAGATCCTGCTTCCCCCGCCCCCCCTTTGTTTATCCTCACCTGAGAATACCAGTAATTTTTCCACTGATTTTCAAGGAGAATGGAAGAGAGAGGGAAAGACAGAGAGAAACATCAATGTTAGAGAAACACATCGATGATTGGTTGCCTCCTGCATGAGCCCCCACCAGGGTTAGGGCTGGGAGGATCCTGCAACCAAGGCATGTGCCCTTGACCCAAATCAAACCCAGGACCCTTCAGTCCACAAGCTGACCTCTACCCACTGAGCCAAAGCACCAAGATCCTGCTTTAAATTTTTTTGGATATATACTCAGAAAGGTGGAATTCTGAATCATATAGTAATTTTATTTTTAATTTTTTGATGAACTTCCATACCATTTTGCATAGAGATTATACCCTTTTTTTATATTCCCACTAACAATACACAAAGGTTACAATTTCTCCACAGCCTTACCAACACTTGTTATTTTGTTTGTTTTGATAGTGGCCATTCTAATGGGTATGATATTCATAGAGTTTTTTAAAGCTCTTATATTTTTACAGAATATTTACATATGAAGTTAGCACATCTTATCTTTGCTTATTTGACAAGGTACAGTTATGGTTATAAATTATAGGCAAAAATAACATAGGTTGTATTTCTTTTGTTATTAATAAGATTTGATATTTCTTTGTACATGACTACTGGCAAGTTATATTTTTTTCTGTTGTGAATTATAAATTTATAATATATACACAATTTTTATTGGTTTTCCTGCACTCTATTTATAAGATTCATAAGATCAATTAACATAAAATATAATACACTTTTCTGTCATTTAATTAGTCAGTTTGGATTGCTACAACAAATACCATAGATTGAATTGCTTAAACACTAGACATTTATTTCTCACAATTCAAGCAGCTGGGAAACCCAAGATCAAAACTTTAGCAGATTTGGTTTCTTATAAGGGCTCTCATGTTTGGCTGCAGATTGCACCTTCTTATTGTGTTCTTACATGGCAGCTAGAAGGAAAAGATAGCTCTCCTCTCTTACTCTTAGGAGGACACTAATCCAATCATGGGGCCACACCCTCATCTAAATCTAATTAGCTCCCAAAGGCCCACCTCCTAATACTATCACATTTGGGATTAGGACTTCAACATATGGGAGGACAGAAACATTACATCTGTAACACCCATATTTTTTACAAATATTCTCAGATTGTTATATGCACTTTAATATGGTTTATTGTGTTTTTGCTTCTATACTACTGATAGAGTCAAATCTAAGACTATTTTCATTCACTTTTACATCCATTTTTATCTGAAGTAAATCTTGTTATGCAATAGGTAAATATTCATTTCTCTTTGCCTAGTGTTAATATTTTCATCAATTCTTGTGCATCAGAAATGTATTAGTGATTTTGGATTTAATCTCATTTCTTCAAATAGACTTTTTAAATTAAAAAGTAATATATCAAATAACAAATATTATAGCAAAAAGATGAACTCCCTAACAAGGTTTAATTTTATTAACATTTTGCCATATTAATTTCAGATCTTATGTGTATGTAATATTACTGATTTAAATTTGTTTCTTTGCCAGATAACTATCTGCCATAAAAAATCAGCATGCAATTTCTTATCCATATTTTTATGCTTTTATTAAATATAAATAGATAATATTATATTTTTGGAATATTTAAGTTCATATAAAGAGTATCCTATTATAGCTCTCTGTAACCTGCCTATCTCCCACAATTTGTTTTGGTAATGTATACATACTGACATATATAAATCTACATCATATTTTTAAATTACTGAATAGTATTGTAATAAATGTATAAGAATAATGTTTATCCGGTCTGTTTGTGATTGTCATTGTAAGTTGTTCCAACTTTTTTCTTTCTATTGAAATAAATTATGCTATGAGAAACCTCATACATGTCTCCTTGTGCACATGTCTGAGAGTTTCTCTAGGCTTTCACACCTAAATGTGGAATTCCTGAATTGAATATAATACACATTTTTATTTTACCTTGAAACTATCAAATTGTTCTTTAAAGTGTATTAACAAAGTTAAGTAATATCTCTAGGCCTCAGTTAATTTGTCTAGTTAATATGGGAAACAGTAACTAATTTACCAGGTTGTCATGAGGATCAAATATGTCAATGTTTGTAGTATTTATAAAAGTACCTGGTAGAGAGAGAAACAAGATGGCAGCATAGGTAAACACCTGTACTTGCTACCTCTCACAACCACATCAAAATTACAACTAAAAGGCAGAACAACTATCATCCAGAACTGTGGGAAAGCTGGCTGGGTGGAAGTTCCACAACTGGAGAGGTGAAGAAAGCACATTGAGACTGGTAGGAGGTGCAGAGGCATGGAATGGGCTGGCACCCAGGTGTGCTGCTTTTTCCATCGGAAGGGAGATAAAAGCTCCAGCTTTCTCTGAACTCCAGTTCCAGGCAAGACTCTGGGGGACCCAGTCACATACAGGGAGAAACTGGACTGTTTGGCATCGGGATTGGAACATGAGGAGACCTTTCTTTCAGAGGTGCTCACAGTGATCATTGTTCCTGCGCAGGGACACGGGGACCTCTCCGGTGCAGGGCTGACTGGTAGCTATTGCTGTTTCCTCTGCACTAGTGATTCCCTGAGACCATACCCCACCCAATTTACAACCCCACCCAAGCTGTGTGCAGCGACTTTTGCATATGAATGGCCTGTCCATTCTCAGCCTAAAACCTGTCAAACAGGCAGCAGCTGGGTCAGGGAGCCCCAAGGCAATCAATCCAGCAGCAGCAGCCTGCCTTGCTACACAGCTGGGCCTCGTCTGGAAACTTCCAAACCTGATTCAAAGAGGAGGAACCTGCAGATCTCTTTGTAGCTTCTGCTGGGCGGCCCCAGGTAGTGGCTGACTTTTTACCTCCTTGGAGATCCAAGGGTGAGTGTATGCAGTGGTCACTGTGAGACCATACCGGATTACAACTCTTCACGTACATAAGAGACACACTCAAGGGGCAGACTCAGTGAGCACCAAAGCTCTACTGAAGCAAGTCCTGCCCCATAAGGGTGTTTCCTGTACAGCACCTCTTCCATTGTAGACACAGCTGGTCCTCACAGCCATTTGCCTAGAGGTCAATTCCTCCCAGTGATACCAACAGCAATCAAGGCTTAACTACAACAAAACTGTGCACACAGCCCACAAAGGGATGCACCAAGAGTGTCCACCTCAGGTGACTGGGAAGGCTGAGCCACTGGGCCCTATAGGACACCTACCGCACA
>NW_005354874.1:2809907-2810529 GCF_000412655.1 Myotis brandtii
AAGAAATGGATGAAAGCAAAATACTGGATATAGAGTTCAAAACCATGGTTATAAGGTTACTCAAGAACCTTCTAGAAACCTCCGAGGAACTTAGTGAGACCTTCAAGGATCTTAGTGAGAATGCCAAAAAAAAAAATGGAAAAGGACCAGTCAGAAATTAAGCATACACTGACTGAAATAAAGAATAATATACAGAGATTCAACAGCAGACTAGAGGATCCCAAGAATCAAGTCAAAGATTTGAAATATGAGGAAGCAAAAAACACCCAATTGCAAAAGCAAAAAGAATCCAAAAACATGAAGATAGTGTAAGGAACCTCTGGGACAACTTAAAGCGTACCAACATTCAAATTATGGGGGTACCAGAAGAAGAGAGAGAGAGCAAGATATTGAAAACCTATTTGAAGAAATAATGACAGAAACTTCCCCTACCTGGTGAAAGAAATAGACGGACAAGTCCAGGAAGCACAGAGAACCCCAAATAAGAGGAATCCAAAGAAGACCACACCAAGACACATTAGAATTAAAATGCCAAAGGCAAAAGACAAAGAGAGAATCTTAAAAGCAGCAAGAGAAAAACAGTTACCTACAAGGGAATACCCATAAGACTGTCAGCTGATTT
>NW_005354874.1:2811192-2813128 GCF_000412655.1 Myotis brandtii
GGGAAAGGAACATCTGTAATAATCTGAACAATAAAGATTAAAAAAAAATAGTAGCTGGTAAAGAATAATTAATAGTTGCATTGTCTAGGTCCCCTTCTACTCTAACATTTGTCACTAATTACTTTTGAGCAAGAAATTGATAGTCTCAAAGGTGTATTTAAGAATGTAATGAGCATTTGTTGTTTTGTTAGTGTGTGAACAACATTCAACCTCTTTCCATTTGAGGAGTATTCCCCCTGGAATGTAGCATTGTTGGGAGACACCTCCCTGTTTACATTTATGGATGAGGTGACACACATTTGATCCAGGGTGATGGCAAAGAAAATGGAAGATAGTTAATGAATGTGAGACATTTTAAAATATGCTGCTAAGTACCTAGTCACTGATTGATTGCAAGTGGGTAAGAGAAGCTAGAGGATGGCAAGAGTTTAGATAAAATTAACAAGTTTAAGAGACTTGTAGTATAAAGATTTTGTTAATAGAAAATAGGATGGTGGAGTTGAAAATGAATTAGGAGAAAGAGGAGTTTGGTTTTAGACATGGTGATTTGAAAGGGACATTTAGTTGGTGTTGCAGAATAGCCAGCTATAGCTCAGGGAAGTGGAAGGAGTGGGAACTAGATTAGAAACTATTCTGTGTGAGAACTATTTAAGGCTAGAAGTTGAGAAAAGAGAAAGATTTAACGGATGCTGTGTTGGGAAGTGTTGGTGGTAGAGGGTTGGAAGAGGTAGGAAGAAATAGCAGAAGAAAAGGAGTCTATGTTCTTTAAGTTTTCCTTTAGTCTACATGCCTACAATTGGGTCTGCTGAGCTGTAGGGCATAAATTATTGCTTTGCTGTGGAGTTCCAGAATGGGATCTAGGAATTTTGGCAGTGTGTGAGCATGTCAGGAAGAGATAGTCTATAGTGCTAGTGTAGGGGGTGGGGAGAAGATGAAGGCTTACTCTCCACCTCACCAAATTTCCATGCAAGTGCCATGCATTAAAAGCAAACATCCATACAGCAATGGTGGAGGATGCTTTTATGAACCAGGCTTAAGGGCGATCATGGAGCTGAACAAAATATTTGAACATGTACTGGACTAATACTCACTGATTTCTATATAGTGTTCACCTCTGGGGAAAGAGAAATGAAGAGGGGTGGGGAGGTAACAGCTTTACCAGAACATTCAATGTTTAATTAATTAATTATTTAAATAGAGAAATCTGAGTAATATAGGCCCATGTTACCATCTGTCAAATATGGGTAGTGATCACTTTATTACTTTATTTCTGTTCAAAATACATTATAATTTAAGGTTTTAAAAATGGGATCAGCCCCGTGTGGCTCAGTGGTTGAGTGTCAACCTAGGAACCAGGAGTTCATGGCTGGATTCCCAGTCAGGGCACATGCCCAGGTTGCAGGTTTCATCCACAGTGTGGTGAGTGCAGGGGGCAGCTGATCGATGATTCTCTCTCATCACTTTTAAAAATGGGATCAGCCTCGTGTGGCTCAGTGGTTGAGCGTCAACCTAGGAACCAGGAGTTCATGGCTGGATTCCCAGTCAGGGCACATGCCCAGGTTGCAGGTTTCATCCACAGTGTGGTGAGTGCAGGGGGCAGCTGATCGATGATTCTCTCTCATCATTGATGTTTCTATGTTTCTATCTCTCTCCCCCTCTCCCTTCCTCTCTGAAATCAATATAAATATATGTTTTTAAAAAAGAAAGAAAAGTCTTAAATCAGACAAATTAAGGTAAAAACCTTGGAATATGAAGGAAGAGAGTTTTAAAATATTTTGAAATATTAGTTCAATTTCAAATAAATGTAAGCTTGGATATCATTATTTATAACTTTCCCTTTAATACAATAAATTAACAATGAGTTAATAACATTTAGAAAGAGGGGAAACATTTTTTTACTTAGTTTTTTTTAAAATTTTATTTTATTGTTTAAAGT
>NW_005354874.1:2813170-2826309 GCF_000412655.1 Myotis brandtii
TTGTCTCGCATCCATTGGTTATGCTTATATGCATACAAGTCCTCCCCAGCCTTCCTGCTGTAGTTCGACAGCCTGTTCAATGCTTCTCTGCCTCTATATCTATTTTTGTTCTTCAGTTTATAATGTTCTTTATATTGAGGGGAAATATGTTTGCTATCAATCTTTTAAAATGAATATTTGTTTTCAATTAAGTTAGTCATATCATTATCTTCTTTTTTAAATGAGTGTAGAATTCCTTCTTCCAAAATTTTAAATCTGCTGTGTCTAGCAACATAATTACAGTTATGAAAGTTTAATGGCTTTCTCCCCATTTGTTTGTTTGTCCAGTTCATGAACTCATGACCTTTTCTCTTCAGTATTTTGCTTCTGAGGAACTTATTGTGATATTTTCATCATCTGACTGGACCCTCATAAAGTTTTCCTTACATAGATTTGGCTGATGAGTTTACACACACACACACACACACACACACACCAAAGTTTTCCTTACATAGATTTGGCTGATGAGTTTAACATTAAACATTGATCTGCTTTTGTAAAATGTTTCTCACACACACACACACACACACACACACACACACACACACAGTGACATTAAACATTGATCTGCTTTTGTAAAATGTTTCTACCAGTTATATGGCATTTGGTGCTTCCTGTAAATTGATGTGAACTTCATTAAAGAAAATGACAGATGGCATATGGCTGCAGTCAAAATGCCAGTCTACATGATAAATTCCACTGTGTTCTAGTCTAGGATAAACAATGTTTTTAATCACCTTGAAAAAAATCTGTTGCATTGATTTGTCTATAGTTACCAGGTAATTATAATTGTATAGCTAGTTCCTTTTTAGGAACTTTTCTGGTCAATTTTCTGTGCAGAATATGGTCTTACAAATATATTTTTAATGATGTCCAAATAGATGTCTGGATATATAAGGAATAAGAATTATTTCTACTTATAGAAAGTAGAACTAGTACCTAGTTTCAGCACATGGAGTTTACATAGTTAGTTTTAGTTAATGATTCATAGCAGGCTTATTTTCAAGCAACAGAAATTGCTTCTGGCTAAGTAAATGGAAGAATGTGGAAGGATAGTCACTGATTGGGCAGAAATGCTGGAGGGAGAACCAAGGAGGAATCTGAGTTCCCTAACAGGGTAGTGAGACACTTGGCCTACATCTCCTCATAGCATAGTACCATGACCTTCGCAGCAGGGTTCAGGATCTGAAGGAGGGGCTGACGCACAAATGAAAATGCTATACAAGAAATATGAATTTAGAAGGCATTTGGGGCCAGGTGGAACCTCTTTCTTGAAGAGACACACCAAGTTCTGGCCTCATCTGCTATTTATTTACTTGAATACACATTTGCCCTTTAGCAATGCATGCAGGCATATCATAGGGAAAGTTTGGTAAACTGTAAAAGGATTATCAGGTTAGGGCTGAATACACATTTTCCCTTTAGCAATGCATGGAGGCAAATCAAAGGTAAAGTTTGGTAAACTGTGAAAGGATTATCAGGTTAGGGAATTGCCTTGAGCCACCACTATCTCAACAGACAAGGTGCTTAGAGTCAGCCCTGCTAACGCCCAAGGTCCACCGGCCTTCTGCGTTCCTTGGTGCAGTCTCATGACAGTATCGGCAAGCAGTGGCTTCCCACACACTCCACCTCCACTGTGCATTGGCTTTTGGCTGTGATGGATTTGCACTCTGCCAAAAATAATTTCTCAATTGTCCTCAAATCTTTCCACTGTTCTCCAGCATTTCAAAGTTCTAAACAGGAGCCTTACAATGGCTGAGTTTAGGCAGAGTGCCAGTTCTCTGGTTGCCTGGTCCATTGGCTTCTTAATGATAAGTGAAGCCTCTTTCCCACCAGAGTCCACACAGTGGCAAATCTTGCCCAGTTGGGAAGGGAGTTCTTTTGCTGGATATCCAAACAACAAAGAGCATACAGGAACCTATAGAAGTACATGGCAATGAAGATTCCCTGTTAAACCATGACTTTTTTTCTAGTTTACTTTTCAAAAACCATAAATATATGAAAAAAATAACGTGATTGTTACTAACCTCAGCAACTTGGTGCAGATCTTACTTCTAGCCCAGGATTTTTTCTATGATAGCATAGGCATAATTATTGTTTTTCCTGAATTGCTTGCCAGCCTCCTTCTTGTGTACACATTTCTGATACTTTCAAGTGTAGAATGCAGCCATTTGCCTTATTTCTCAACCCATATTTTAATTCAGTACTATTTCCCTCTGCTTATTTTGCCATGAGTTTCACAACCAATAAAAATTTACTGAGGATTTCTGTATTAGGTTGGCAGGGCTCCCATAACAAAGTACCACAAATTAAGTGTCTAAACAACAAAAAATGTTCACACTTCTGGAGGCAAGCAGTGTGACTAAGATTTAGGCAGGCGTGGTTCCTTCTGAGGGCTATAAAGAAGAATCTGCTGCACGCTCTCTCCGAGCTTCTCCTGGTTGCTGGTGGTAGTTGGCATTCCTTGGCTGTAGAGTCATCATCCCAAGCATTGTCCTTATCTTCACAAGCTGTTCTTCCTGTGTACACATCTCAATCCAATCTCCATTGTACAAGGACACCAGTCAGATTGAGTTAGAGCCCACACTAATGACTATTTTTTTTTAACGAGGTTACCTCTGCAAAGATTGTTTCTCCAAACTAAGTCAAATTCTGAATTACCGAGGGAGAGGATGCTAACACCTTTTTGAGGAGAGACATAATTCAACCAATAACAACTTCTTAAATGGCTGCCTCTTTAATATGTTATTTGAAATATTGAGTCTATTCTGGAGTTTAAAAAAATTATTAACACCAAGGAATGTATAACTGGGCAGACTTGTTGCCCACTGAGGATTATACACACATCCACATTTCAGGGCCGGAACTGAAAAAAAATGGTTTTATTGAGGAAATTCGGGGAATTACCAGATGTTCTTTATCAGGTTTAAGAACTTCCTTTCTATTCCTAGATGGTTGAGTATTTTTATCATTATAGGGTGCTGAATTTTGTCAAATACTTTTCTGCATCTATTGAGATCATTATCCAGTTTTTATCTTGTATTTATACGGTATAGTACATTGATTGATTTTCATATGTTAAGATAACCTAGAATTCCTGGGATAAGTCCCACTTGATCATGGTTATAATTCTTATTATAGACTGCTGGATTTGATTTAATAGTAAATTGCTGGGATTTTTGCAGATACATTCTATGGGATATTAGTATGTCATTTTATTTTTTTGTGATATCTTTGTCTACTTCTCTTTGTAGAATGAGCAAAGAAGTGTTTCCTCTTCTGTATTTTAGAAGAGTTGGTGGTAATTCTTTTTCAAATATATAGTAGAATTTACCAGTGAAGCTATCTAGTCCTGGGTTTTATTTGTTTTTTGTTTGTTTATTTTTTTGTTGTTTTTGTGGGGCATGTTTTGAATACTACTTCAATTTCTTTACTTGGTATAGGTCTATTCAGGCTCCTTCTCCTTCTCCTTCTCCTTCTCCTTCTCCTTCTCCTTCTCCTTCTCCTTCTCCTTCTCCTTCTCCTTCTCCTTCTCCTTCTCCTTCTCCTTCTCCTTCTCCTTCTCCTTCTCCTTCTCCTTCTCCTTCTCCTTCTCCTTCTCCTTCTCCTTCTCCTTCTCCTTCTCCTTCTCCTTCTCCTTCTCCTTCTCCTTCTCCTTCTCCTTCTCCTTCTCCTTCTCCTTCTCCTTCTCCTTCTCCTTCTCCTTCTCCTTCTCCTTCTCCTTCTCCTTCTCCTTCTCCTTCTCCTTCTCCTTCTCCTTCTCCTTCTCCTTCTCCTTCTCCTTCTCCTTCTTCTTCTTCTTCTTCTTCTTCTTCTTCTTCTTCTTCTTCTTCTTCTTCTCAAAAACTTAGAATTATACCAAACATACTTTCACTTATATGTGGAATCTAATGAAAAACAAACAAACAAACAAAATAGAAACAGACTCATAGATACAGAACACAAACTGACAGCTGTCAGAGGAGAGAGGGTTGGGTGAAAAAGGTGAAAGGGTTAAGTAAAAAAGAATCTCATAGACACAAAGGTAAGATGATTATATGAAGGAAATGGGTGAAACATATGTAATTGTATTAACCAATGCCACCTCAATAAATTCAAGAAAAATTATTTCTTTTAAAAAAATTATTTAAACTTATTGAAGTGACACTGGTTAACCAAATTATACAGGTTTCAGGTGCAAAATTCTACAACACATCATCTGTATACTGTATTGTGGGTTCATCACCCCAAGTATCCATCACTATTTATCCATCACTATCCATCACTATTTATCCCCCGTATATCCTCCTATACCTTCCTCTACCCTCCTGTCACCTGCAATCACCAATTTTTTAAATGAGCTAAACACACACACACACACACACACACACACACACACACTAAAAAAACAAAACAAGCTACCAAATACTCTTTTAAAAGCAGACAGTATTCTAAATAATGGAAGTTAATATAATGACAACAGCAAATATTTATTATGAAATCATTGAACAAGCCTTACAATATATTATGTTAGGTTATGACCCATTATTTTTAATTTCATGAAAATTTCCTTTTCATATACTGTATAGTCCAAGTATGGGAAATTATTTAAATGGGTTACTTTGTGTAACAAGAACTTATAATTAGACTATGTGGTGTATTTAAAATAGGCTTTGCATTTTAAAACAGTTATTGAAACCACCCAATGCTAATAAATTTGTTATTTTAGAAAACAAAATTGATCCATCAAAACCAAAACCAGAATGTATGTCTATCTAACTTCTGGGACAATTTCTTGTGCCTCATTTGCCTTGATACGTGGAAATGGATATCTTGAAATTTAAGGTTGTTTAGGATTACAGGGTTTTGTGTCTATCAGTTTGGGTTGCCTTTGGCTTCATTTGACTATTGCAGAGGTAGGAAAGGCCATCTCAGAAATGTAATGGAAAAAGAGAAATGTAATTTTAAAGTACAGGTCAAAACTTTTACAAAAAAATTGGTGTAAAATTTATACACTGAACCTCATTTCTAAACAGCCAATAGTAGATATGTTCCTGGAAAGATAGTTTTAAAGACCACTGCAATAAGTAGAATAAGTAACATTTGACATGTGCTAAGAGCTTCTAATGTAGTAGAAACATTGAAGGACCTTTTGTAAAAATAATTATACTTTTATAATGCAAAACATCAAACTCTGATTTGATCATTTTAGGAATATGGTTTTTAAATAAAACTTTCATAAAGCAGCCATAACTATACTTATTTGTTGTTGTTGTTTTTTTTAATTTGTGACAAGGAGTTAAGTTTTTTAAATAGTGAGAAGCCCCATTTTACCCTTCATTTCTTCCAAGTAATATCTGTAAGCCAAACTTGGCAGGCGGGCAGCAGATAAATTGGTCAGCCACTTTGTTCCCTGCCTTCATGATGCAAAAGTCAAAGTATTTCATAGTGACATAAGAGTTGACATCAGAGGAACTTCTGTGTTCTTTTTAGCTATTTTTTCTGTGGCATTCTTTCAGAAAGCTAGCATTTGCCCTCCCCAAACCGCAAAGGTGAAAAAATGACCTTTTCCAGGGAGCTCAAAGTCAAATTAGTCCTGTAAGTCAGCCTGGGGAGAAGTGAGAGTAAGTTTGTGGTCAGGGTGGCCAAAGACCAATGTCTGAGAGGAGAAGCAGCGTAGTTAGATCATGCTGAGAAAGATTGAAAAACTTTAGGGACTTTGCAGCCATGAAGCCACAGTAGTGCCTTTGGGGAAAGTTATTGCTCTAAAACCTGTCTAAATACAACATTGAACCTTGAAAGCAGAAGCTGGGAGGGACTCAAAGCACGCCATGAGCTCAACATGAGGGAAACAGAACACAGCACATAAATGGAAGCTCAAAGACTCAAGGGGAAAAAGAAACAAGAAAGGTAAATTGAGAGGGTGCCATGTAGAAAATAACAGAAGCAAAAATACAAGGCAAGATTAGAGTTTACATTTTTTTGCTCTCCTGTTAGAGAAACCCATACAGTAAAAAAAAAAAAAAAAATGGACTATGAGGGAGGGAGGGGGCTATATGACCATTTCTTACCAGATTTATTTGAAGAACACAAAAGCAGACAACAGATAAACATGATCAAGAAAGGGGTAAAAGGCTGACATGATGTAATTAATCCTGGCAGGTCACAGAATTCTTATCAACTCCTAATAAGGGTAAATTGGCAATAACAGAATTATGCTTGAAATTAAATGCATATTTGAATATGTTGATATTTAATCAGTACTGGCAATAACAGAATTATGCTTGAAATTAATTTAAATGCATATTTGAATATGTTGATATTTAATCAGTAGTGCAATGGGGTTATTGTTTCTAAAATTCAATGATTTAAAAAGTTATCAAGCCATGGCTGGTTTTTCTCAGTGGTTAGAGCATTAGACCACAGACCAAAGGGTCAACTTCAGTGATTGCACTTCAGTTGGGGCACATGTGGGAGGCAACGAATTACCACAGACCAAAAGGTCAGGGGTTCAATTCCAGGTCAAGGGCATGCACTTCAGTTGGGGCACATGTGGGAGGCAACGAATTGATGTGTCTCTCTTACATCGATGTTTCTCTCTCTTTCTCCTCCCTCCCTTTCACTCTCTCTAAAAATCAATGGAAAAATACCCTTTGGTGAGGATTAAAAAGCAAACAAACAACATACAATCAGAATCTGACCACTTCTTACCACATCCAGTGCCAGCACCCTGGCCCCAGTCACCATCATTCTTCACCTAGATTACTAAAATTGCCTCTTCTACAGTAAAAACTGTTGAACCTGGGAGTACTTAGTGTATTAAGAGGTTGTTACATGTACAGTATGAAGATAATGTTAGATGCTACAACAAATAACCCCCAAATCTCATCAGTTGAACACAATAGAGGTTTATTAGGTGCTCAGATCAGTCCAATGTGGGTGGGTGTTCCTGTTTAATGGGAGTTGGGGGCAGATCTGGTATACACAGTCATTTAGGAATCCAGGCTGCTGGAGCTTTCCTACTATCAGTGTGTGGCTTCCATGATTAGTCTGGGCATTGATATCTATGCTGCTGAAGAGGTAAAAGCATGAAGGAACATACAGGAAAACTTTTATGATTTTCTCTCACATTTCATGGCCAGAATATACTAGTAATTACAGGGCTACACTAAAGTGCAAGGGAAACTGGTAAGTGTCCAACTGAATACCCAGAAAGAAGAGAGAGAGAGATTGGGGTAAAATAAAATTTTTCCCTCTGGTAGAGGCAGTCACTGTACTCATGTGAGGGACTCTGATTCCTATGTCTACCTCTACCCTGACCTTTGAAATACTAGGTTTGGGGTAGGCTCCTACATGTGTTATAAAGTTAACTTTTGAATCAAGTTCAATGTGAATATTGTTAGATAGAGTCAAATTTTGCTAAATCATAGATTTCTTCTACATTATACTTGTATTCTAATCTCTGTAGTTTATGTGACTCATTCATGTAAAATAGGAGATATTAGTGTGTATCTGATCATATTATTGGCATTATTCACTAATTTTGTCCTTATAAAATAATTTTTGAGAGAATTAATAATGAGATATTTCTTTGACAAATGACTGTGCCTAATTAAAATATTACTAGTATACTCAGAATATAACTAGAATATATGTATATGTAAATGCACATAAATATACATATATAAATAAACACACACATATATATATATGTACATTAATATGTATATGTGTCTGTTTGTTAGTATGTATAACTAAAGAATGTTCTTGAGGAGTTGAACTTCATAACAGTAGAGCTAAACTCATAATTTGTTTGCTGTATCTTGGATGTTGGAATCATCTGGTTTCACATTTTGATAATACAGTTTAATATCTGGATGACCCTTAAGCAAATTACTCAATCTCTAAGTCTCAGTTACTTTGTGTGAACAGTAGGAGTAATAATGGTGATTAATCAAACTAGGTGGTTATAAATACTAAAGTGAGATCATATATAATCTAGCACATAGTGTTCAATGGTATATATATATATATATATATATATATATATATATATATATTGCTGCTCAGCATATATAATCTAGCACATAGTGTTCAATGGTATATATATATATATATATATATCCATACATATTTATATATAGTAAGAATCTTGACATACTCTCTAGAGCTTCTGTAACACAGATAAAAAAATAAATGCAGATACACTAAAAATTAGCTAAGAAATGTACTGGCTGCTGAGATTTAATAGTTTCATTTATTTATTCATTCCTTGAATAAACACTATTAGGCCCTTAGTATGTATGAGTTCTGAGCTATTGTGAGCACAAAAATTATTCAGGCAGCTTAATTTTTGTTAAAGGATTTACTACCTGATTATGGGAACTCCAAGGGTCATAACACAAGGTGCTATTTCTTAGGAGAAATACCATACATGAATACATAGTCACTTTTGCATAAAGCACATTCCTGAACTTGGAAGACAAGTTAACAAACTACTGTTAAAAGTCACTAGAAGCCGTTGAACTTTGTTGAGCAGGATAGCAACATGATCAAAAGTGTGTCTGTAGAGAGTGAACACTTGCAGGAATGTAGAGAATGTACCGGAAGGGGGGAGACTTGTGTTAGGGAAAAATAGGGATTTATTGCAATGTTTTAACCAAGAGATGAAGGTCTGCAGTAAGGTTACAGCAAATATTTGTCTTTAATTTGGCTATTGCTCTGTATGTGTCAGTCTGCCTATTGAGAAGACAACATTGCAAGAGTTAAGTGGGTGAAAGTTGGTGTCATTTCCTGAAGCAGTGATTCCAGAGACAAGGGCAGCTTCGTGAGGAAGGATGAGGAATTTAGTGGCATGTTGAATCTGAAGTGTCTGCAGGTAATGCCACTGTAGATATGGGTCAGCAGGTCAAGAGGGAAATCAGAGTTGAAGATTTTAAAAAGTATTCTGGGTGAATACATAGAGGTGGTAGATTTAATAGTGTGAAGGGATGAGACCTGTACGTTAAGAAGAGCTGGAGGTGTCAGGTGGGAGGCTTAATTGGGCTTGTTCCCTGCCCCAGGATTTAGGCTCAACTCTCTTGTTCACCACTGCTCCCTGCTGGAACCATATTGGCGAATCCTCAGCCACTGAGAGAAGAGGGCTGCCTGGGAATTTGAATCTGGGTAAGTAAAAGAACAGAGAAGATGGTAAATTTTAAGGAACTATTTGATGGATGTTGTTAGGTCACAAACTTGACATTCATAAAGCTAATAGGCCTGTCTATTGTTTCAAGCTGTCTGAGGTTGGGCAAATTATTGCCTGAATTAGAAGTCTAACTCTGATGCTGGTTGACACTTGTTACTTGCCTTTCTGAGCCCAAGTTTCTCTACCTGCAAAACAGGAGTAGATACATCTACTTAAAGAGACAAGCAGAGGAAATGAGAGAACCTATATCAAACACCTGCCATAGTCCCTGTTTATATGTCGTTACATGCTGTTGAGTTCTCTCGGACTCCCGGCGACCCTGTGAATGACTGACATCCTGTTTATATGACCTGTTTAATAGGTAGTTTGGCTTGGAAACTCCTTCATCTACCTCTTTAATTTACTTGAAGAAACGTTTGAGTTTTAACTAGTCAATGAAAGAGCTGCTCTGATACTCCAACCTTCCCTTGCTTTTACCTATCTGAAAAGACAGGAATTTGAAAACCTTTGTTTTAGAACTACATTTATGTTTAGCTAATTTTTTTTTCCTTCTATCATGACTGTGGCTGTGGGATGAAACATAAGATTGTATTGTGGTCACTTCAGAAATTTTCTCTCTTTGGGAATTAAAAAGTAATTACAGTTTCTTAGACTAACTGCCTTATCTAAGTGTCTAGTACAGTGACAGCTCAAATGTGGATTCTTGGATGTGTACTCTTTTCTTGAGCACCTCTGGAATTCTGGCCAGATCATGCTAATGAGAATCACATAGCCTCATCAAAGTCCCACTGGTCTCTTCTCTGTACTTCCAGATATTAAATGAAACTCTCTTTGGAGCATGTTTGTTGCAATGAGGGATCTCAGAGGTCATTTAATCTAACTACTTCATTTTATGGGCCACAAACTATTCATTTTAAGTTTGGTGTACTCAAGCACTGATGATCACATTTTCTACTTCATTCTTATATTATAGTTGAAAGAATCTCAGCCATGTGCTTCTCACTACATATTAATATAGAGCCTAGATTGTAGGAAGAATTGGAAATTTGAATTGGGGAAGGGAGATTGGGAAGCAGAAATACAGTGTGTTATATGGTACTTCAGCCCCTCGAGGGAGCTGTAATTAATGTGTGCAAGGAAAACACTGCAAGGAAACTAATTTAAAGAACATACTGAAACAATTTTCCCCTGGCTTTCCAAAATAAATAAAGAGGGAAAAAATCGCCATCAAGCTTCGAGGAAGCATGAAGAATTACAACAGAAAGAAAATTTGTTGAGAGACCAAGCAGGGGCTGGTAATAATAGCTGGTTAGAATGTAAAGCCTCTTTTAACTGTAGGCTTCCTCCACTATTTGTCAGAGCTCCATGGTCCCTGATCCATTCAGTAGGCATTTCACATGCTTGTCACTCTAATTATGGATCAGAGTTTAGTTACAGCCCACTGACTGCTCTTTCTTTGCATCTTGGTAACTCAGTCCTTGACACCAGTTGATACCCCCCTAGCTTTCCCTTCCTTCCTCCTCCCTTACCCTTTTTAAATCCTAAATGTGTTAGGTGACTCCAGAGCTTAGAATGCCTGGTGATTGCCTGTCACTTGATGTGAATGCTATGAATTCCCTAAAGGAGTCTTTCCAACTTTTTGCCTGACACAAACCATAATAAGGAATTTTTACATCCAATCCAGGACACACGTACATTTGTAATTTTAAAGTAACGTTTCATGAAACAATGCTATGTGTGATGTGCTTTGATACTTTTGCTTCTCCTCAACTCCATTTTGCTTATTTGGAAAAGGAAAGGGAGGCCGAGATTGACTGGAGACCATTTCTGCCTCAGTTTTCAGTCACAATGGGTGTGCTTCTCAAGATGAGGTCTTCAGACCATCTACCACAAACCACTCATGTTGTCTTGTCCTCAACTTTATCCCAGACCTACTGAATTAGAGTCCACCCTGGCAGGTTCCGAGGTTTAACCAATTCCTTGATGTGATTATAATGTTCAAAAACCATCTCCAGATCTTAACGCTGTAACATTATCTACTCACAGGAAGGTATCTCCTTCGCCAGCTGATTTATTTTACATTTTGGTATAGCTATTCACAGCAAGAGCTAGGGCTCTGATCTCTGAATTCCCCCTTCTTCTTGCTGAACTAGGAGATTATAGGCCAGTTGAGAAGGTACCAGAAACCTTGAACATCTAATAATAATAATAATAAGGTAGTTTTTATTCTAAGTGCATTATATGAACTAAACCTGTGGACAAAAAGGGGCCACATGCTAACCTGTCTAGCCCAGAGAAGGCTTGCGTGCTGGGGCCTTGCAAACGCAAAGACCTGAAGTAACCACAAAGGGTGGTCTGAAATGAAAATTTTAACTAAAAGCAGTTACGGGTAGTCATGTCCTAGGCCAGTATATTCCCTGAAAAAGGTCAATCTTTACCTTAGCTGAGCCTGTTATCATTTTGCATCCATGATAACATGTCTTTGGAATGTCAGAGTAATTTTCCTTTTCTGTACCCCTCAAAGCACAGGCACCGCTCTGTGGAGACCACAAATCCCCTCATTGTTATTGAGTTAATTGTTGACTGTTAATGATCCCATCCTAGGCCAGTATATTCCCTGACAAAGGTCAATCTTTACCTTAGCTGAGCCTGTTATCATTTTGCATCCATGATAACATGTCTTTGGAATGTCAGAGTAATTTTCCTTTTCTGTACCCCTCAAAGCACAGGCACCGCTCTGTGGAGACCACAAATCCCCTCATTGTTATTGAGTTAATTGTTGACTGTTAATGATCTTGCACCCACCTACATAAAAGAAGCATGTGTCTCTCATTTTACTTTTTATCCAATCCCAGAGGTTTCCCTGCTTTGCTTTCTCCCACCTCCCTAATCTATCACCAATGAAATTCATGTGAACCACTTACATCTCCTCTTTTGATTGTAATGTATAAAACAAGGTGAAAAAACGCCATTCTCTGGAGAATTATCTTAATTCATTGAGATTCTGCTTCCCAGCAGTTGTCAAGAGTTTGGCTCAAATAAACTTACAAAAATTCTTTACAGGTTTGAATGTTTCTTACATTAACAAACCTCATAACAATGTCTTGCTGTGTTTGTCACTAAGATTCTTAGGTTATTCCACTAACTTATAAAGTGCTACAGGAAGATGCATGAGGGGGTAACTTGGTCCCAGATCTTACTGAGAATCCCATCCTTGGCTCTGGTGACTTGATAATTACACTTCTTCCACTTGTCCTTCAACCTCAAGGAGGAGGGAGGATAGCAGCTTTCTGCTCTTGCTCTCCCTGGGTGTGACTCATTGTCTGCTGTGAGGCTGCCATCAGTTCTCTCGCCTGAGTAACCAATCAATCCATAATTAATCCATAATTTCCAAACCTACACTTTCAAAACAATATAATTAAAATACTTTAAATTCAACAAAATCAACACTTCATGATTATTATATAGCAAGAGCTACTCATTAAATGCATTATATCTAAATATTCAAGCAATTCTGACCAGTGCACAATACAAATGGTGCAACTTGAAAAGTATGTTTAGAGTTAAATGGCCTTCAAAGGTCATTTATGAAAGAAACTTTGCCAAGTTTCTTGTTGGGACATGATAACCAATTTTCAAGGGAATTTTCTAGCATTTCCCCCGAACACAGGTCAAGGCCAGGGGAAACCAAAGTGAAGTGATGAATTCTGAAGATAACTTCAGAGGATAGTTCATTGAAGCTAAGGTGTGACTATAAGACAACAGAGAAGTAGAGGGACAGAGGGATCAACATTTCACAAAATGACAAGAGCTAGAACTGGATGGAAGAAGAAACAATGCAGATGAAACAGGAAAGACTGAATCAAGTTGAGGTAGTTATTTATCAGCTTAAAATTCGGGTTTGGTCTTCTCTCCTCCTCCTGCTCCCCCCCCC
>NW_005354874.1:2826393-2837791 GCF_000412655.1 Myotis brandtii
CACACACTCATCTGTTTATGGAAGATATCTGTCAGGTTCTCATGGTGGGGCCCCATCCATGCCCTCAGGTAGAGAAACTTGCAGGAGACAGGCTCCAGCTCCTTAGATTGCTGGCTGGGCCTTGCAGTTGGCTCCAGCACTTAAAGAATCTAGAGCTTTCTGTTCTATAGCCTAATTCAATTAACAAGTAAAGATGAAAGGGAGGTTTGGAGAGTTGTGATAGCTGTGAGAGCCAAGGCAGTGTGTGTGTGTGTGTGTGTGTGTGTGTATGTGTGTGTGTGTGTATGTGTGTGTGTGTGTGTGTGTGTGTGTAGTATATACATGCATGAGTGCATGCACACAAGCATATCTTATGTGTATATGATAGAATGATCCATGTTTAAGGCAAGGGACTAATAAAGAAATTAGGTGCATAAGCATTAAATTAATTTTATTTTTGTCTTCTTGCTATTCTTCACCTGCTATATGATCTTCCTAGTCCTTGAACCATCACTACTATGATTGTTATAATGCTTACAAAGTACCATTTATGTGTGGCCATAATTTACATCTCAGAAGTTGTCAATATCCCTAGTTATGTATTATTTTTAACTTTTTTAACATATAAAAACATTCCATATGAGAGACTGTCCCTCACTGTACTTTCCCATCTGTCTACTATGGCAGACTCTGTGATTCATAGTGTGTTTCTTCATATTTATTTGGAATACCTGTACTGTAACCTTGTATTCGACCCTGATGGGATACTTTTGTCTGTTGCATAGGCCATCCTAGGGAAGAAGCAACCAGCAGCCAAGACTTAAGTACAGCTTGCTCCCGGGCCTGCCTTGGGCCATAGTTGCAGGCAGCTGCTAAGTGGTGCTAGAAACATTTCCTTTTGTCTGGCTGTAAATACCTTATGCTCTAAGCAATTTACAGCCTTCCTTCTATAAGAAATGTTTCTGAAAGGAAATTCCCCAAGCCCAGCTCTTCTGGGTATCATCACTTCAGCTCCAAAGCACTCACTCTTTGTTGCTGAAACGCAGAGAGCTGTTGTATTTTCAGTTCCCTTACTCAGTGGAAACATGCCAGGAATTTGATGTTATAACTGATCTCAATTGGAGTGTTTCTTTCCTGCCACAGACTCGAAGAGAGCAACATGAAAGTGCATATCATTCAAGACCGTTCTGTCTGTGGCAGAGAGAGTCTCCCTCAGAATGTTCAGTGTGTGGTGGTAACATGCATTTAAGCTTATTTAGACCAATGTTTGCAAAGTTTGGAACTTAGTACTCCAGATCAAGGTGGCCAAAGAAACTGACCTTGCTGGGAGCAGGTTACATACAGAGCTATATACGAGCTTTGGAATTAAGGGAAATAAAGTACCATCCAAATGAGGGCAGACTTTGTCTTGATAAAACCTCCTCCTGCAACGTGATTCTCCTAACAAACCGTTAAAAAGCAACTAGAGCTCCAGCCCCACATTTCAGCGTGTGAAGCGTTTTCAGACTAACTGGAGAGTTGACAGCTATAGAAATTTGACTTTTAAAAGAATTTATCTACAAAATAAACGGACATTTATTTTTCTCTCAATCTACATGATATTTGGTTTTTGAAAAAAATAAAGCTTCTCTTCAGTTTTTGCTGGCATAAGCTATCCAACTCATTCATGCTGTCAGACTCATCCAAAAATTAATTCTCCTAATGCATGCCATATTTCATGCTGCATTGGCTGCTTTTGCACAATCTGAAGAAAACAAGGAGAATATATATACATATATATATTTTTTTCTTTTGAAATTTAATTTGTGTATACATGCAATAGAGAACTATAGGATATTATACTCTCTGAAGACCAAATTTAAAGTGGCAGCAAATAAAGCTGATTTCTTAAAAAGTCCCATTTTATGTAATATGGGCAATAAGGTACATGTGATTGGATTAAAGCATTGTGTTTTATAAAGCTCTTTCTAGGCCTACTTTGGAACCATAAAGAAATTAGGCTATGTATTTTTTTTTTTTTTTGTGGGAGGTCTTATTGCAAACACATGTGCATGTTTGCATGCAATTTCTAAATTTAGCTTTAGGAAGGTATAACAATAAAGTACAATTGAATTTGGCCCAGGCCCTGAAGAGTTTCAGGCACGTGCACATGTTAAGTAAGACGTGCACATGTCATATAAGAAATCGGTGCAGACTCTATTGGAATTTCTGGAGTCTTCAAAAGATTGCCACCAAGTGAAGTTTACTGTGCCCAACGGTAACTCCACAAAAGGGAAATCTGAGAAGTTCAAGGAACAGAAAGTATTTGGGGTAGATGATTTGAATGTCTTCCAAAACCTTCGAGAAGCATTAAGCTCAAGCTCCGAAGCTCAGCCCTTTATCTCTGACAAATACCACACCGCCTATCTGCTTGTTACTGCGTGGTCCTGTTGCTCCTGTCAGCTTGTTAAATGGAACTCTGGTTTCAGTCGGGAGATGATAATGTGCTAATCTCTGGGCTCGGCTGGCCTCGGCATCGGAGGAGCGTCTGTCCTGCCTGCGCGAGGCCGCCCAGTGCCACGGGTAAGCGCTGGCAGCTGGGCTGATGGAAAACAGCCTGTGCCAACAGATTGAAAATGCTCTTTTCAGATCTTTAGATTGGAACTTGAGCTTTATTTTGAAAAGTTTTTATGTCCACAGCACGGATCACAAAAATAAATTACGAAACCAATTGCTTTGGGAGCTTCCACGCAGTGATATTACCGAGGCTCAGAGTCATCATTCTTGATGAAATTCAAAGGAGCAGCTTCAGAAATCTTGTTCACCAGTGGGAGCTTGGGCAAACCCCCAAGTGCACACCGGTCTGCAGACCTGTGGAAAATAGGCCTTGTTTCTAAGCAGTAAGTGAGGTAAAAGGCAATTAATGTCAGGAAAGAAAGAAAAAGAGCCATATGCCTTCTCAAATTCTGACTTCTCAAATTAATTGGAGGGAAAAGGGTACCTTACTTAATGGAATTGTTTATTGCCACAAAGAAGTATGTGTAACTAAACGCAAAATATAGTTTCTTTTCTCAGTTGAGGTTCCTCACCCTGCAGTGCCCTCTTTATTTCCCCACCAGCACACGAAGAGAAGTGACCAAAGTCAGTGTCCTAGGAAGCAGGGTTGTGATTTTGGAATGGGTCAGAGTTCCTCTTCCTTTTCTAGTTGGGGAGCTGAACTGAGCAATCGGACATTGCCTTTTTCGGTGCCCCTGGAATACCAAAACCTGATCAAAATGTAAAGCTGGTTTACATTCCCTAAAGCCTCAGAATCTCTAAGGGGCCCAAGGTGGAGGGTGAAGGGTGAAGGTGGGGGTTGAAGGGAGGGAAAACTGGTAGGTTAGAAGCATGAACTTTGGAGAGAGGCAGACCTACGTTCAAAAGGGTGTTCTACCGGTGAATAAGAGTATGGTTTAAGCTACGTTACTTGGACTCCTGGCTCTCTGCTTACTCCTTTGTAAAACAGACATGATAATAAACTAACTCATGGCATTGTGGGAAACATAAAACAAGATACATTTAGAGATTAAGTGTACTCATGCCTGCAACTTTGAAATGGAAGGAAAAGAAGACAGATGGATATATGAAAGGATAAATAATTGATCTATCATAATACAAATACAGCAGAATGTTAACAATTATAGATGGAGGTGGTGGGTATATGCGTACTTAGTACAGATTTTTTCAACTCTTCTCTGTGCTTGAGAACATCTTGATCAGGAGGGAGGGATTTAGAGGGGCAGTTCTTTTCAACGTAAGTACAATTCTTGTGCCCATTCCTTCTAGTTACATCCCCAATTAAGTTTCATGACCATGCTGAGCCTCCAGGGAGACTGGAAAGACACCTGTCTCCTGGACCACTGGGAACCCAGCTAAGATTTAGAGATTCCGTTTGTAAGGATGAAGGGGAGGAGAGGTACTGGGGAGAAGTAGGAGTCTCAGCCAGCCACACAAAGGTAACAAGGTATTGGCACATGCTAAGTAACAAACGGTGGCTATAACCATAAAAGAAGAAAAGGAATGGCTGCCACTTTTCCACCTCAAGGTGGGGTGGTCTCCCAAGTCTCCTCATCCTTCCCAGAGTAGAGACCCAGCCGCTTATTTCTTTCATCCCTGTTCAGCTGGATTCTTGCATTTCTGTGGCAGCACTTACTCCACCCTCCATTGTGTACTCTTGATTCTCTCCAGGATCCCTCCCTGAGGAGCCTGGGGTTAGCTTTTGTAAGGCATGGGGGTCTCTATTCTTCCATTTATTTAAGCTCAAAAATGCTTCCTTATGGCAGAATTTTCTTAAGTCTCCGATGTTGTTAACGCTTTGAAAGCACTGCTGCATGAAGACAGCTGATTGTTCCATTATGGGTCCCAGATGGGGAGTTCTGTTGTTTGTGGCTCCTTGGCATGGCCTCCCTGGTGGGTTTTCCCTGTGAGGCAGCTCAGGGGGCCTCTCTGGTAGGACCTTTGATTTCCATGCAGGGAACTCCCTCCACCTGCCTGTGGAAGGGGCCAGGGACCCCGGGGAAAATGGAAACATACAGAATGGACAGAGGGAAAGGAACCTGCAAAATACACTAACAAAACCAAAAACAAGAAGCAAAACTGAGAACAGGAAGCTCATGATGGAGGAGAAGAACTAGGATGGAACTGTGTCTAGAAAGCCTATCCCCCAAATTCATTCCAGCAGCCAAGGAAGATAAGGCCTGACCCCTGTCCTTTCATCATTGGGACTCAACAAAGGGCCATTTGGGGAAGCAGTGAGTGCTGACATCGAGCCCTTGTTGGGCGATGATGACAGAGGAAGGAGGAGATGAGAGCAGCTGTGAAGGGATTCTTCGGCACAAGAGGGGAGGGTGGTAAGGGTGATGAGGTCACGGGTGGTCAGGGGGACTTGTATGATGAGAATGACTTGAGTGTGATGGCATCAGATGAAATGTTGTTGAGAAGGAAGCAAAGAAGAGGCAAAGTTAACCACATAGAAGCGAGAGGAGGTAACTGTTAGAGGGAGGTCAATTCCAGACATCCAGAGGAGGGGTTGCCTTTGGTCGGAGGACTCCCTTAGGTTGCCACAGTAGGTGGGGCACGGGTACACCCTAGATTGGCTGTAGTTCTGCCAACAGAGGAGGATGGTTCCCTCACTTTATTCAGTTCATGCCTTTGTCTAAAGATTGTCTGCAATCATATCCTATTAGCTTTTTCTGTGACACTGTTGTTTTTTTTCTGGCGTTGATGAGCAAATGACAAACATTTTTTATAGGAGTTCCTGCTAAACGAGGTCTCCTCTGTCCCACACTTATGCCTTTCTTAAGAAACAAAGCTCAGGTTGTAACATTATTTTTCCCATTAAATGCCAGTCTATTAGATTTAGATCATGTTTCCAATTTGTCAAGATCTTCTTATATTTTAATTGAACTCACAACATATTGCTGATGTATTTCAGCCCGTGTCACCCACACTTTAAAATATCAGCTGGATATTTTCTTCCAAAGAACTGGTCCTTAGCTTTATTTTGTTTCCTTTCATCAACCACACCTCCTCTCCTCCCTCAGAGAGACTTGAGGGAAGAGGAATTGGAGTGGATGCTTTGATGATAACTGATAAAGCGTTCTGTCCTGAGGAGTCCTCCAAATTGGATTAAGTGGATTCATTTGTGGGTTGCAGTTGTTTATGTTTTAGGGAGACAGGGATGTGAAAACTCTCACTCTCTCTGTGTTCATTCTCACAAATAGATGGATACTGTCGCTTTTCAAGGCTTGTCCATCTGGAATGCATCACAAACACATTGCTGGGAAAGTAAAAGTTTCAGAAAGAGCCTCCTTTTTCCTTGGAACTGTGAAATTGAGTGGTTTAGTTTCTTCCATGTTGTTGTAAATTCGCAGGAGTGTAATATAAGCTACATTTTTAACCATTTGGGATAGCTTATGATTGAATAATGCCAGACATGGTTTTCCTTTTTTTTCTCTCTTTATTTTATCACTTACTTTTCTGTCTAATTTCAGCAACAGCAATTACTGATTATGGAAATGACTCCGATTGTTCAACCTCGCCTAACCACATTTAGTCACCAAAAGCAATCTATTCACTACTTTCAAAAGCTGTTAAACAAACAAGCAATTTATTCCTGTCCCCTTGCAAACAACCAAGGAATACAGCCATGTTCTCTTTGCCCCTTGCATTGCTTTTGCAACCATGAGTGCCGCCTCTTTCTAACTTGAATCAAAATCAACGTGTTCCTAACCGCTGCCTTTGCAATCAGCAATTTGACTCAGTGGGCTTAATTCAAAGCAGGCATTCCCATTCTTTAGACTATTTGTCAGTCTTCCTGGAAATCAAGGAGAACAACAAAAACAAACGCGGCCCCTAAATTAAACCAGAGTGGGGGGAAGAAACTCCAGTGAATGATGAAGCAAAATAACAAAAAAGAGTCAGGTGAAGTAAATAGAAAACATTCCAAGGTCCCACCTACCCTGGCCCCAGGAGCCCCTCCTTTGTCTTCCTTACCCAGAGGAAATCAAGGCATCTCCCCACAGCAGTTATTGGTGGTCAGCTCCCAGAATGCCACAGAGCCTGCTGGGTCTCCCTCCTCTTACCCTGCTGCCGGCAGGTGAGCGCACCTGAGATAGTTACGGGCAGACATTTCTAGTGATTTCCCTGCATCTCACACAGCCAGCACCCTACAGAAATCTTTTCCCTCTGCTGAAATAAGGGACACAAATTAACTCCTTTTTTTTAGTAAACCCAAGCCTGGGTCCCCAGGGCACCAAAGGAGGAGTTACCAGCCTTCTTTGAAAGCCAAATAGTTTTTCTTCTCTGTGACCTGTTCAACTTTCTTTTGCCCCAGGCTTAAAGATGCAGGCCCCAGCCTTTAATTCAACCTGTCTTGTGTGAATAGCCAGGGAACAGTTCAGGGATCAATAAGATAATAGTGGGTTAGCACATTCCAAAAGGAAAACAGGGGTGTTCCCTGGTCAAACTGATTTTATCTAATGTTTCCTAAATAGAAGCAGGCTATGCAGTATTCTTCTCTGAATATCCCCAAGCCACATACTTTTAGAAGTTTGTTTTTATTATTCATTTTGAATTTGAATTTCATTAAAAAGTTTCCCAGGGTTTAAGTGTGATCTCTCACCTCTCTCAGCTCTCTAATTTAGTTATTTTATTATTTTCTTTTTAGACTAACCCATTGAAGATAAAACTTTTTTAAGATATTCACAGATTTAGAATATATGAGGTATTTGAGATTCACATAAAAGATGCAGGTGCATATTTATCCGGAGTGACATTCCAGCACAGGTCTTGAGCATGTTATAATAATTATATGCAGAGGAGGTGGTGATGGGTATATTTAATATTCCTCCCATTTTCTCTCTTACATGAACTTCCTGTAAAATGTAGTTGCAGAGTAATGAGTACAGTTAATAAAATTAGAGGGGTTATGTCTAACCAGAAAATGGGGAAATTGCTTTGTTCTTTTATGACAGAATATTTGAGTAGGTTTTGTCCACATATACCTTAGGGGAGTCATTTGTTCTTTAGGTTTAAAAATAATGATAACACTTACAACAAGCCTCATCTCTTTAAAAGTCTTTAAGAACAAGAACCCCTTATTGTGCCACTCCCTTGGTGAGCAAGAAGCATGAAATGGAGAATACAATTTTTAAAGAATATGCCAATCATCCCTCTAAACTATATTTTTATATAATTGACAGATTCTTTTTTAATACTAATGAATCAAATCTGTACTCTGATGTGGATCCCTAGTCTATTGATCTGTGTTTTGGGTGTTTAAGGAGAGAATTGGCAGTAGAGGCAAGGCAGTTATTTCCCTTGACATTTTAAAAGTCCATTTCTGTATTACATATTCCAATCTAGTGAAAATTAGATCTACTCTATTTAGATTTGGCATCCAACACTTGTTGGCCATGGTATGTAATGTCATTTCAAGTTGCTTATGTACATTATTAAGCAAATTGATTTATAACAGTCTTTGCCTGAGACAAGCACAGAATAAACTGATTTCTATTGATCCAGAACCATTTATGATTGTTTTGAAAATTCTCAAGAATAGAGAGCTTTGATACACTTGAGCCATTTTGTTAGGCATTATTGTCATGTATATAAAAGCATGAAACTGTTAATGCTTATACTTCTTTACTTGGCATCTTTGTTAGGCACTGCATACCTAAAGGCTAATTCCTGCTCCAGATGCTGTGATGTCTGCCCAGCTGTTCTGCGTATATGCTATTTGCAAATGACAACATAAATAGCATATCCAGAACATTGTGCATGCAGGGACTTTGCTATTAAGGCTAATATATATTTAGTGTCAGGGATAAACTTTTGGTAAATTATAACCAGGATGGAGTTGAGGGAATGGCAATAGGTATAGCAAAGCGCCTCATAAAAGAACCAAATGAAGAAATTATATTCAAATATTTCTATGCTAGCATATATTCTACACACCAAATTGAATTCCCTATGAGTGAACAATCTCTGTGTGCAAAGTTTACAAGGACGTCTAATATTGTACATGCATTATTTAAGAGGACCACATTGCATCAGATTCTTTAACCAAGCCTTTAGTATGTAAAGGAGTAGTTATACTTGTTTTTTTAATTTTAATTTTTAAATCATTTTTTAATTTTTTAATTACATTTAGCATGCAATATTATATTAGTTTCAGGTGTACACCCAAGTGATTAGACATTGTACCTGGTATAATTTACTAAGTGATCATTCTAATATATCTCATACCCGTCTGATACCATACATAGATATTAGAATACTAGAGGCCCAGTGCACAAAATTTGTGCACTGGTAAGGTCCCTAGCAGCTGCTGGCTGGGGCCTCCCTTCTTCCCCTGACTGGCCCAGCCGCCTGGTGGAACTCGCAGGCGAACTCCCAGTCGAGGGGACAATTTGCATACTACTCTTTTATTATATAGGATTATTAACTATATTCCCTATTCTGTTCTTTATATCCCTTGACTATTCTGTAACTATCAATTTGTACTTCTTAATCCCTTCACCTTTTCACTCATCCCTCCAACCCCTGCCAAATGCAAATCATCAAAATGTTCTTTGTATCTTTAAGTCTGTTTTTGTTCTGCTTGTTCATTTTTTTAGATTCAATTCTTGATTCAATTGTATATAGTGTGATTTTATTCATATTTTTACACATATTTTTCTTCTTCTTATAGAAGACCCTTTAACATTTTATATAATGCTGGTTTGGTGGTGATGAACTCTTTAGCTTTTTATTGTCTGGTAAGCTCTTTATATGTTCTTCAATTCTAAATGACAGCTTTTCTAGGTAGAGTAATCTTGGTTGTAGGTCCTTACTTTTCATCACTTTAAATATTTCTTGCTAATCCCTCCTGGCCTGCAAAGTTTCTGTTGAGAAATCAGCTGATAGTCTAATGGGAGCTCCCTTGTAGGTAACTAACTGCTTTTCTCTTGCTGATTTTAAGATTCTCTCTTTGTCTTTAAGCTTTTGCATTTTAATTATTATATGTCTGCTGAGCCAAAACAGCTAGGGCCATTGGTTGATTCTTGTATGTGCTCTGACCGGGGATCAAACCCTCAACCTTGGTACATCAGGATGACACTCTAACCAACTGAATTACCCGGCTAGGGCCTTGGGTGTTTTGTGCTTCTTTATATTACAAATCACTAATTTCATTCTCGGCTTCATCTACTCTACTGTTGATTCCTTGTAAATTATTCTTCATTTAAGTTAGTGTATCCTTCACTTCTGTTACTTTTTTATGTTTTTCATATCCTTTTTGATTCTGTTGAAGGTCAGTCATCATTGCCTGTGTTCTGCCTGGGACCTCCTGGCATGAGCTACAAAGTGATCTGCAGATGGTTGCTATTCATGTTGGGCTTAGAAATGCCCAGGAGAGCCAGAACCGGTTTGGCTCAGTGGATAGAGCATCGGCCTGCGGACTCAAGGGTCCCGGGTTCGATTCCGGTCAAGGGCATGTACCTTGGTTGCGGGCACATCCCCAGTGGGGGGCGTGCAGGAGGCAGCTGATCAATGTTTCTCTCTCATTGATGTTTCTGGCTCTCTATCCCTCTCCTTTCCTCTCTGTAAAAAATCAATAAAATATATTTAAAAAAAAAAAAGAAATGCCCAGGCGAGGCCAATTTGTGAACCAAGGCCAGCTGCCACCAGGGCCAGGTTAGAGGGCATGCTGAGGCTAGATGCTGTTTGAGAAATTTTAGGAAGGTCTGAAGCATGAGCTAAGACAGACCATTCATATGGAAAAGCCAATGGAAACTGATTGGGTAGACCAGCCATTTTGGTGGGTCAGGGTCTCAGGGAAATACCAGGGCAGGGCAAACAGTGACAGCCAGGATGATTGACACTCAGATATGGCACTGCCTGTGGGCTCTTTTGGGGGAGAGCTCATCAAAGGAATAGTGGTCTCTGCTAACACTTCTGTCTGGGAGAAAGCTGCCCCTCTAGACCTTATCCTGATGCCAAACAATTCAGTTCCTCCCTGTATGTCCCTGGTGCCCTTTGAGCTACTGCCCCAGTGCTGGAGCTCAGAGGGAATGAGTCTGAGTAATGAGCAATTTAATAAGAACTGCCTTGGACTCCAGCAGCTTTCTGATTCTCTCAGTCACAATCCCCACTGGTTTTACAGCCAAAAGTTGTAGGGACTTCTCTTCCTGACACTGAAACCCTGGACTGGGGGCCAAGTGTGGGGCCAGTACCCCTTACTTCTCAAGAGAGACCTCTGCAACCAAAATATCTGTTCATATTGTTATCAAGTAAATGTGGGTATGAGACCAGCCTGTTCCGCAACATCAACACTCCTAGTAGTGTCTATATGGCTTCTTCTATATATCAGAACTGCTCAACTTGGATTTCAGAAGAGCTAGGTTTCAGGTTCTAACAATGCCAATGTCTATTCTGTGATGCTGGACTAATGTATTGTCTTTCCTATTCTTTTATTGTCCTCAGCCTCTCAATTCACATTATTAAAGATATCTGCATTTTTATTGTGTTTGTACTTTGCCCCCACCCCCCTACCCCAAAGATGCTTTAAAATATGGTCTAGGCTAGGGCAATTTGTTTTTCAACTTCTTAATATCTCTTTACTCTCTTTAGATGTACTTTTTTCTTCCCTACCCTCCTCTTCTTCATCTTCTTCTCCTTCTTTTTCTTTCTCTCCCCTTCCTTCCTTCCTTCCTTTCCTTTCCTTTCCTTTCCTTTCCTTTCCTTTCCTTTCCTTTCCTTTCCTTTCCTTTCTTTCCTTCCCTTCCTTTCCTTCCCTTCCTTTCCTTCCTTTCTTTCCTTCTTTCTTCCTCCCTCCCTCCCTCCCTCCCTCCCTCTTTCTTTCTTTCTTTCTTTCTTTCTTTCTTTCTTTCTTTCTTTCTTTCTTTCTTTCTTTCTTTCT
>NW_005354874.1:2837822-2849435 GCF_000412655.1 Myotis brandtii
TCTCTCTCTCTCTCTCTCTCTCTCTCTCTCCCTTCCTTCCTTCCTTCCTTCCTTCCTTCCTTCCTTCCTTCCTTCCTTCCTTCCTTTTTCTACATGTGTATTACTAAAGTGATTTGACAGAAAAAATACATGTCTTATTAAACATCTTTAATTAACACAAGCACATCTATAGGGCTTTTAATATACAGGTCAAAGTATATTTCAAACTTAGTAAATCATGTTTTATATTACAAATTGTTTTATCATTATATCTAGAAAACAGTGATGTCTGCCCTTACATACCCCTCAATGAAGTCAAAATATGCTGCTGGACAGGAATTTAATTTATTAACTTTTTTGGATCTTGACCTTTTAAGGTGCTCTGTGTCCATTTAATCACAGCATCCTTGAAACCCCAGACAATACACTGATATCCAGAGGGAAGATGGTAATGTTCATAATCAGTGACTAAAATGGATTTTATCAGTTTGGATGATACCAGACTAAGAAAATTATCCATCTGGGCCAGGTAATCCATTTTTCTGGAAAATCACAAAACGACATTCCTAATAACAAAGTCACAGAGATAATTTCCTTTTATTGAATAATTTCCTCATTCAGTAAGGATTTTAAAAGCCTGAGGTATTTTGAGCATATGGTTTAGGGACATCATTTTAAAACATGAACTATCAGTAGAATTTCAATATAATCTCAGTAAAATAACTTACTTCCTAAGTGTTACAAATAAAGCAGGATATTTCTATAAGAGAGAATGATATTTCAACAAAGCATTTGCTTTTGAGTTAAATTTAGGAGCCTTTCCTCAACATTGTCTCAGCATTGGTGTATCTGTTCTCAGAGCCATTGGTCCATTTTGACACAGTTGAACACTTCTCCCATGTGAAACAGTTTCCTCGCTTGAATTTTTCCTACCTCACCAACTGCTTCTTTTCCTCATTCCCACTTGTATCATTGCCCCCTTAACATTGAAGAACCCCAGAATTCAATCATTGAATTTGTATTTATTACATTCATTCTTGGTGATCTCAACTGGACTTTATATGCTGATAAACCACTAATTTGTATCTCCAGCCCAGACCTTATCTCTGATTATGGGTTTGAACATCCCACTCAATGTCTCCACTTAGAATTTTAATAACCATCTAAAATTTACCATCTCCAAAATGAATTTTTTTTAAAATTTAAATTCTTTATTGTTTGAAGTATTACATAAGTCTCCTTTTTCCCCCATTGAACTCTCCCAGGCACTCCCCACCCCCTGTCTGTGTCCATTGGTTATGCTCATATGCATATATACAATTCCTTTGGTTGATCTCTTACCCCCTCACCCCCTGCCTTCCCTCATAGGTTGGACAGTCTGTTCGATGCTTCTATGACTCCGGTTCTATTTTTGTTCTTCAGTTTATGTTGTTCATTATATCCCACATATGAGTGAGATCATGTGATATTTATTTTTCTCTGACTGGCTTATTTCGCTTAGCATAATGCTCTTCAGTTCCATCCATGCTGTTGCAAATGGTAAGAATTCCTTCTTTTCTATAGCAGTGTAGTATTCCATTGTGTAGATGTACCACTGTTTTGTAATCCACTCATATGCTGATGGGCACTTAGGCTGTTCCGAATCTTAGTTATTGTAAAGTGTGCTGCTATGAACATAGGGGTGCATATATCCTTTCTGACTTTTTTATATACTAATAATGAACTCACAGAAAGAAAAACTTAAAAAAAATCCCATTTACCATTGCAACAAAAAAATTAAGATACCTAGAAATAAATTTAACCAAGGAGGTATAGGACCTGTTTCTGGTTTGTTTGTTTGTTTATTTGTTTTTTGGGGAGGTATATTCCTAGAAGTGGGATTACTGGGTCAAATGGAAGTTCCATTTTTAATTTTTTGAGAAAATGCCATACTGTTTTCCAGAGTGGGTGTACCAGTCTGCATTCCCACCAGCAGTGCAAGAGGGTTCCTTTTTCTCTACATCCTCTCTAGCACTTGTCGTTTGTTGATGATAGCCATTCTGACAGGTGTGAGATGGTACCTCATTGTTGTTTTGATTTGCATCTCTTGAATGGTTAGTGACTTTGAGCATGTTTTCATATGTCTCTCGGCCTTCTGTATGTCCTCTTTTGAAATCTCTGGCTTTTTTATGCACCAATAATGAACTCACAGAAAGAAAAACAAACAAACAAAAAATACCATTTACCATTGCAACAAAAAATTAAGATACCTAGGAATAAAGTTAACCAAGGAGATAAAGGACCTGTACTCAGAAAATTACAGGATGCTGAAAAAAGAGATAGAAGAAGACATAAATAAATGGAAGAGTATACCGTGTTCATAGATTGGTAGAATCAACACCATTAAAATGTCCATATTCCCAAGGCAGTCTATAGATTCAATGCAATCCCCACTAAAAAATACCAACAGCATACTTCAAAGACCTAGAACAAACTCTCCAAAAATTCATCTGGAATAAAAAAAGAGCCCGAATAGCTGCAGCAATCCTGAGAAGAACAAGTTGTAGGGATCACAATACCAGATATCAAGCTATACTACAAAGCCACTGTTTTCAAAACTGCCTGGTACTGGCACAAGAGCAGACATCTAAACCAATGGAACAGAGAACAGAACAGAGAACCCGGAGATTGACCCAAGCCATTATACTCAATTAATATTTGATAAAGGAGGCACGAGCATACAATGAGTCAAGATAGTCTTTTCAATGAATGGTATTGGGAAAATTGGACAGATACATGCAAAACAAATGAAACTAGACCACCAACTTACACCATACACAAAAATAAACTCAAAATGGATAAAGGACTTAAAGGTAAGATGGGAAACCATAAAAATCCTAAAGAAACCATAAGCAGCAAAATAGCAGACATTTGTCCGAGCAATATCTTTACCGATACAGCTCCTAGGACAATGAAAATTAAGGAGAAAATAAACAAATGGGACTACATTAAAATAAAAAGCTTCTGCACAGCAAAAGAAATCATCAACAAAACAACAAGAAAGCCCACTGCATGGGAGAACATATTTGCTAATGTTATCTCTGATAAGGGCTTAATCTCCAAAATGTATAGGGAACTCATACAACTTAACAAAAGGAAGATAAACAATCCAATCAAAAAATGGGAAAAGGACCTAAATAGACACTTTTCAAAATGAATTTTTTTTAGTTAGTACTGCCCTCACCCCCCACAAAATACATACATACCTTCTCCCTAGTTTTCTTCATCTTAGATCATGGCAACCCCATCCTTTTCATAGTTCAGGTCAAGTTCTTGGTGTCTTCCTTGACTAAACTCTTTATCTTATTTTCCTGTGTTCATTCTCTCAGAAATCTGCTGGATTTTTCTTCAAAATATACACAATATCTGATCATTTCTCACATCACTTTACTTCCCCCAATCTGGTCCTATCTTCATCATCATTGTCCTCTCTCACTTAGTTTACTGCTGCATTCGCCTAATTTTCTCCCTGCTTTTGACCTTGCCCTCCTTAGGTTAATCTCAACATTGCTCCTGGAGTGATTCTTTGGAAAACACTAAGTCAGATATGTCACTCCTCCACTTCACATCCTCTATTGACTCCCCAATCTCATTCAAGGAAAGCCAAGTCTTTACAAATTCACAAGGCCCTACTTCATCTCCTGCTGTTCTCTTCCTTGCTCACTACATCCCAGCTACAAGGTCTTCCTTACTCTCCCCTCACTTGAAAAACTTTCTCTCCTGCCACCACTTCATCCAGGTTTCTACACAAAAGTCACTTTTGTAAGAATGGTTTTCTATGATCATTCTACCTAAAATAGCATCAATTGCGAACTCCGTATCTCTCTTTATTTTTCTGTCTATTTTATTGCCATCAGACATCCCACAAGTATGTGTTATCTTGTTTGTTATCTATCTACCCCACTGGGAGGTGTGAGTGAAAGGATTTTATCTGTTATGTTCATACTGTACCCTCTGGAATATAACAGGCTTTCAATAAATATTTGAATGAATGCACTGCCATGGCAAATGATCTTTCCCTTAAGGTTGACCTGATAACCTAGCCAACATTTCTTTTCAATAAATTCCTTTGCTCTGTTTGCCCCTTCATGTCATTTGGAGATGTAAATTATAGAAAACCTACCAGGAAATAAATTTTAAGAGACCAAATCAAGGAGACGGATGAAGGTCTCAGGCAACGGTAAACACTAGAAGCCAGTAGGAGAGGCAACTGCTACCAGTTTTCTGTAGAATATCTTAAATTTCCCCAGAATGTGACATAAACTCAAAGCTCTCTAGGAGGCATTAGCATCTGAGAATTATCTTTAACTCTGGAATGAGTTCCTTTTCTTTGCATACTTCAGTGATCTAGCTTGTCGAAATACCCAAGAGGGCTAACTGCATGGGTCTCCAAGGCCACCCTGAATTACAGGCCATCTGCCTCAGGACTTCTTGAGCTGGAGGGGAAAGAGAAGGATCTCCATAGCAGTAGAAAATTATTCCTATTACATTTCTGCCCTTTTCCTTTTTCATCACTGCTCAGTCTAAAAGAAATGATTAATTTTCAACTTATGAGCAATCCTTTTTGGATCTTATAGGTTCTATAGATTGTAGACCATGATAAGCTAACTTTTCTATGAAGTGTATCTCTTTTCAACTGTTATAAAACTATTTTAAATTAGACCAAGGCTATTTTCACTTTTTGTAAAATTGATTTATAATCAAACTGTGTGTTTTCTTTTAATATATTTTATTGATTTTTTTACAGAGAGGAAGGGAGAGGGATAGAGAGTTAGAAACATTGATGAGAGAGAAACATTGATCAGCTGCCTCCTGCACATTCCCTACTGGGGATGAGCGTATAACCAAGGTACATGCCCTTGACTAGAATCAAATCTGGGACCCTTGAGTCCGCAGGCCGATGTTCTATCCACTGAGCCAAACCGGTTAGAGCAAACTGTGTTTTTTAAAGAAAAACTTAAGCATCTCTATATATAAATGTCTAAGCGACCTGCTGACTGTTTGATCATTTGACCCTCTGACCAGTAGCTATGACATGCACTGACCACCAGGGAAAGATGCTCAATGCACAATCATGGAAACATGGAACAGACTGATGAATCTCAGAGGGGAGAGGGGAGTAGGGAGGGCAGGAAGAGATTAACCAAAGATCTTATATGCATACTAGAGGCCCAGTGCATGGATTCGTGCACAGGTGGAGTCCCTCAGCCTGGCCTGCAGGGATGGGGCCTAAACTGGCAGTCCAACATCCCCTGAGCAGTCCTGGATTGCAAGAGGGTGCAGGCCAGGCCGAGGGACCCCACCGCACCAGGCCTCTAGTATGATATAAAACTATAAAAATACTCCTATAATGCAGATAGAGTTAAATACCACATATATAGAAAGCCTAAGCAATATCAAAGGAATAAGAGTGATGTGATTGCGAACTAGGGAAGGGCAGTTGGGAGCATCTATCTAAGATCATTTGTGGAGGTAAGCAGACTAAACAGTCACCCTTACATAGGTTTTGTTTGCAGTTCAGTCTGAGTCAAAGTGCTCTAGGGGTAGGGGCAGGAGGAAGGCTCAGGCAAATATCCTGCTGATGCTGTCTTGTTATTCTCCTTCAACAGACACTAGCACCTAGACTGTGGAATTGGAGACCTAATATCGGATCTGGAGACCGATGATAGCAAAATTTTCTATTACAAGTTCTGTTCTCTTTTTGTTACAAGTTACTATCATTAAAACATATGAAAAATGTAGGAAACTGAAAGGAAAGCTACAAATCTAATCAGCAACCTCGACCTGGAATATACTTTGTATTTCCAATTGCCTTGCCTCCTCAGACTCTGATATTTAAAGATTGGGTTAAATATCTCTCCTTCTGTATAGAATGTGTCAGCACATTTTTTGCTGTTGTTGTTGTTCTTATTCAGTTCTCCCCATGAGGCAGGTGGTTAAAACTAGGCAATGCTTGTCTTTTATGGCCATCTTTAGAGAGGATCTGTTTCCATATATTGTGTTCATCAGAGAATAATCTCTTCTAGGTATTTCTTTTTGCCCTTTTGATAAATAGGAGTTAACAGCTCTTGTTGAACTTATGCCATTTCCAAATGTTTCTTTATACTTTTTAGGCTTCTGTAATATAACATTGTGGTGCTATTGTGGTAATAAATCCAGAAGAGAAAAAACTCACCTTACTGCTCTAGACTGAGCTTAGCTTCAGAAAATTAGCCTTATGGAGGGGTGACACATAAGAATTACTTTATCCCCTGTGCTTGATCACCAGGATTGTAATGAAAAATCCAGAGAATTTTTTGAAGCCATGACTTAATCATCAATGTGCCAAATTTTAAATGGCCATTACATATTTCTGTCCCTGTCCATTGGTTCTGCATGCGTCATCATCTTTGCAAAGGAACATGACTTTTCTCCTGTTGGATGTTGGCAGAATACACATAGGAGGCTTAGCTTATAAGGTTCTCTGCACATGAGGCTCTTGAGTTGGTTTATCCACAGAAATCATGATCATTTATAGATTTGTGATTCATAGTATGGAATGTATTTTACCAATCTTTCTTCTACATGGAGTGTGATGATGTTCTATGCTGTATCCATGTGATCTTTTACATTTATCATACATACAGTAATATTTGCATTTGCATGTGAACCCTAAATTATATTCTCTAAATAAGATGTTCTAGTACATCTCATCAGAGAAGATGTGAAGGGAGAGACACAGGATAGCATTTATCATTTTCTTGAATCATAGGGACTTATAAAACATGTTCCTGACAGCTCTGGTTCCTGACAGTGAATTTTCAGACACACAATTCTGGGTTCCAGTCTTGTCTCAGTGGCATTCTAATGAATTTGGGCAAGTTATTTGGCTCTTCGTATGAATTTTGAGAAAATGAAATGAAATAAGAGATCTGAATTCAGTGTTCAGTCCAGGCATCTGGGGCAAACAGCCTGTTTGTTACTGTTACTTTTCTTCTCCCCACTTATTCCCCTCCCTATCTTCACTGTGCTGCCTGAACTCCGTTCTCTATAGGCAGTAGTTAGTACTGGGATATTTTTCATCGTTGTTCATAGAGAAGTGTTTGAAGCAGATGTCTTAAAAAAATAGAGAGTATTATATTTAAATGTTCATGTAACCCTCCCCAAAGTTAGATGAAAAATTAAAACAGTATAGTCATGCAAGAGAGATTACTTGAATGAATAAAAATGGCAGTAGAATATTACAGGGAACTGAAATTAGAGCCAACCCAACTGTTGGATATGGTGTCAATTCTTCCAATTGACATGACTATTTTTTTTCCTGAGGTGGGGTTGGGGGAGCTCTAGCTTGCTATATCTTGTGTTTGTCATATGTATGTGGGATAGACCAGGACAAAAAAAAAAAGAGGCAATAGCTAATTATAAAAGTTTACTTGGAAAGTAATGAATGTTTCAAGAAATAAAATTTACTAACTTCACAGCTTTACCAGATTGGTGATCATTACATTAGACTTTTTGTAATTCTAGTGAATATGGGTTTTAACAAAATACACATACTTATTGTCAGTTCACCCTTTGCATTGTTGTGGAAGAAAAACTGCTGTTCAATATAGATATACGAGCTTTAGTAGAATCTTACCTTCTTCTGCCCATTTAAAAGTTTCCCAAGGTATACCTGGGGTGGATATTAAGGTAAGGGAGTGTCATCTTTAAATGCTTTGTTCTAAGTAAAAGGATAAAAAACAAGTTGTTTTAGCTGGCCATGCTAGAGGGTAGAGTTTTAAGTAGGAAGGAAAAGGAAGACTGTGGCATAGATAGTGCATCATCAGCATTCTTGGTTGCATACTACAGAATCCATTCTGTGTAGTTTAAGCAGAGAACAATACAGACAAGCTGACATAACTTGAAAAATGCCCAACTACCTCTCTGGACCGTCCAGGCAGAAATGCCCTGCTGCTACTACGGCATCGGGGGGCATATGATGGATGTGAAGGTCTAGGTGCCAGAAACTAGCACAACTCCTGAAAAGAACCAGATGCTTTGCCACCATGCTTTCTTGAAGGGCCATCCTTTCATGCAGCTGATACTTTATGTTTCTTGTTTTCATCCTCAAGGTTCACTTAGTTGAATCAGTTTGGGGGATCCGTATTACATGCCAACCCAAAGGGAACCTGGGAAATGTGGTTTTGCCTCTTCATCTTCTGTTACATAGTTGTGAAAGTAAACTGGGAAGTTGGAATGGATGCTGACTGAACCACTTGTCAGTATCTGCCACTAATGGGACTGGGCTGAAAGTTATTACGGTGTTGTAATTTTCTGTACATTTGACTATTGTGTTTATTTTTTTTTAATGTAAGCATACCCAGGCAGAATTGAGACTAAGTCAGCAAGCAGTCTGTAAGGTTTTGCCCATTCTTTATCTTGGATCTTGGATACTAGTGTTATGACTAAAACAGACAGGTAGGACTCACATAGTCCAGAAATCCATGTGTAGCCATATCTTTTGGAAGGTATTTTGTAATTCAGAACTTTATAAAAATGGTAAAACATTGGTTAGGAATGAATGAATTTTTCTTTTGGACTAAGAACTACATGCATTGTTTTTAATATTAATTTAACTATAAATGTACAAAACAAACTTTAGTGGACATACCATGGGTTCAGATATTAAAGTCCAGTTCCACCTCATTAAGGAATGACTGAAGGAATATCTATTTATTTTTTATTCTAGACTCAACCTTGTTCAAATTTTATAAATCTGTTTTTCAACCTTGGCTATTTGTACTAAACACTGGTCTGCGTTAGATTGTCATTTTCTTTTTCCAGGAACTCTATTGCTATTCATAGAAAATCATTGCATTTTTCTTATGCACTTGAGGATTTTATCATGATATGTACTAGTAGTCAACTCTGCAAAATGCTGGTGAGCTACTTTGTATTTCTTAACCAGGAATGGCTGGACAGTGCTCTGTACCCAGACTGTTTTAATCTGTCTGTTTCTATGATGATGCACTGTGTTGGCATCCAGTGGCACCCAAAATAAAAATTGGGACCATGGGTGTAATGCTAAGTTCTGGGGAGTCACATTCATGCATCTTCTTGCCCCGGCTGCAGGGGTACAGGAGCTCCGGGGTGTTGCTGCTTTACCCTTTTACCCAACATCCCATCAGATCCAGAGGTAGTTGGGCTGCATGACATTGTGGGTGTACAATTATCATTCTATCTCCATGGCTCATAACCTTGGCAAGTAATCAAATTCTTAGAAACCCTGGTAAGTCACCAACCTAAATCTTTCTGTTCATGAGTACACAAATTTGTGAAGCATGAAAAAATTTTAGAGATATAAATGCATTATTAATTAGGATTTAGAATTTTCTAAGAACAAAAGCTTTAAAATTCACTAAGTTAAAAGATATTTTTAGTTTTAGAAGGTGTCTAAGGGTCACCTAATCCAACTATGAGAAAACCAAAGCAAGATATACTAAAGTGATTTGCCCCGAATCACACAGGTAGTTATAGTATCAAAGCTGAGATTAAAATTCAGGTCCCCATCTCTGTCTTGGAATGTTTTGAAGGTGCTTAATACCAAAACATGGTCCCTAAGTTCTCGCCGTCCTATGTGAAGCACACATCTGATGCCACATGCTAGAAGGAGCCAGCCTCTAGGATGTCTATATAAAACAACCTGAAAACAATCGACATATAATATGGGCCGTACTTTCAACTTCCTTCTTCTTAAATTCACCAGAGCCTCTTTATTTTGTGACAAAATTGGATTTAAAATATGTGCAATAAATGGCACCAACATTATTTTTACACCTAAAGATACCTTAAGAACACTTTTTCTTTTTTAAATCACTAGCTTTCCACTAGCTCCAACAAGCCATACTAATTGCTTACACTTCAGGTATGATTTTAATTGTTTGCTTTGCTCCCCTATCCTCTTAGGGGAAAAGTGTGAGAGTTTTATGAAGAGATTTAAGATGAGAGCAACTACTTGTTAATTTTTTTTATATTTATCAGCAATATAAAATACTTTTTTAAAAGTATAAATTTGTATATAAGTGAAAATAATTGCAATCATCACATCTCTACTTTGTTGTCAAAGTAGAATGATTTCTCGTCTGTATATAAAAAGCCATTCTTGAGTTCTCAAGTATTGACTTAAATAGGGAAAAATGGGAAGTTGGTATTACCAACATTCATATTAACTATGGGGTGTTTAGCTCAGATTCTGGGGTTTAGTTATCCTGGTTCAACTCCAGGTCTTTTATTTCTGAGTTTTGAAATCTGAGGCAAGTTAGTTGCTGTCTCTTTATCTCAATGTTTTCATCTGTAAAATGGGGATATCAATAGCCCTAACTTTTAGCATTGTTAGGAGATGGAGAGGGTGCATGTCAAATACCTGCCAAGCTTTTCTGCAATGGGTCTGCCATCAAAACACAGGTGTTGTTAAAACCAGCACTAAATCAAAGCCAAAATGGGAAAGGAAATGACTCATATCAACATCGTCCTCATTGGACACATAGATTCCGGAAGTCTACCACTACTGGCCATTTGATTATGAAAGTGGTGAGATCAACAAAAGAACCATGGGAAAATTTGAGGAGGCAGCAGAGATGGGAAGGACTCCTTCAAGTATGCTTGGATCTTGGATAAACTGAAAGCCAAATGTGAGAGTGGTATCTCCATTGATAAATCCCTGTGGAAATTCGAGACCAGAAAGTATTATTGACCATTATCGATGCCCCAGGACACAGAGACTTCATCAAAAACATGGTTACTTAAAAGCACATCTCAGGCTAACTGTGCTGTCATGATTGTTGCTGCTGCTGGTGGTGAACTTGAAGCAGGCATCTCCAAGAATGAGCAGACCTGTGAGCATGCCTTTTTGGCTTACACACTGGGTGTGAAACAACTGATTGTTGGTGTTAACACAATGGATTCCACTGAGCTGCCCTACAGCCAGAAGAGATACAAGGAGAGTGTTAAAGAAGTCAGCACCTACATTAAGAAAATTAGCCACAACTCTAACACAGCAGCATTTGTGCCAATTTCTGGTTGGAATGGCGACAACAGGCTGGAGCCAAGTGCTAACATGCTTTGGTTCAAGGGGTGGAAAGTCCCCCATAAAGATGGCAATGCCAATGGGACCAGGCTGCTTGGAGCTCTGGATTGCATCCTGCCACCAACTCGTCCAAATGATAAGCCCCTGTGTCTGCCCCTCCAGGATGTCTACAAAATTGGAGGCATTGGTACTGTCCGTGTGGGCCGAGTGGAGACTAGTGTTCTCAGACCATGCGTGGTGGTCATCTTGGCTCCAGTCAGTGTTATAACTGAAGTGAAGTCTGTTGAAATGCACCATAAAACTTTCATGAGGCTGCTCTGAGGAAAACGTGGGCTTCAGTGTCCGTCAAGGTGTTTGGCAATGTGGCTGGTGACAGCAAAAATGACCCACTAATGGAGGCAGCTGGTTTCACAGCTCAGGTGATTACCCTGAACCATCCAGGCCACATCAGTGCTGGACATGCACCTGTGCTGAACTGTCACACAGCTCACATTGCCTGCAAATTTGCTGCCATCATTGATACGGTTCCTGGCAAGCCCGTGTGTGTT
>NW_005354874.1:2849634-2878525 GCF_000412655.1 Myotis brandtii
ACTGTTTGCCTCAATAATTGGCCATAGACTAAGACTGGTTAAGGATTACAATGCACACTAAAACCTTCAGAATGAAAGGAGAATGTTTTGTGGACTATTTGTTTTTTTGTGTGTGTGTGGCAGTTTTTCAGTTATTAGTGTTTAAAATAAGTACTTTTTAATGGAAACAACTTGATCAAATATTTGTCACAGAATTTTGAGACCCATTAAAACAAAGTTTAATGAGAAACCTGTGCATTCTTTTCATCAACACTGTAACGTCCTATAGTACTACTTAGGTAAAAGACTTAAGAGTTGCCCATAATCTATTTCTGGTGTTATTATCTGCTGATACGTTAGAATTGTATAATTCTGTTAATTTGTTTTGGATGGGTGGGAATTTTTTTCCATTTTTGTCTTGAGAGGAATCATCTCTTTACGTAGTAAAATGCTATGGGAGGGGGTCTGTTGGTGTAACACTTCATAGGTTATCACAGAGAAGCAAAGACTAAATTTATTCATCTGTAAATTTGTTTTTAAAGGCCAAATTCTGTCATATTAAAGTCCATGTGTTTCATATAAAATTGTGTAGTTATATCAATATTGAGTAAATTTGTTAGTTTTTCAGTTTTACTGGAAGTGAATTCACATTAAATACTGAGGTAGTTTAAAGAACCTGCATTGAACACTGTCTTGCTATAGTTAATTGTATCCAGATTCTAAGAAAAAGAAATGATACTGAAATTGAAGAGGGAAAAAAAAGTACTTTTCAAGGCGCCTCACTCAGAGCTACTGCTTACTTATATTAGCATTCAAAATTTCTAGTTCCTATTCATATTTTTTTATCCACTCAGAATATATTTATGAAGAACCCACAATGTCTCAGATACTGTTAAACTCATTGGGGACATGGAGATGACAGATGAGGTCCTTAACCTTGCAGACTTCTGAACATTTTCTAATTCAGAATAAAATTAGGGAGCAACTAGAATGCACATACATACAGTTTTACACACATACACACACACAAGAAGAAACGATCTTTTTAAAGAAGCTTTGTTAATTAGTTTTGGGAAATTTTTAAAGTTTCAAGTGAAGCTCAAAAATTGTTAAATGCATAAAAATAATTTATAAATGAATAAATACATTCCACATTGCTCCTGATGACTTATTAAATGCTCCTTATTAAAACATCAAAGAACTGAGCACACTTGAAAAGCTAGGGCTTCACCTTGACTTTTAGGTAAGCAGGAGACATGTGAAAGCCTAACCGTTAGCATTACTTGGCTCACTTTACCTTTCCTCTTCACTTTCTACCAGACAAGGTGCTGCACCGTCTCTTTGCCTTCCTCTGATGCTTCACATGAAACCTTCTAAAAGTTATCCATCTTCCTTCTTTTGTGGATGTCCATACAAACACCTTCATTCTGATATTCTCAAGTTCCAAATGATCCTGAAAGATTATTTAAAATTGAAGATTCAATAGTAGAGAGAATAATAATGAAAGATGAAAAATGATGTAACTGTCATTTCTAGCTACATTGAAATATGATCCCAGAGTGTTTTTTTTTTTCTTTTTATATGAACAAACATGACTGTTGAGGTGTTAAAATAAATATTGACAGAATAGAAAGAGTGGTTTTCAGAGGAAATTTTGCATTTAACATGACTGCCTTTTTTGTTGTTGTTTTCTTTTTTTGTGTGTGTTTTTTTTTTCATGAAGAATTGTCAGAGTTGTCAACATCGTGCTTCATGGCTTTTGAAACCTTAACATTTAACAAAAATTATTTATGAAATTGAAGTCTTATTCAGGTTTCTTATAATCATGTAAGTAAATAACAGTCATTATCAGTGGCAACAAGGATAGGGCTGATATGGGTAGTTACGATGCTATTGTGGGTTCTTCCAAACTACATTCTCTGTGTCTTAGCACAGAAAGAAAATATTGAAAATGTCTAAACTGTTTTAGTTTCTTTTGGTGTAAATGGTTCAATATCTCAAACTTTTATTTTAATGTTATAATCTATACATGAATGGCTATTGTAGAAAAAAAACAAATTTCTTCAGAAAAATAACCATTTAAAAATATCTTGCTATTTATTGAAAAAAAAATTACTAGAGGCCCGTCGCAGGAAGATTACTGCAAGAATAGGGCTTCCTGTGGCTGGAGCGAAGCAGAGAAGGGAGCGAAACCCACCGAGGTGGGCTTTGCTCCCGCCTCCACCTCCCTGCTTGCTTCTCCGCAGCTTCACTCCCTTCTGCAGCGCTTGGCTTCCTTCTATGTTGTCTTTAGTCTTCGCTCTGCACCTGTGTATGCAAACTAACCACCATCTTTGTTGGGTTAATTTGCATACTCATCTGATTGGCTGGTGGGCGTAGCAGAATGACACCAATTTGCATGTTTCTCTTTTATTAGTGTAGATTATTATTACTGTTATTTCTACTTCACAGTTAAGAAAACAGCCCAGGAACTCAGAGCGGTTAAATAACTTGCCCAAGGTTGTACAACCGTAGGTGCCAGGGCCAGGAGTCAAATCCAACTCATTCTGCCCCCAGAGACCCTGATTATGACCATTAGGTACTGCTCTCTTTGCAGCATTTTGAAGACTTACCAAGGCACCTAGTCCCAGAAATGGGCTCATCTAACCAGTGATCTATCTGCCCTTCTGTCTCATCCAGCATGTTAAAGTCACCAATAAAATGGACATACATCTCTGATGAGATGAGATGTGTCCAGAGAACCATGAGACTAACACCCGATTCTAGAAACATATTGAGGCAAGGCAAGAGGATCACATTCTCATGACTCTTCCTACCTCCTTCCCATTAAATTAGGTGTCTATGTCCATCAGTCACAACAAAAACCAAGTGACATATTCATATTAGGAAAAGTTCAAGGTTTAATAAAGGGAGGGAGAGAGTCATGTTGTGACTGTCAGTTGAAGACAGACCTCCAACAGAGAGAGCTGAGGGAAGAAATACCCAGACCTTACTTTCCTCTCTTCCTCCAGGCTCCTGCGGGGATTCCCTGCTGGCTCCCAGAAGCCAGAGGGAAAGAGAGGTCACCGATGTGGTCCATGTAGGTCAGCCTCCAGGCTCAATGCAGGGTGTAAACTAGAGGTCACATTGAGTGGGTCACATGGAAAATATTTGGCACAATCTTACCAATCGTATACTTCACACACACACACACACACACACACACACACACACACACACACTCACGGCAAGATTTTCTATTCTTCTCTAGAAAAATTGAATTCTTTCTTTATTAACTCAACTTCTTCAGTATCTTAGCAAGATTCTGAGAATACAAAACTCCAGCACCACATGTGTCTTTTTTTTTTGTTTTTGTTTCTCACATGTTGTTCAAGCCTGTCAAGGTCTCTCTGAACCCTGGTTTTGTCATCCAGCACAGTGGTCTTCAGACCCAGGAGCTGCCTCTCAGACTCTCTTGGACAGGTTTTCAGTACTGTTTTTCAGGCCTCCCCCAGAGCTTAGTCAGTCTCAGTGAGGCCCAGGAATGTACACATGGTTTTGTTTTTCATTTCCCAAGTGACCCTTGTGTAGCCAGCCGAAACATAGGCATCTGGGATCCCTGATATGACAGCTTCAACACAAGGCATGTAACACTTCACTGGACACTTCTTTAGAGTTTTTCCAGAAATTCAGGGAGTTTTCAAGTGGCCAAATCTCAGAGTGTGAAGTGGAATATTAGACTTGCCTGGGAGTGTTTCCTCACTTCTTTGCTTCACACTTGTTGGCCAAGCCACCCTCTTGAATCCACTGATAACCACAGGGAACTGTAGAAAAAGTGCTCAGTCCCCTGAATTCATCAGTAACATCCGTTACATATGAATGTTTGACTTGTTTTGCATTAACTTTACTATTCATATATCTCTGTGTTGTGCTAAAAATATTATGACAGACTTTGTCAATATTTTACTGAATTTGAATCACATTCACCAAATTCACCCATCCACTTACCAATCTTTTCTTTCTTTCTCTCATGAATGCTAATTGTTCTGGGAGCCAGGCGCTGCTCTAGGTCTTAGGGACACTATAGTGATATTTGAAGTTTCTGTCCTCTTGAGCTTACACGCTGGTGAGGGAAACAAACATCCAATAAATAAATACATGCATAAGTAAAAAGTATTTTTTTAAAATATTTTATTGATTTTTTACAGAGAGGAAGGGAGAGGGATAGAGAGCCAGAAACATCGATGAGAGAGAAGCATCGATCAGCTGCCTCCTGCACACTCCCCACTGGGGATGTGCCCGCAACCAAGGTACATGCCCTTGACCGGAATCGAACCTGGGACCCTTGAGTCTGCAGGCTGACGCTCTGTCCATTGAGCCAAACCGGTTAGGGCATAAGTAAAAAGTATTTTGAGTGAGGACATGTGCTATGAAAGAAATGACGAAGTATGATGACCTGTAACAGAGGGTGGAGTAGAGACTATTTCACAGAAGGCCATCCGAAGGGTAATATAGGCATTGAAAACTGAAAGCCATGAAGGAGCCAGTCTTGCATACATCCAGGGAAGAGCATTTTAGGCAGGGCAAATGCCCTAAGACAGGAAAGAGTGTATAGTCTTTTTAAAAATATGTTTTTATTGATTTTTTAGAGAGAGAGGAAGGGAAAGGGATAGAGAGATAGTAACATCAATGAGAGATGTTGATTGGTTACCTACTGCACACTCCCTACTGGGAATTGAGCCCGCAACCCGGGCGTGTGCCCTGACTGGGAATCAACCTGAGGACCTCTTGGTTCATGGGTGGACGCTCAGCCACTGAGGCACACCAGCCGAGCAAGAGCATTTAGTCTTTAAATAACACATTGTGGCCATTTTAGGGTGACTGTGCTGGCCAGTGAAGAAATATCCTCAATATGTCTCATAATCTACCTCTTTGAATACCTGCTGAAATATTTCTGTCACCACAAACCTTTAGCAATAGCAATTAAGAACTGCCGGTAATCCAAAGCCATAGAAGTAAATATTTGTGCCTCTCTCATCCGGGGGCTGATCCAGGTTGTGTGGGACCTGAAGCTTTTCCAATGTCAAAGGCCTTCTTCAAGAAAAGTAATAACAAATTTAAAAAAAAATTACTAGGGCCCCACTCATGTAAGTGAAGGGCCCGGAAGCTTATGGTTAATTGGTTTCATGGTAGATCCATCTCTGCCTGGCACCTTTCTGCAGTCAGGAGAATGAGTCAGACACAGACAGAGCCCTGGGCTGGAGGCCCTGCAGGTTCCGGGACTGGGAGTCACATGGCTGCAGGAAGCCTGGAAGTAGCCAAGGAACTGCTCCCTATGACAGCTGGTGAAGAAAGGGAGAGAAAAGCTTGTTCTGATTTAACCATGCAGTCATTGCATCAGGACTAAGTGAGAGGTGGGAGAAATACATAAGAGTAAGATGTAGCTTGTAGTTTCTAAGGAAGCTATTATAGGATGCTTTAGGCAAGTAAAAATATACATGCAAAACAACACAAAGTAAGAAGAAGTATGTGCTGTATATAAATGAGATAAAGGGAGAAATGGGTGAGGAGGGCTAGAGCCAATGGAAAAGGTGGGGTGTGTTGGTGGGCAAGAGGAGCAGGACTTGGACATGGTGGGGTGATGGTGGGGGCGGAAGTCCCAGACGTGGGCTGGAAGGGCTGAGGTAGTGAGGGAAGGCAGTAGAAGAGATGGTAGGAGGCAGGTGGGCAGGTAGAGGGAAAGAGGTGGTGGTTGTAGTTTTAGGGCAGAGTTGGGTTTCGTCTGGGCTTCTGAAGATCAATTCTTCCTGCCCTGTATGAAATAATTAATTCTGATTCTCAGAAAAGTATTCTTGTGAAAAAAGTTGGGCTTCTGAAGACCAATTCTTCCTGCCCTGTATGAAATAATTCTGATTCTCAGAAAAGTATTCTTGTGAAAAAAGAGGATTCAATTACCACTTCCGTTACCAAAACAAGGACTTATCTTAATCACGATCAAAACTTCTGCCCTGACCCTGACCCAGTTGAAGTAGGGAGAAGGTATGGTTACAGTGTTTTGATGTCTGGCTTCCAGGCAATAATAATGAGCTTTTTAATTAATATCAACATCCTGGTTTTCTGTGGCAACTGCAAGGATGTGCTGCTTTTTCTTACTCTTGGAGGCTGCCAGATGGTCACTTATTATCTATCACTAAATATCTGATATCGATCATTTTTGTGCTTTTAGGATATGTTCATGTATACATTCAATGCCATATGACTTACTATGGCTTATTTGAAATGTCCAGTTGTTTAGACTTCTTTGTAGTTCTGAAACACAGAAGAATAGTGGTCACGTTTTTCGGGGTTAAGATGTTTGATATTTGATATATTTGAGTGTACTCTGAGGGTTTGACCTTACTGAAACCCACACCAAACAGAATTTGTGGTCAGGGAGAGATTTCTCTTAGCAAATACTCCTCTTCTCATGATATGTTACAGGTCAATGGCTACAGAGCCGTTGTGTGGTCAGCACTGAGGACAGTTTCAAATGTTAATGTTGAATGTCACATATGAGTCAGAAATCATCCTGTGCTCTTGAATGTAATTTTTAAAAAAGACTTATTGTATGCTGAGGTGTGACTTTTGACTGAATTTAGGTTTATGCATATGAGCCTAGATTTTTGGAAAGAGCAAAAAACTAATTTTTGTTTGTTTCTGAGTGTTCAAGCTTCTGGCTATATGTTTGTACAGAGTGCCTTATATTATACCTACTTTATTTTTATTTTATTTTTAATATGTATTTATTAAATTCATTGGGGTGGCATTGGTCAACATGAACATATAGGTTTCTGGCGTGGGTCTCTATGTTACAAGATCTGTATATTGCACCATGTGCCCACCACCCAAAGTCAAATCTTCTCCTGTCACCTTGTATTAGGACCCCCTTCTCCCCCCACCCCTTTTAATGGGTGAAATAATTTGCAAAGAATGATGGCCATTTTCTTGCCAGGGTACAATCCAGTATGGGGGTGTCTGAATGTTAATTAATTCCAACCTCAACTACTTTACCTGCTGCTTCAAAGGCTGGCAGCTTGTATTCATCACCTGAATGACAGCTGTTTCTAACCTCTTTTCCCTGAAAAGAAATAAATTAAATAAGCCTTCTGCATGCTAATCACTGACATTCTGAAGTGACAGTTGAAAAGAGCTCTAATGTGAGTGTAAGGCAGACATGAATTGAATGATTTTGTCTCCCTTTACTTTCAGTCGGTGTGTATTTTTTGTTCTGAGGCAGGCCTTTTGTAGACAGCATATATATGGGTCTAGTTTTGTTATCCATTCAGCTACCCTATGTCTTTTGATTGGAACATTTAATCCATTGATATTTAAAGTAATTGTTGATAGGTATATAGTTACTGCCATTTTATTCTTTTAACTATCTTCTTCTTCTTCTTCTTCTTCTTCTTCTTCTTCTTCTTCTTCTTCTTCTTCTTCTTCTTCTTCTTCTTCTTCTTCTTCTTCTTCTTCTTCTTCTTCTTCTTCTTCTTCTTCTTCTTCTTCTTCTTCTTCTTCTTCTTCTTCTTCTTCTTCTTCTTCTTCTTCTTCTTCTTCTTCTTCTTCTTCTTCTTCTTCTTCTTCTTCTTCTTCTTCTTCTTCTTCTTCTTCTTCTTCTTCTTCTTCTTCTTCTCCTCCTCCTCCTCCTCCTCCTCCTCCCTTCCTTCTCCTTTTGTTTCTCCTCCTTCTTCATCTTCTAAAAGGCCTTTTAACATTTCTTATAATACTTGTTTGGTGGTAACAAACTCCTTTATATTTTTCTTGTCTGGAAGCTATTTATTTCTCCTTCAACTTTAAATGATAGCCTTTCTGGGTAAAGTAGTCTTGGTTATAGGTCCTTGCTTTTCATTACTTTGAATATTTCATGCCAAATCCCTTCTGGCCTGAAATGTTTCTGTTAGGAAATCAGCCGATATTATTATGGGAGCTCCCTTGTAGTTAATTAACTCTCTCTCTTATGGCTTTTAAGATTCTCTCTTTGTCTTTAACCTTTGGTATTTTAATTATGATGTGTCTTGGTGTGTGCCTTTTTGGGTTCATCTTGTTTGTGACTCTCTGTGCTTCCTGGACTTGTGTGGCTTATGGGGGGATAAATGGTGATGGAAGGAGACTTGATTTGGAGTGTTGAACATGCAATACAGTGTTCAGATGATGTTTGGTGGAATTGTGCACCTGAAACTTGTATAATTTTGTTAACCAGTGTCACCCTAATAAATTCAATAAAAAGGGAAAAAAGATTTGGTCTCTATCAACCAATTGTTGAATTTTGACTAGATATTTTTGAAGTGTAAAGAGAAAGGGTAGCAGATGGTGATGAGGCAGTATTATCATGAATGAGAATGTTGATAAGATGAATCATTAAAACACATGTTAAGTATATTAAATGTCTACATTTTTGGCAATTTGAACAATATATATTTTTATGTAAGCTGTGTAGACTTTGTCAAAGCAACATAATACAGATATTTTTCTCCTTTTATCCATTGGATATTCATCCAAATGTTTTACAAAATGTTTTTCCTTTAGGGTGCATTGAATCTATTTAATTGTTGCCTAGTAATGGCTAATATCCTATTGTTTCTCAATTACAGAGCTATATTTTATCAAAATAGATTTTGTTTTCTACCATAATTTCAATTTCTACCTTTTATAATCAAGAATGTAGTTAAGATAATTTGGCTGATTCCCCCTAATCCAAGTACTTACTATGCGAAGACTGTCCTCTCCTATATAATAAACATGTCCCCAGTGCTCTTTTGGAAATAATTATGTAACTTTCATGAAGGACCAACATCTAAATATTAATAGCAGATTCTATTTTTTGATTTGTTTAAATGTATCTACCAGTTAATCTTATCTTCTCCTAGCTGTCCGCCTTTCTGTAAGGATCAAGGGAGTAGTGTTCAGTTCTAAATTACCTGTCTCTCAGAATATATGTATTTCACTGATTTAAGTAGTTTGATGAAGCCCACTTTTGACACAGAGGTATGTTTCTTTTTTTTCATGTTTTAATGCTATGAGTACTTAGTATTTTTACTATCAGATAGTAAAATTGACCTCTATTGGTGCACAGTTCTATGAATTAACATATATATTCATGTAACCACTATCACAATCAGAATATAGAAGAGTTTTATCATCCTTCTAACCCCCTGATATGCTCAGTCATATGTTCCCCTCACCCCTGATTCCTGGAAACCACTGAGAAGGTATTTCCTTGGTATTAAAATACAAAGAAGACTAAGAGAAAAACAGAGATGAAGTTGAAGAAGCAGGAAGAAGAAGGGGAGGAGGAGTAATAAAAAGAAATAAAAATGAAAGAGGAAGATGAAGAAGAGGACAAAGAAAGGAAGAAGGGGAGAGAGTAGAGGGGAGGGAGAGGGAAAAAGGATATTTAGGATGTAACCCAGTTGGGCTTTTTTGCCTGTGCTAGGATTGTCCATTGTCAACTTGGCATCACTCCCAACTCCCTGGGCTGCAATGCAGAGGAGAGACTGAGAAGCACACACCCCAGGATCCTGATTTCAGATTGCCAGTGAGAGGAGCTGCTGTGAGGCAGGGGGAGGAATAAGATGTGTGGGCAGGTGTGGGATTCCTGGTGGCTTCATGGCTTGAGCACCACTCACTTCACTGCTGCAGACTGTGACCACCAGTGGGATATTTCCAAGCTTTCTAGAATAGCTTCCCCATAAGCCTTGGAGAACCACCAGTTGGGTGCTTTCCGGATGAGGTCACTAATTCGCCTCCCTCCCCTTCTGCTACAGCTTCCCAGAACTTCCCCAGTGACTTTCCTGACCTTTATTCATTCTAGCTTGACCATCATTTTTGTAAACCCTAATTCCTATAGTAAACGGGTTTTTCCAGAACATCTTAGACTGGCTTTGTTTTCATGCCCAAATCCAGACTACACAACCATATTTTAAAGATAAATTTTGTATTGGTAGCCAGCATTTAAAATTAGGAGTTTTCTTTTTAAAGCCCGAACTGTCCTTTCATCTTTGACAAATCAGAAGATCAGGAAACATTGGACCAGAATTCGTGCCGGAAGATAATTGAATGGAGCTGAGAAGTAGCAGCTCCCTTTAGAAAAGATATACTTCTTCATTTTATCCAGCTCACCTCACTCTTCACAACATTTTCCTGGACTTTGCAGCCTTTACATTTGTGCCCCACCCCCTTTAAATAATAACACGTTAGTCTAAGAAAAGAAAGTTTTTCCTAAAAGTTGCTTCCTAGGAACTTCTGTGGATGTGAAGATATGTAGGAGGAACCCAGTGTGTTTAAGGAGCTTAGGGTGAAGGAGGGGACTGAAGGGCATAAAAGCAAGCCCCTGAGTGCCATAACAAAGTCCGCAGAATGATCCTTTTGTAAAATGAGAAAATAAACTCAGCAGCTCACTATTAGGATATTTCAAAATATTTTTAAAATATCCAAATAGATTTTTTTCAGGTTGGTTTTTATAGCAGTTTCACTTAATAATATGTATTGGTGCTAATAATATGATTGATGCTACACTTATTCCTGATACATTTTATCTGCATTTGATTAGGAATTTAAAAATGTAAACTTAGTAAATGTTTTGCAATAAATGTAAATTAATTTTTCTCCATTAAGAAAATTCTTGTTTAAAGTATTTGTTACTCATTATCTTTTACTCTTTAAAAGGATAGTATACTAATTAGACCAGGAGACCTTCCGGATGTCCTTCTGGACAAAGCCATGGTGGCAGGGCTGAGGCAGAGGCGATTAGAGATGATCAGGCCAGGAGGGGAGGGCAGTTGGGAATGATCAAGCCAGTGTGTGTGGCGGAATTGGGGGAGAGCAGGCCAGCAGCGGGGGGGAAGTTGGTGGTGAGCAAGCCAGCAAGGGGGGACGGTTGGGGGCAAGAAAGCCAGCAGGGGGCAGTTGGGGGAGACTCGGCCTGCAGGCAGAGTGGTTAGGGGCCATCAGGCAGGCAGGCAATTAGAGATGATCAGGCCAGGAGGGGAGGGCAGTTGGGAATGATCAAGCCAGTGTGTGTGGCGGAATTGGGGGAGAGCAGGCCAGCAGCAGGGGGGAAGTTGGTGGTGAGCAAGCCAGCAAGGGGGGACGGTTGGGGGCAAGAAAGCCAGCAGGGGGCAGTTGGGGGAGACTCGGCCTGCAGGCAGAGTGGTTAGGGGCCATCAGGCAGGCAGGCAGGTGAGCAGTTAGGAGCCAGTGGTCCCAGATTGTGAGAGGGATGTTTGACTGCCGGTTTAGGCCCCATTCCATAGGGATAGGGCCTAAACTGGCAGCCGACTGGGATCCCAGATTGGAGAGGGTGCAGGCTGGGCTGAGGGACACCCCTGCCCCAAGCATGAATTTCGTGCACCGGGCCGCTAGTGTGTGTGTGTGTGTGTGTGTGTGTGTGTGTGTGTATGTATGTATGTATGTATGTATGTATATATATATATTATCAACAGATTTATCTTACAGTGATCAATGTCTTATATAATAATAAGACATTGATCACTGTAAGATAAATCTGTTGATATTTTTTTCCTCCAGGTGAAAATAAACCTCAGTTAATCAGTGTAGAAAAAAGAGTGTAGATGCTTTATAGTGGCAAGCTATAGCACATTCCATAAAACAACTCATAGGAACTACTTTTAGAGCTTGTTTTTGTTGTTGTTTTTTAATTTGCTTTTATTCAGTTTGATCTCCTTTTAGGGGAGAAAATAGATGCAAACTTATATTCTCCCCCAATTACTGATAAAAGTACAGACAATGTTTACTTTCGTGTGTGTGTGTGTGTGTGTTTAACTTAATTTTTTTGGTTCAGACAAAGAAGACATTTATTTGGGCAACTCAAAAACTGTGCAAGTTTGATTCTTTCCATATGGCCACATATCTGGCCTCCAGATCCTTGGCCCAACCCATTCTTTGTCTCCTAAATATTCCTTTGTGCTTTTCTGTATGGAGAGCACATTTTAGAGTTGGTGGGAGTTCCCTGTTAGGGCAGCTCCAGATTCACTGAGCAAGCTAGGAAATAGTCTCTGTAGTCTCACAGAAAAGGCTCAACAAATACACCTCTTTTAAAAATGCATTTCACCCTACAAGGGTGCATCTTGTTTTGTTATAAAGGCAGAGCAACTAAGATCAGGAACATAGAGAAGGCCAGCATGGATTCAATTTCTGGCTCTATCATTGGCTGTGCCTTTGGGCATGCTCTGCAATCTCCCTGAACCTCAGTTTACCTCCATAAATGGGGCCACCAGCAGTACGTACCACACACAGCTGTTGTAAAGATTAAATGCTATAAGTAAAGGATTAGCACTGTGCTTGATGTATAATACATGGGTAGCAAGTGGTAACTGATAATAATAATATGTATTGGTGCTAAGGCATTTGTGCTAAGACAGTGGTTCTCAAATTTGAGCGTGAATCAGAATCATCTGGAGGGCTTGTTAAAGCCCAGATCTATGAGCTCCACCTGAAGAATTCTGATTCAGTAGGTCTGGGTGTGGCCCTAGAATTTGCAGTTCTAATAAATTCCCAGGTAATGCTATAATGTTGCTAGCCCTATGATCACACCTTGAGAACCACTGAAGTAGGAATTCATATTCTAGACTATTTTTCTTAGGTAGTTTAGTCATGGAACAAAGTGAAGGATCAAAGAATGATTACATCCTTCAGCCTTTGAACAACGATTCTAAAACAATAGCCCATGTGGCTCAGTACTGACCCAGTGTCAAGGTGCAACAGAATCAGGATTTCTGTGTCAACTTACATCTCTATGGAATATTTAGGGAGCCCGCACATATATATCCTTCAACATCTCATTAAGACTTTCTATCTTATTTTTTTAAATATGTTTTTATTGATTTCAGAGACAGGAAGGGAGAAGGAGAAAGAGATAGAAACATTGATGAGAGAGAAACATCCATAGGCTGCTTCCTGCGTGCCCCCTACTGGGGATAGAGCCCATAACCAGGGCATATGCCCTGATCTGGAATTGAACCAGAATTGAACAGAAATTGAACCATGATCTCCTGATTCATGGGTTGAGACTCAACCACTGAGCCACACCAGCTGGGCTCTGTCTTATTTTTGACATCCTCAAGCTTTAAGGAGCAGCTCACTCACCTACCCCTAGCAGATCTCCCTCTCCCAGGACATTGCAGCACTGTCATCAGCTACCTCAATTCAGCCTTCTGCTGGCACATGGCAAATGCCACAACCCTGTGCTCACACCACAGCTGGCTGCTGTTCCTCTGGGCCATGTTGATAGTGTTTTGTTCTGAGTATATTTCAGGAGAGAATCTTTTTCCAGGGATTTTGTCAGGGGAGGGTTTGTGGTGTGCTCAGCAGGCAATGCACAAATACTTCAACAAAGTTGGGAATGGCTGGGAACCAAATATTTTCATTCCCTCACACTTACTTGAAACTGTTGCCTTCACCTTGGTGGCACATTATTCCAATCAACTTCTTAACTAGCTGTGGCCCTCCTCAAACACCATTTGCTTATTTTGGCTTCAAACATGGTGGCATCTATCACTCATGATTTGTGACAGGCCTTTGCTAAGTGCTTTACATACATCTTCTTTGATCTTCCCAGTGAGTCTACAGCCTGGGAACTGGGGTGACGAAGGTACTCAGACTCTGACAATTGTCACTGCTCCCAGGAGCTCTAATGGAGACATAGAGCTGTTCTCTTGCTGGTGCCCTCTATCTGCCAAACATGTGGTGCTGCAACCTGGAGAAAACCTGGAGAATCACCTGCCCTGAACACATCCACTGGGGCGACAGACAGAGGATAAAGACTAACCAGTACTGAGAGGAAATTATAAGAAACTAAGGCTTAGTGATATTGCATGCACTGCCCAAGGTGGAAATTGTCCTAAATAACAGAATTGGGATTTGAACCCAGGACCATTTTACTCAAATGACAGTCATATCAATGGAGCATGCCTTTACTTTAGGAGCCTGAAAAACAGGTTGACATTACTGCAAAACAAATTATATACATAATTAGTATTATTCTTTTATGTATATGAGAAAATGGAATCATCCAGGTGGCAGGAGTTCTCTCCGCCATTTGGAGACACTCTAGAATGGAAGGGTCAATAGTCAGTTATAGAAAACTAGAGGCCCAGTGCACAAAAATTTGTGCACTTGGGGGGTCCCTCAGCCCGGCCTATGCCCTCTTGCAGTGTGGGACCCCTCGGAGGATGTCCACCCCAGTGGGGACCCTCACCCCATGGAGATTTGGCCAGCCTGGGTGAGGGGCTGATGGCTGTTTTCAGGCTGGCCACACCCCCTTTAGGGTGGGGGGTCCCCACTGTGGTGCCTGGCCAGTCTGAGTGAGGGGCTGAGGGCCGTTTTCAGGCTGGCCACGCACCCTGGCAACGTAAGCTCCCAGCCTCTCCTTTTTTTCTTTCTTTTCTTTTTTTATTCTGGGATTTATTTACCTTACATAATTGAAACTTTGTTGCCTTTAGTGGAGGCCTGCAGAAAGCTTGGCTTCCTCCATCGCCAGGGGCAACCCACTCCTGCTTGCTCCAGCTCCGTGGCCACGGCTGGCTGAAAGCAGGTATCTGGGGTTTATTTAACTTCTATAATTGAAACTTTGTTGCTTTCAGTGGAGCTCAGAGCCAGGCCACGGCAGGCGGGGAACCTTGGCTTCCTCCATCACTGGAGCAAGCAAGACTTCTGCTCGCTCCAGCTCCGTGGCTGCTGGCCGCCATCTTGGTTGGGTTAATTTGCATATAGTCGCTCTGATTGGCTGGTGGGTATGGCTTAAGGCATAGCAAAAGTATGGTCAATTTGCATGTTTGTCTTTTATTAGTATAGGATAGGTACACTTTTCACTCTGATAGCCACTCAGCAATGAGTGCAACTATCAGAATGATGCTGTAGAGATTTGTTTTTCTACTCACTCCCTCCCCCACCCCAGCCACACATTTCCCCAAGACCAAAGTGTTCACTTTATTTACAGGATTTTTTTCTATAAAATTAAAACTCAAGTGTGGGACTGAAAAGGTATATCTTTATATACCTAAGTTTGAAAATTTAAACGTAAAATTAAAACTCAAGTGTGGGACTGAAAAGGAAATTTACTTTTCAAAGTAAATTTCTTAGGTATATCTTTATATACCTAAGTTTGAAAATTTAAACTCTAAAGTTCACCATATAAATACTATATTATCACTTAGTAGAAGAAATTCTTTAAAATAACGCTATTGAATTTTCTATAAATGTTCAAATGTGACTTACAGGTCAAAATCACAGTTTAAGTGGATTTGATGGGTTTTCAGAAATATTTTATAAATTGATTTAAGTCATGGCTTGTTTCAATTGAAGCATCAAAGTAACAGTGAATAAAAAGTGTTGATGTTTGGCCAAGCTGATTTTCTGGTGAACTAGCCTCCTTTTAAAAAAATATTCTCTTATCCATGGTAACACATGACTGGCTTATTGCTTTATTATATATACATATGTGTTTGAGTGCTACTATATGACAAGCATTATGCTTCAAATATACTTATTTGTTAATTTTACACTTTAGTAAAGAGACTTCTGTGTAGGTATGATGGTTGAGAGTACCTGTCATGTGCCTAGCACTAAACATATATTATTTCTAAGCAGCTGAACAATCCTATTATCTTCTTATTATTGCACCATACCCTTGTTTAACTGAAACTTAGAAGAATCAAGCAACTTGATAAAGGTCACAGAGTTAGTACATGATAGAACTGTGATTTCAACTCAAGTGCAAATTAGGACAAATGCAATACTTTTATATCATGTTTATACCTATTGTCCCTTCTAGAGCGTCTCTGGGATTGTCACCTCAGCACAACTCTTGGCAGTAAGAGACATAATGGTTCCTGGTGTCTCAACTTCTGAAAACTAACTCTTGAAAATTTAGGGTCAGACTGAAGTAAGAGTTTGGATTTGATTAGGTTAGAGGGCTCTTATGACTTGGCCCACAGCAAGCTTTGGTTTTGTCATTCTGGGCCACTAGAATGGCCCAACCTGGGCTTCCCAGACTCACATAGTCTGCAGACACTGGATTCTCCTTAGGGTCCATCTTATATTCCTCCACTCCAGAGGAGGTGGTTCTACCACCTATCTCTTCTATGAGGGACATGGAAAGCAGTCTTGCCTTGGCCTAAAGAAATGATTGGATCAGGATCCCAGGATTCAGAATAAATAATTGAATCCAAGGTTTCATGGGATTTAGTGGGGCTTAACCACCAGGAGTCTAGAATCTTTCATCAAAGTCAGAAAAACCCATCTAAGGCGAAAGATCTGGTCCCATTAATGAACCAGCAAGCCCAGAAAGATCTGGAGACATAGGCAGTACCACAGTGGGTATAATTTGGCAGATGTGGTTTTGGTAGGTTCATTGTTTTAGATTGGAATACTTCCTCAGTGCACAGGAATTTCTGAGGAATATGACCTGGCTTCCAAACTTACACCCTGGACTGCCACTGAAGAGAGTGTCTGACATTTGGGGACAGGTGACTTATGACAACCCTGAAGACATTTCCTGTGTCTCAGGGTTTTCACAGGGCCTGTTTTAGGGAAGATGTTTTAGTAGAAGACTTGAGGCCAAGAGAACATGCTGTTTCAGGCTACCGTCCTCAATCTTGGAAGTGATTGAAAGGCTAAGAATGACTTATTGGTTTATTGGGTCTGATGTTTTATGCCAAGTCACCAGAACACTGTTCAAATTTAGTGTATCTTCCTCCAGCATCAAGTTTGTTTGTAGAGAATCATTTTGTAACCCGACAAACATCAGGCTTCTCTGTGCATCAGTGGTAGTTAATTATGGAATGAGTCTTGAGGATGTGGGCTGGAGGATTAGAGCCTTGACTAACTGCACTGCTCTGTGGTCCTCATGAATAGATCAGCTCTGAACTCATGGTTGCTGACTAGGAGGTCTGGGAGCAGGTATCAGATCCCTATACATAAAAGACATTGAAATCCAGGAGCAAAAAATCCTTATAGAATAGGGGTATTTTGTAGCTAACTCCCTAAGCAGGAAACCTGTTATGGGTAAACCAAGTCCATAGTAAGATTTATGCTTTACTCAATCATGGTGACTAGATTTCATCTCAAGTTCCTCCTTTGATCAATTAGTACTGGCTGCTTGAAGCACTGTGTTGAGAAGGATTCTGAGGCTCTGAATCAGCTCAGTTAGAAAGGATGTCACACTTGATTAATAATGTCTACTATGAGAATGCGGTAAGAGCATAGTGGTAGTACATTGCCACATATTTGTCACTTCTGATTAAGCTTTGGATCTACAACTGCAGGACTCTGAGGGCAGTATTGATCCCAAAGACTGGGCAAAACAAACCCAACTAATGTGAGTAAAGTAAGCCAAGCAACCCACTTCTCCATTATAGCTGTTTCAAACCAGTCATTTTCATATTTTCAAGTTTATAAAGTCATGACAATCCTCTGCTCAAAAGATAACTTCTTTGGCTTTCCTGAAAGGAAGGAAGATATTTGACATGAGTTCCCCTCCTTTCCTGCCTCCATTACTCAATGTCTCTTATCTTCCCCCATCTTTTTGTGTTTTTTCTATGACAGAGGATAAAGTATTGTCCCTCCTCTTCAGAGCTGACATCTCATTCTTTTTTCCAGGCTCATTACTCATAACTTAAAAGAAAAGAGCTGACATGGAGAAATAAGGTTTGATTGGGAAATGTATTTCCAGCCTCAGAGGCCTCTCCCACCCACACCATCCTGCCCTCCCTAGAGTCTTTAACTTAACAGTGGGCATGATTTTCACAAATTACTATTTTTCTTTGTTTCAAATTAATTTTTCTCTGTCATCAAGCAATCAGATTGCAGTTCCAATTCTAACTAATTGTGCATGGAATTTGCATGATTTTGTAAAATACAGACAAAGGAAAATGGAAATTTAGCTTCTTGGTTCCCACCACTTGCTGAGCATGTCTCACATTGGCTTAATTTTATTTGATTACATGAGTTGAGGTTCATGGTCAAGTATAAAGAAATAGAGTATAATGTTGCCATCCAGAAGTTCAAAGGAAATGTAATTTATATCTTTTATTAAGATTGTGTTCTGATTTATTTGAAGTGCTAAGATCCTTACTAAGAAAAGAGATCTTGAATATTGTATTTCCAGTTTATTTGAAGTTGAGATTTTGGACTGCAGTTATATTTTCTGACATGTTCTCTTCCTAAGTTGACCTTATTCAGAAAACCACTTATTAAAATTTAAGTAGCTAATCCCAGTACTGTCTTTCTTCAAAAGCAACCCACCAGTCTCATTAGCAACTTACAACCTTAGTATTGATTAAAAAGTTTTCTTGCTTATTTGTATAACCTTCAAGAGACGAATTTCGTAAGTATTGGCTAGGTCTTTCTATACCATATATCATCAGTGTAAACAAATTCTTTGTCATATACTAGTATGTATATATCATTTTTTATACTGAGTTATCAATTAACAAGTTGTTTTTTTATCGTAAGTCTTCACAAAGAAGGAAGTGTCAGTTTCAATATCTAAAATACTCCTTTTTGCAGGAATGTGACTTTCTGCTAAAAAAAAAAAAATAGAAAGTATACTTGTTGCATATTTCTTTAAGACAGAGGGAAAAGGAAGTAGTTCTGTTTGTTGGTTTCTTTAAAGATGCAGAGAGAGATGGACAGTAAGAAAGAACAGAGCCAAAAATTACTTTCTTTTTCAAGAAAGGAGGGGAAAATTGAAAAAACCTTTTGTAAGAGAAAGGCACACTAAGGTGTGGTGTGTGACAAAAATTTAATGAAAAGCATACTTCTTCATTGAAATCTAATAAATAAAAGGCCAGAAAAAGAGAACTTAGCCATTTTATTTTTAAATGAGATGATGAAATGCAGATAAAGTGGACCTCTGATTCAAGAATTTATTGGGTTCACTGGCCATTTTTAGGATAGCTTTGACCTTTCCATAAACTGTGAAGGATCCCTGTCGCCCATAAAGTTGTGCCCTTACAGACGGAGCTGTATTCATTCTTTAATAAAGTTATAAAAGAGAAAGAGAAAGTGCCCTGACCCATTAGATGTGTGGTTGTAATGTTTGTCACACAGAATTCTTTTAAGAAAATAGCTTTAAAGGCTAGAACCTAGGGAGTCCTGGGGCCAGCATCCTCCTTTGATTTCTAAAGGAACAATTGCTACTTCTGGTTTGCCAAATTGCAAATTAGGGGACTGGAAAAGTATTTGATGTTAGCTTGCTGAAATCTCTTACCAGCCAATCTATAAACAGAACTACTGTCTACTGTGTGTCTGGTACTAGAAACAGCCCTTAGTCTCAGTATTTATGAGAGTGAATGTTCATTTAGAATGCATAACACCTGTTTGTTTGTTTATATATTTTATTGAATTTTTACAGAGAGGAAGGGAGAGGGACAGAGAGTCAGAAACATCGATGAGAGAGAAACATCGATCAGCTGCCACGGTACATGCACCTGGCCGGAATCGAACCTGGGACCTTTCAGTTCGCAGACTGATGTTCTAGCCACTGAGCCAAACTGTTTAGGGCTGTTTGTTTGTTTTTTAATTTGATGGCTTACCTATTTGGTTTCTAACTTTCAGAGGGCAAGAGGTACAAATTCTTAAGTTCTTAGAGTTCTAATGCAGTGTGTGTGTGTATGTGTGTGTGTGTGTGTGTGTGTGTGTGTGTGTGTTATTGTTGTTGTTGCATGATATAACTTAAGTATTGATTGGCTTATCATGATGATATTGATATCCAAAAACAAGATTTCCAAATTAAAATCAGTACTTGGGGTAGTTTATAAACTATACTTCATAATCTCTTTGGTCTGAATTTGGTTTGGTTTAAATGCTAAACCTGGCCCGCTGTGGATATCAAATAGAACTTGAAGAGAGGTGTATCCAAAAGCTACATGTGCTGCACCTACTCATAAGTCTCTGGAGAAACTAATTGTGGTAAATGGGGGAAGAGGGGAAAGCTGGTGTTTGTGCTCAGGTGGGTGAGCTTGAACATTACAAAAACATCATTGTGCCTCAGTTTTCTAATCTGTAAAATGGAGGTTAACTTATACATATATAGTAGTTATAATTGCCAACAGCTTTATTCCTTTCTTCCTCATCATGTTTACTACCCAGGGTCTATATACCTAGTGCCCTCCAAACACATGAATTTTACCTTGTATTTTGGTGCGGGTGCTGTTAGGTATGCATTTATGGTACTGCTGATGATGACTCTTGCAGTTTAATCTCACCACTCAATGGCAACTGCTTCTGACAAACAGAAAGTTGATAATATTCTAAAACAAATAAACAGTATAATTCAGATACGAGATAATAAAAATGGCCTCTCTAAACATGTCACATAAATTAGACCTCTAAGGAAGGACCATGTTACAAATGGCAAAGATAAAATGGAATGGAATTATTCCCCCTAGGATTTCGTTGTTGTTTTTAGTTGTCAGAGTAAATTAATACTCTTGGAAACAGAACTATTACCCTGCCAAGTTGTGCTGTTGTTTTAAAGTAGCTTGAACTGTTAGTGCTAATTGAAAAACTATCTGGGAAAGTTAATTAAGGGTGACGCTAGTTAGCTGTGACTGAGGACATAACTAGGTTAATTGTAGATTATGGGTCAGATAAAGGGCCAGGCTTTTCTACCTCTCAAGTGTTAGCTAAGTTCATGTGTTAGTTGTTCTAAATTATAAAATTTTAATTTAAGACAATTGTTAGAAGGCAAGGGTAATGTCACACTTACTTTGGGGGAAGTTGGAAGTGTTTGTGGTTGGGCAGATGGCATGTTCTGTCCTTAAGGCATAGTAAATCTGCAATGAAATTAGCTGAGGCCCACACATGCATACACATTTATATACTGTGTCTCAGACTTCAACCAATCACATGCCACCTTCACTGTTTTGCTGCCAGTACTGTTATTTACTTAATATTTTTCTCTAAGTTAATTAAAAGGTGTTTGTTTTTTTTACCTATCTTTGACATAGCAACAATATCCATGAATTCAGAGGTTTGATGTTATATTATTATATTAAGCATTAAAAATAATCATTGCAAGCCCTAACCAGTTTGGCTCAGTGGATAGAGCGTCGACCTGCGGACTGAAAGGTCCCAGGTTCGATTCTGGTCAAGGGCATGTACCTTGGTTACGGGCACATCCCCAATAGGAGGTGTGTAGGAGGCAGCTGATCGATGTTTCTCTCTCATCGATGTTTCGAACTCTCTATCCCTCTCCCTTCCTCTCTGTAAAAAATCAATAAAATATATTTAAAAAAATAATCATTGCAATTTTTAAAAACTATAATTTTTTTAAAGTTATTTACCATGTGCCACTTGAAAATGCCCCATATTTTGGGATATGCTTTTATGATCTATATGTGTACCATTCATTTTCATAACTGGATAGTTTTGTTCCATTTTTTATATAGTTTCAGGATCATTGATTTTCTCCCCTTTGTTGAATTTGGAAATGCGTTTGTGTATATGAAACATTGAAAAGACATTTCATATAAATACTTCTTGGTCTAATCTGGAATTTTAATAGAAATACTAACCAGAGCAGGTAGAGTTGGGGACACTTTGTGGCAGAGGCTTCCTGTGGAAGAGCAGAGATAGGCAGAGCTGGGAGCAGGAGGAACTTGCCAGCCCAGGCCAGTTCCAGGCGGTCACCAGTGCTAACATAGCAGCTCTGACCAATGGGCAGTGGGTACTGGCTACTGCTCCTGAGAACTCTGAGGCTGAGGCTGTGTATCTGAGGGAGGTGGGCAGGCTCTGACAGTGGTGTCTGCCCTGGGCTGGAGAGAGGCAAGGTAGCAAACATGCCAGGAGTTTTTCTTCCTCTACTGGGGGCAGCACCATGGGGAGCACTCCTCCAGCTATGATTTTGCATTAAAATGGAATTGTTTTCCTGTTGTCGTTGGACCACTGGATGTGCCATCTACTTGCCATCTCCATCTTTTTCTATTTGTGTGCAGTTTTATTGCAAAACGTACCTAATTATCAGTCATCATAATGACTTTAATTGATTCATCCTTTGCTTTTCTCAGATCATACTCTCACGTTCTGATATTTACTCTTGTCTGCCACTCATATTTCCAAGGCTCATCCAGCCTTTAAGCTGAAGTCTACACAGTGGCTTCGGAAGTAGACTTCTGTAGGTTCTCTCTTATTGAATCTGAAATTGGACTCTGTCACTTACTTTCACATGTTGCTAATGGCTAAATGTGTCATTTTTTCTATTTCTAAATTCCCAGCAGGCCAGGAATGCAGAGAATACAAAGGGTTTATGTGGCCCTAGCTGGTTTGGCTCAGTGGATAGAGCATTGGCCTGCGGACTGAAAGTTCCTGGGTTCGATTCCTATCAAAGGCACATGCCTGGGTTGTAGGCTCGATCCCCAGTAGGGGGCATGCAGGAGGCAGCTGATCAATGATTCTCTGTCATCATTGATGTTTCTATCTCTCTCCCTCTCCTTCCCTCTCTGAAATCAATAAAAATATATTAATAAACAAACCCCAAAGGATTTATGTGACTTAAATATACATTCTTTTCCCTGTAAACATGATGTCAGAAATATAACAATAAATATCTTGTAAGAGTGGGAGGTTCTTGGCATTGGCTCAGGATAGCTTCCAGAGAGGGCCAGATTCTCAGGCACACAAATAAGGAGGAGGTAGGGGAGATTTTTGTTGCTATTTTTTTGTTTTGTGACAATTGTTTGCGTCCAGGGGTGGATGAGAAGACCATAAAATTGAACTGGCAGATTTGACTTGAACGTAAAAATGGGAAACCAAGATGTGCGTTTTTTAAACAAGTCCTGGAACTCCCATCCAGGCTGAGGTTCATACAAGGACCACAATTGTTTCCTTTGGCACTGGATCCACCATTAGGGCTTCTGCAAAACCTGATTCTTCTCCTGCAGGTTCTTATGTCCAGACTCTATTCCTCAAGCATCCCAAACCAGCATGCCAACGGCTCCCAGTCAAAACTTTCAAACTTGGCCTGGTAGACCATTTCTTCAAAATTTCCCATCGTCATTCTGAACAGTGGCAGTTCTCCAATTGGAACCTGCATCAGAGTCATCTCTATGGCCTGTTAAAACACAGATTGCTGGGCCCCACCCTCAGATTTCTGAATGAGTATGCCTGGGGTGGGACCTGAGAATTTGCATTGCTAACAACTTCCCAGGCTGTTGATGCCACTATCCTGGGGACTGCACCTAAGAACCATTGCACAATATTTCTCTTTGACCTCATTTTAAACCACACTGAACTGAGGCTGAATTTACGCAGATGTTGGTCCAGTTTTTCTCCAACTGGTCTTTGTTTATCCAAACAGTTGCAATGTGTGCAAAGCTCCAGAGGTGGAAAGTATAGGAGAGTCAGCAACATTTCCTCTGATGCTCCTCAATTGTTTCCATCATTCCTGCCCACTCCCTTCCATCCCAGCCCTCCCTCCCACTCCCTTCATTCCTCCTCCTCCCTCCAGTCCCACAATATGTTCAAACCAACAAATAGACCTAGCATGCATGCAGCACAGAAGAAAAGAACATTGAATTGAGGTGTCATAGAGATGTACAGCTGCAGGGGCCTCTTCACTGAGAAACTCCACAAATAGGATGACACCTCTGGTATCTAACAGGCCCCAACTCTGGAAAATGCATGTGTAATGACTGATTTAGCACAACAGGTAGCCTTAGGCCTAGACCAGTCTAGACACTGCTTCCAACCCCACCTTCAGTGAGGACTCAGAACATACTCATTTGGTTACTCACAGGAAGTTTTCCTGGCTCCACCCAGGGGAGTGCCTCCTGTCAGAATTTTCTTCCAAAGAGATGAAAAGAATGGGAATCCCAGAAGGGAGCAGAGACTTTGCTCATGATTCCTGATTCAGTGATTCCTGATTCAGTTTAAATAGGCCATCCCACCAAGCCGGTGTGGCTCAGTGGTTGAGGGTCGACCTGTGAACCAGGAGGTCACAGTTTGACTCTCAATCAGGGCACATGCCCTGGTTAGGGGCTCGGTCCCCAGTAGGGGGTGTGCAGGAAGCAGCTGATCATTCTTCTCTCTCATCAGTGATGTTTGTGTCTCCTTCCCTCTCCCACTCTGAAATCAATAAAAATATATTTAAACATACATAAATAAATAGACCATCCCAATTTACTCATCAATAGGTCTAATCCCTCTGTAGCCCTGGAGTCCTCTCCCACATCACACCCTTGCCTGGAAACTGTCTTCCCTACTCAGCCAGGTCTTACCCTATGTTACTTAGCCCATGTTGAAATGACAATCACAGAATCTACCACTCCCATGAATCCTTTATCAATCACTGGGAGAGAAAGTGGCACATTTTCCCCCAGTAGAAGTTTCCTACACCATCTTGCTCACAGACTTTCCAGGAGAGGGTTTGTGGTCCCCATCTTTCTATTAAATTTAATGGCCTAGTGTTTGGGGCTAGAGTCTCTTGCCTGGTCAGCTTAGATAGCATGTCTGTGCCTTGGAACATGACAAAGAAAATTTAAAAAAATTTTTTTTTCTAATACGGAGAATCAATATGCTGCAATCCATCTGCCAGTGTGTGCTGTTTCCACAAATTCTGTCACTAGAAAGGTCAATTCTTAGCCTGGCTCCCACTACAAACCTTTAAATGTCCTCTCATCAGCTCCTCTTTGCTGGAAAATCCAAGGGGAAAACAGGCTTCTGATTTCTTATTATTTCTAGAGGTAGGATTCCACCTAGAATCTAGAAAGGCGTCTTATAGCAGAGTTTTCTGTCATCTAGAGGAGTCATCTTCTGTGATATCACCCACACATTATTTAGTGACTTGTTTTCATCAATTGATACAGATTGAAGACCAGAAACTGAAACTCTGGTAAGGGTGAACAGTTAATAAAATATATATATATATCCACTCACATTTCTTCCTGCTCGATTCCTTTTCTGAGATGGTGGTTTAGAACAGTGCTAGTCTTACTAAAAACTGCCATGTTTTATTCCACACTAATAATGCCTGGTTCACTACACAGGGTGTGCCATTTGTGGCTTTGTAACTGCATAACCAGCTCAAAATGGTCCTAATAAGATACTGAGTCGCTTCTCAGAGACAAAGGATCAAAACCACAAGCCACAAAGTGGAAACATGCACAGAGAAGACAACTCTGACCTTAAGTTGCACAGGAACCAAAGTCTCAACCTCACCCTCACGGAACCAAAGGACCAGGACGTAACTGGAGCTGGAACATCAGAACCGTTTCTGAAGCTAAGGTTCCCTTGTCTGGGAAGATCCGGTGCTGAAGACCCTTTTAGTAAATGGCCAAGTCCCAAGGCCCTCCAGTTCCCCCAACACCTTAAAAACTGGCCCTGAACCCTGCATCTAGGAAGAAGTGGCCCCTGTCTCTTGTGAGCTGACTCAAAAACCGGTGTCATAGTTTTGACTTCTATGTGCATAGGGCAGCAGACCCTTGTTCAAGAATAGTTTTCACCAAGATGTAGAATATTCGACACTCATTATACATAGAGAACTCTGTGCTGTGACAGTGTGTGTGTAGGGATGTAGGCAATCTTTCAAAAATATAATTGCTTTGGCTGATTTTAAGTAAAGGTGGAATTTTGATATGTTCTGCTGAGTTATTAACATAGATGCTGAGAATATTTGCAGTGTAACAACTTAATCCAAAAATCTCATCTTCAAGATTGAAGAAATCGAAAACCAAGAGATTATTTTGAGAAATTATAGGATGTGTCCTGTGAATTTGATCAAAATCAAAGCTGGAATTCAGGGATTATATACCTAGCAAAGGACAATTTCTCACACCATATTGTTCTTCAAATAATAAACAAATACTAGTAATTCATGGACATGTGGAGACAATTGCTTGTGTAATTATACAGAAACCTAAGATACTGTTTTTAAATGATTTAAGTAAAAGCCTAGTAAAGGGTAGAAGAAAATAAATACTACAGATGGGGAATTTTTAAGTAATTAAGAAAGTATTATGGTTAAAATCACATGCAGGGGCAAGGGTAGGGGGCTACAGAATCAAATTCTAAACAACTTTTTGTTCCATATGACAAATATAAATTGTTATTTAAAGTTTTTATTCATAGGATATTATGAGATTTTGAGAAGTTCAGAAATACTGTTTAATTAACTGAAGCTCCATGCTACAGAAGGAAAAACAGTTATAACAGATTCATGGACTATCAAGCAAACAAAAATCTGTAAAAGGATGCCCCTCTTTCTCTCTTTCTCCTATTTCTCTTCCTTCCTCTCTTCTTTTCTTGTCAATCCTCACCTGAGGATATTTTTCCATTGATTTTTAGAAAAAGTGGAAGGTAGGTGGGGAGACAGAGAGAGAGAGAGAAACATCCATCAATGTAAGACAGACATATCAATTGGTTGCCTCCCTCATGGGCCCAGGGCTGGGGATTGAGACTGCAACCTAAGTACGTGCCCTTGATTGGAATTGAACCCAATGCTCTATCCACTGAGCAAAACCAGCTAGGACCTTTCCTCTCTTCTTTCTCTTGTATTTCTTCTTTTTTTATTTCTTTTGACTTCCACCTCTTCGTTCTCCATATTTCCCTCCTTCCTGAGTTCTCCTCCTCTCACTCTTGTCACCAGTGCTTTTCTTCCTTCTTACTTACTTTTTATTTCTCCCTACATCATCACCAATAAGGGACTATTCCATAATATGATGTCTAAGTAAAGCCTGGGAGAAGAAACTCTAAGGAAACACAAGGAGCTTCATTACCCACATCATTTACCATCTTATGTGGTTGGAGAATATACTGTGGAGAAAGCATGTTAGAAGATGATAGCATGCTGGTTCAATGTCTTTTCTGTCAACTAGGACATAAGCTCAGAACACAGTACAATGGGCTTTCAGTCTTTTAGTAAATGAGGCTTGAGTGGGCAGGTGGAGCATATTACGTAGTACTACATCAGCATTCAAGTTTCTAAGATAAATGTCAGATTAAAAAATCTGAATCTGAGTGCATGCTTGGGCTGAGAGTGTCTGCAGTCTTTTCTGCACCTGTCAGAAGTGTTCTGCTCTATCCTTCCCTCCGGCCTCCTCCCAATAATTCTATTACTCAGGGGAAGGAGACCTGGGAGAATGAAATGACTCGTTACTCCATTAGGCAATGAGACACTTGGGTTTTGACTCAGGCTGCTCAGATTGCCACAGTCCTGGCTTCCATGGTAACCTGGAGGCACAGGAAATCTGAGATTTAAAGTTGTGAATTCAGTTTTGACATGAAATATGCCACTTGTGTTGTGCTGACACAGGCATGCTGATTATGTAACAGCTTCCAACACATTCCCTGCTGGTGGTGGGTTTTGACTGGCATTTTATAGGACTTATTACTCTTGAATACATCACTGAAAATGCCATGACAAGCTCAAGATGGAAATATGAACACATGATCCTTTCCTTACTGAACTAGAAAATGGCTTTTCAGAATTCTTCCTGGAGGAAGGTGGGAAAAGTAAAAGATATTCACATAGATTCATAATGATACATCTTTTTGTTCCCAGAAGACGATCCTCAGACCTTAGAGCAATTTGATAACATCTAGATTTAAGAACATTTCTCTGGACTTCTTATAACTTGCAAACAAATGCTGACTTTTGAAGTAGAAAATGAATGGTATAGATGGTTTGATAAATGTCTTTACAACTGTGATTTAGAGTGTTAACATAAGAAAACACTCAAACCCGTAAAGAATTTTTGTGAGTTTATTTGAGCTAAACTGTCAACAATTGCTAGGAAGCAGAATCTCAATGTATTGAGATCATGCTCTGGAGAATGGTGGTTTTTCACCTATTTTTTATAAATTACCATCAAAGGAGGAGACATAAGTGGGTTGCATGAAATCCATTGGTCATAGATTAGGGAGATGGGAGAAAGCAAAATGGGGAAACCTCTGGGATTGGATAAAAAGTAAAACGATAAACACTCGCTTCTTTTACTTAGGTGGGTGCAGGATAGTTAACAATCAACAATTAACATGATAACAATCACAATACAGGAATCTGTGGCCTGTGCCCTGGGGAACTGGTGTATTTGTTGTGCCGGGAGGGGAGGGGTCCAATAAAAGGGAAGTTACGCCCAGACTGGTTTGGCTCAGTGGATAGAGTGGCAGCCTGCAGACTGAAAGGTCCCAGGTTAGATTCTGGTCAAGGGCATGTACCTGGGTTGCGGGCACATCCCCAGTAGGGGGTGTGCAGGAGGCAGCTGATCGATGTTTCTAACTCTCTATCCCTCTCTCTTCCTCTCTGTAAAAAATCAATAAAATATATTTTAAAAAATAAAAGGGAAGTTACAAGTTACCCTGACACTCCAAAGGTATATTATCATAGATGCCAAAAGATAACAGGCTTAGTTAAGGTCAAAGTTGATCTTTATGAGGGAAGATACCACCATAGACTGCTTTTTAATTTAAAAAAAAGTTTAATTTCAGAACATCCTTTGTGGTTACTATAGGTCTCTGAGTTTGCAAGGCCACCACGGAGGCCTTCCCTGAGTTAGTCAGGTTAGCATGTGGCCCCTTTTTGTCCACAAGAGTTTATTTGGTAACTCCTTTGTAGAGGAAGTTTGTCATCTTAACCATATAGAGATGGAAATGCAGCAGAAATTCAGCTCCCATGAATGAACTTACAGTGTTTTTTTCTTCCATATGTAATAAAATTTCAAAGTGGAGTGGAGCTTCAAAACTCAATGAACTATAAATGGCATGTAACATTTGTTTTTATTGAATTACTAGAGTCCCAGTGCATGAATTCCTGCATGGGTGGGGTTCAGCTGACCTGGCCCCAATCGGGGCAGATCAAGGCTGGGCCTGTCAGGAGGAGGAGAAGGTGGGAGGTTGGCCAGCTGGCCTACGCCCACTGGGGGCGGGGCTGGCCATGGCGAGG
>NW_005354874.1:2878580-2880810 GCF_000412655.1 Myotis brandtii
GAGTGAGGGGGTGATCAGGGGCAGAGCTGGCCAGGGGGACGAGCTTTGGGCCAATGGGGTGGTGGGGGCCCATCAGGGGTGGGCCCAGCTGGGGGCAGGGTCTGCAGGAGGTTGGCTGGCTGGCCCTACCCCCTGTTAGAGCCTGTTCTGGGTATTGCCTCTAGCTAAGCTGTTACATTCTTTGTTTATGGCCCTTTGTAAATTGGGAGTCATTAGGAAAATAGGTCTTGCAAGACCAGATTGTTAAGAAAGGGCAGTGACTTAATCATAGGCTACCAAGAATGTACACTAGGAAACTGATTAACAGATTCACACTGCTAGTCTTTCTATATCCTTTCTCACTCTGAATTAGAATTTCAATCTCTCCAATTTCCTTCTGATTTTATACAACTAAAATACATAAATTAGACTTCAGGCATGCCAGCCAGGATCTTGAATTTTGAATGATAACTATCTGCCTTATTCTGTAAGAAATAGCAATAATAGCAACAACAATGGAATGAATACCATTTGTTGATTTATTGAATTCTTACTTTTTAATTCCTAACCCCAAGCATCTTGGCTTCTGTAACCACTAAGAGGTGAACACATTCCAGGAGGTATGGGAAGAATAGACAGACAAAGGAAAACTATCTTTGTGCAGCACAATGAAGAAAATATATTCTGGAAAATCTTTTTTTTTTTTAAGTATTGGGGATAAGGAGTTAGAAATCATAGTTGAGGCAGAAAGATCATTTTTCTGGAAGCACATGTTCAGTGTTGGCAAAGCTTAAGTTGTTTTTGATAAACCTGTTTGCAAGTAGAAATTACTATAAATGGGCAGCAGATGTTTGCTTTTAAAGAGATGGCTGCTTTTGATTGGCCAGCAGGATAAGAATGCACATGGTTATTGTTATGAGGCAGCTGGTGTCAATTTCAGATAATGACATTATACCTTCTTCTTCCTTGACCAGTCTGAGAGTAGCAACAATATTTAAAGTTATATATTCAACATTACTATAAATATGTTTGTTTATACTTCTATTTACATTTACATTTATATTTATTTATATACAGATGCTCCTCCACTTACAATGAAGTAATGTTCTGAAAAACCCCAGTGTTATTTGAAAATATTGTAAGTCGAAAATGCATTTAATGCACCTAACCTACCAAACATCATAGCTTAGTCTAGCTACCTTAAATATGCTCAGAACACTGATATTAGCCTACAGCTGGGCAGTTTTCCTGGGTTTCATCTCAAGAGTAATTGCCTTCCTCCCCTTCTCACCAAAAGCAAGAGACACAGATGGGCATTTTGTAGACATGATGAGATGCAAAAACAGAAAACACAGTATCCAAACTATGCTGTCAACACAGTGCACTATAGAGTCTTGGTTGATTGCCTAATGATCACGTGCCTGCCACAGGTTGTCCAGAATCAGGAAGGAGTATGAAGGCAGTATCATACTTCATAATCCATAGCTCAGGAAAGATCAAAATTCAAAGTTTGAAGTATGGTTTCTATTGAATGTGCATGTCTTTCACACCATCAGAAAGTCAAAAAATAGTAATTTGAACCACCTTAATTAAGTGGGGACTACTTGTATACTGAGAACTTGATTCCAGAGGTGATAAATGTTCTCCAGTTTAAAAGTGTGGATAGCCAGAATTTAAGAGTCTCCTTTTGCTTCATCATGATAAAGTAACCTGAGGCATGACTATTGCTATTCTGTTTAGATACACTTTAACATACACAACCTAGAGAGTAAATTATGATGAGATTGAATAATATGACCTCTTTTCAGATGGGATATGTTTATACAAGTACTCAAGGGTGATGGAAGATATGTGGGGTTATTTTTTACTTTTTTATTCCTGAATATTAAGAACCTGAGAAAACTAACTTGTTGATCCAGTGAAGTGAAATAAAGTAAATGATACTTCGTTTATTTTATTTTAAAAAGATATTTATTGTTGAAAGTATTATATATGTCCCCTTTATTCTCCCATTGACCCTTATAGCCCACTCCACCCCCCACCCCAGGCCTTCACCACTCTATTGTCTGTGACCATGGGTTATGTATGTATGCCTACAAGTTCTTTGGTTGACCTCTTCCTACCCACCCACCCTCACCTTCCCTCTGAGATTCCACAGTCTGTTCCATGCTTCTATGTCTCTGGATCTATTTTGTTCAACAGTTTATTTTGTTCATTAGATTTCACATATGAGTGAGATCATGTGATACTG
>NW_005354874.1:2880838-2883275 GCF_000412655.1 Myotis brandtii
TACTCTCCAGGTCCCTCCATGCCTTCTCAAAGGGTAAGAGATCCTTCTTTTTTACTGCTGCATAGTATTCCATGGTGTAAATGTACCACAGCTTTTTTATCCAGTCATCTACTGATGGGCACTTGGGTCATACTTCATTTAAATGTGTGCAAGCATTCAGCTATTATGGTCGAATATACTGAAGTTCTCAGCCAAGATTTTTCTTAATTTGTCTTTCAATATTAGATTGATACATGTGTTATACCAACAGTTCTCAGTCCTGGTTGTTTATAAGCATCACCTGGGATGCTTGTAAAAAATACAGATGTTCAACCACTAACCCAGGGGATTCTCTAATTTACTTGGGCTTGGTTGATGTTCAGGCAACAGTGAATTGTAAAAGCCCCCAGAAGGATTCTAATATGCAATCTGGACTGTGGTTCTCCTAACTATTGGCTTGGGACACAGTTACTCAAAGTTTAGCATGCATTAGAGTCACCGAAAGGGCTTGTTCATGCATAGATTGATGGGTTTCATCTCCCAGAGATTCTGATGCAGTAAGTCTAGAGGAGCCCAAAATTTGGGCTCGGATGACACTGATGCTCCTGATTGGGGACTAGAAGTTGAAACCACTGGCTTAGATATTTATTGCTGTTCCTGCCACGTGGCTAACCTGCTAGCCATCCACATCCTTTTGCCTTTTTGATCACACTCAGAGCTTTTTACTTGCCTGGATATTTCTAACTCTGACATTCAAGATCTGTTTTGTTTTTCACTGTACTAAACTGTATTTGTTTTCTCACTTCCTCAGAGAGAGCTTTAGGATTAACTATGTATTACTTGACCTTTTTTTCAAAATAAGTATTCAGTGTGAGCCGTGGAATGACTTTTGCTAGTAGATATGTGATACCACAGAGTGAAAATATGTAAAAAGAGAGAGATTTGAGAATGAAACCAAGATGTAAACAGAGATCACCTTAGAGCTATTAATTCAGCCAGAAAATCAGTTTATAAAATTATAATGCATATTTCCAGCTAAAAAAAAATCTCTAAAGGTAAAGAAAAGAATCTGGTCTGTAAACACCAAGGTATTGATAGCGATAATATTATATTAGGGTATTTGGGGTTAGTGATTTGATGGCCTTCTTTTAAAAAATATTTTTTATTGATTTCAGAGAAAGAGAGATTGAAACATCATTGATGAGAGGGAATCATTGATTGGCTGCCTCCTGCACACCCCCTACTGGAGATTGAGCCTGCAATCGGGCATGTGCCCTGGACCAGAATCGAACCCAGGACCCTTCAGTCCACAGGCCAACACTCTATCCACTCAGCAAAACCGGTTAGGGCTGATGGCCTTCTTGTTGATATCTGTATGTTCTAATTATTTTTTCCCCTAACAAACTTTTGTAATAAAATTAAAATAATTTAAAAACTTAATATTGAAAAAAACATTAATTAATCTGAGATATCATGAAACTACCTTTACCTACAACCATGCCAACCATGGGGTCTCAGAAAGAAAGTAAGATATATTCCAAACACAGGATTCATGAAACTACCTTTACCTACAACCATGCCAACCATAACAGGAGTCTCAGAAAGAAAGTAAGATATATTCCAAACACAGGAGCATACAACCCTATTTAGCAGACAGGTACCCCATTTTGTATTTTTACAAAATTTAGCATGATGTTGAGTCTTTTTGTAGTAATAAGAAACATATATAAAGACATTAATGATCATTGACGGTGGAGGACCATTTTTTAGGATGTTAGTGCCTTTGATTTTTTTTTCCCCCTAAAGAAAACTTACAAAGACTTGGCGTGGCAAAAACTGCCTTTAATTTGAATCTTTTATTTTTGAAGTCTTAAAGAGTTTATTTAAATTAGATTTAGCTGGAATAGGATCTGGTTTTGTTTTTGGTGTCTTTTTTTTTTTTTTTAAACTTGGGTAGTAGGCTCTCCAAGAATAAAATCATTTTTTATTCACTGGAAGCATAGAAATGTTTAAAGCATAATTGAATTATGGTTCAGTTAATAATCATTAACATTCAGATTTCTAAAAGGTAGCAAGAGCCTATTTATAAACCAAATTTATTCTTTGGTTGACATGTGATCCTTGTCCTCCTCCTATATCATCTATCATCACTATCATCATCAATCATGTCATTATCATCCACACTATATAGCACATGTGGTTGTGAGATTCTAAAATCAGCATGAAGCCATGTTAAGTCAAAATTAACCTTGAAAATTAATTAGGAGTTTCTGTATTGGACACCAACATTTCTCAATAAGCTCAGCAGAGACAGTTTTTTCAAACTCCAGTGTAAGGGAGGCTGTTTCTTTCTCTTTTTTAAAAAATATATTTTTATTGATTTTTTACAGAGAGGAAGGGGAGGGATAGAGAGCTAGAAACATCGATGAGAGAGAAACATCGATCAGCTACCTCCTGA
>NW_005354874.1:2883286-2899704 GCF_000412655.1 Myotis brandtii
CTACTGGGGATGTGCCCACAACCAAGGTACATGCCCTTGACCGGAATCGAACCTGGGACCCTTCAGTCCGTAAGCCGACGCTCTATCCACCGAGCCAAACTGGTTAGGGCGAGGTTGTTTCTTCAGTTGAGCACCAGATAAAGTGATTGGGGTGAATTCATAGACATGTTGTATGAAAAGCTGATGTCTAAACACTCTTAGATCACTCTCAATGTAATATGAGGTGCTCACAATAAGCAAAACATGTGGTAAATAAGTACCACCCAAGCAGCTAGTTCTGATTCCCCAACCCATGAAAAAGAATGACCGTCCCAGGGTGACAGGACTGACAGGGCATCTGGTTTTACCTACAGGGAACATTCTAAGGGGCAGGAAGCAGAAATGTCCAGGCAAGTAAAAAGCTCTGAGCGGAACTGTCATAGTGTCCCCTCTGCTGAACTCTACTGGTCAAAGCAGTCACAGAACTCACCCAGATTCAAAAGGGCGGAGAAATAGCCTTCTCCTCATGAATGAGGTCATGTTGAATGTGGGCTGGGAGATGTTATTGCAGCCATATTTGGAAAAAACAACCTGCAACACCCTCTCTTCCTTGTTTTACTTGCCTTTCTGCTGACTCTTCCCTTTTCTCTCTTTCCTAAGCATAGGGGTAAATTTTAGCATTACTATAACACCTTCTAGTATATTTGGTGCTTTACATACTAAATATATTTTTATTCACATGGTATTAAAGGTCTAATTAAAATGAAATTATTTTGTTTAATGATTCAATATATCCTCTAAGGAATTTGAGGTGAGTTAGTAATTGTGATTTCAAAATAATAGATGATATGCCATTGAAATATTCTCTGGGATTCTACTCAATTCCAAGATATAGAGTGGAACAGTTTGAATTCATTTAGTAGGTGTGTTTACAACGCCCACCTTATTCCCTGTGCCCATGAAGTGAATTGTGGAGATATGGATGGATTCACCTTGACACAGCTGATTATGGAGACATTACTACTCACTGTCATTCGGGTATGCCCCATTGAATGGTGTATCATATAGAAGCTCAACAGCCAGAAACTTGCTGCTATCTTTTCATTCTTTGAAACAAGTTGATGGGGAGGCGACTGGAATAATTAAGCAATAATGTTTTGTACACTATTTAGTTACCAAAGCAGTTATTGTATGTATTTCCTTATGTTATTTTTACCCCCATTATACAGTTGAAGAAATAAGACAGAAATTTATCCTAAATCATACAGTTAATTGAAGGCCATGTGTTTCACTCGAGACTCTAAAGTTCCATTAAGTCACACTGACACACAAAACAAATATCCTCAGGATTAGCGAGAGTGCTTAAGAGGTCAGTATTTACGTTTTATGAAGTGACAGAGGAAGGGCTTTGCCTTGCTGTCTTTCTGTTTAGACAGTGATCACTTATTATGGAAATTTACATGCCCTTGACCGGAATCGAACCTGGGACCCTTCAGTCCGTAAGCCGACGCTCTATCCACCGAGCCAAACTGGTTAGGGCGAGGTTGTTTCTTCAGTTGAGCACCAGATAAAGTGATTGGGGTGAATTCATAGACATGTTGTATGAAAAGCTGATGTCTAAACACTCTTAGATTACTCTCAATGTAGTATGAGGTGCTCACAATAAGGAAAACATGTGGCAAATAAGTACCACCGAAGCAACTAGTTCTGATTCCCCGGCCCATGAAAAAGAATGGCCATCCCAGGGTGACAGGACTGACAGGGCATCTGGTTTTGCCTACAGGGAACATTCTAAGGGGCAGGAAGCAGAAATGCATATGAAAAAGCACAGTTCTGCCCTCAAGGAACTTAATTTTAGTCAAGATAAAAGACAGCTCTATAGTTACAATAGAACAATGAGAGTGACAGTTACCTAGATGAGGTAAGATGACATAGAGCGAGATTTCCAAAAAGGGAGAGTTCATCTGTAGCTACCAGGGAATCTTGGAAGCTTATATTGGGGTTATTTTGCTTTGGAAGTTGGAGAAAATAGAGAAGCAATTGAATACTTGAAAAAAAATTGGACATCATTATAGCAATATGAAATGATAGTTAAACTAGGTCAATAGGCAGTGGGGAAGGGAAAAGTTGAAGTAAACAATATGTGGAAGAAAATTCCATGAGACTTAATAATTTATCAGCTGTGTGGATAAGGAAGTAGGGGATGGTGACATTTTGGGTCTGTGTCACCAGAAAGTTGGTGGTTCTTTTGTGCATATAGAGATATGGAAATGGTGGAGAATACTCCATAGCAGAAAATCTATGACCTAGTTAGAAGCAGATAATTCAAGAAGGGTTTACTTATACAGAAGTAATTTCCAAATATTTCTACACACTAGACACCAGTAGCACCTACCCCCAAAGTTGTAACAATGAAAAATGTCTCCAGACATTGCCAGATGTCCCCTGGTGGGGGGCAGGAAGCAAAATCACCCTTAGTTGAGAACTACCAATAGACACTTAGGGAGAGCATTGTCCTGATAGCCTGACAGAGAATGGTCAAAATGTGTGTAAATGCCATAAAAATGTCTACATGGGGACTAGAGTCTGTTGAGTTGAGAGGCAGAAAGCAGTAGAATATATCCTATATAATAAAAGCGTAATATGCAAATCAACCAAACGGCCAAATAGCGGAATGACCATCCGGACAACCATCCAGGACCACTCTATGACACCCACTGGCGCCAGGCCGGCCAAGGCAGGTGCAATGCAATTAGTCGGGGGGCTGGCCATGACCCCATGATAGCCCCGCAGAGGGAGGCCCAGGCCACCGGCCGGCAGGACGATCAATTGGGGGGCTCCACGATCATCCCAAAAAGGGAGGCCCAGGCCACTGACTAGCAGGCTGCAGCGGGTGGATGGGGCCTCCCTCTATGAGGGAAGCCCGGGTCCCAGGTGCCAGCGGCCTGAGGGAAGCCCAGGTCCTGGGTGCTGGAGGGAAGCTGGTGCCGGCAGCCAGGGAAAGGAAGGCCTACTCTTGCACAAATTTCATGCATTGGGCCTCTAGTCATATTTTAAAAGGCTGAGATGGGGAGGTGATGAAGGAGGCAGCCTGCATGGGTCTTCTTTAACAGCAGAGAGGAGGAGAGAGGGAGAATGGTGGTTATAGCAGGTGAACTTATGATTTGCTCAAGGATAGAGAGACTTAGGATGTCTCTCTGATATATACTTAGGATGAAGGAAGAAACCAATTAGAGGGAGCCCAGAGACAATAGTGAAACTAGCACTGAATGAATATTCGGGAACTGTTGTGAGGGCTTTACCTGTTTTAAGTTGTTTGGCCCTACAATAATTCCTGGAGGTTGTCAGGGTGGGTGCTCTTATGGTCCCCATTCGTGACAAGGGAGCTGAGGCACAGAGCATTTACTTACATAGCTAGTAATGCCAGCATGGTATCTGAACTGTTGTTGAAAATGAGAGAACATTCCAGTGGCAAAAGGGATGCATGCCAACACTTAGAAATGAGGAGGGAAGGAGAAATGAAGCCAAATTATGGACATATTTGATGTATAAGAGGAGGGGAATTAGGGTTCCTCTTTGAATGAAACCAACAGTCTCAAGAATGTGGTGTTTGAGGCCATCCAGGACCACTCTATGACACCCACTGGCGCCAGGCCGGCCAAGGCAGGTGCAATGCAATTAGTCGGGGGGCTGGCCATGACCCCATGATAGCCCCGCAGAGGGAGGCCCAGACCACCGGCCGGCAGGACGATCAATTGGGGGGCTCCACGATCATCCCAAAAAGGGAGGCCCAGGCCACTGACTAGCAGGCTGCAGCGGGTGGATGGGGCCTCCCTCTATGAGGGAAGCCCGGGTCCCAGGTGCCAGCGGCCTGAGGGAAGCCCAGGTCCTGGGTGCTGGAGGGAAGCTGGTGCCGGCAGCCAGGGAAAGGAAGGCCTACTCTTGCACAAATTTCATGCATTGGGCCTCTAGTCATATTTTAAAAGGCTGAGATGGGGAGGTGATGAAGGAGGCAGCCTGCATGGGTCTTCTTTAACAGCAGAGAGGAGGAGAGAGGGAGAATGGTGGTTATAGCAGGTGAACTTATGATTTGCTCAAGGATAGAGAGACTTAGGATGTCTCTCTGATATATACTTAGGATGATGGGAGAAACCAATTAGAGGGAGCCCAGAGATAATAGTGAAACTAGCACTGAATGAATATTTGGGAACTGTTGTGAGGGCTTTACCTGTTTTAAGTTGTTTGGCCCTACAGTAATTCCTGGAGGTTGTCAGGGTGGGTGCTCTTATGGTCCCCATTCGTGACAAGGGAGCTGAGGCACAGAGCATTTACTTACATAGCTAGTAATGCCAGCATGGTATCTGAACTGTTGTTGAAAATGAGAGAACATTCCAGTGGCAAAAGGGATGCATGCCAACACTTAGAAATGAGGAGGGAAGGAGAAATGAAGCCAAATTATGGACATATTTGATGTATAAGAGGAGGGGAATTAGGGTTCCTCTTTGAATGAAACCAACAGTCTCAAGAATGTGGTGTTTGAGGCCCTTTGCAGAGGCTGAGATGGGCAGAGGCCAGAGCAGACTTGGAACAGACACTGTAAAAAATTTTCCTAGAGGTGCCTCCTACTTCAAAACGTTAAGAGCACAGATGTGCCAGTCGTATGCCTACAAATGCTTCTCTGATCATTTCAAAAAGAGTTCGTTGTTGTGCAGCTGTTTTCCTCACTATTGTATTTTTTCCTGTAACTTTGTGTCTTAAAGCAACACAAATATACTCTCTTATAGTTCTAGAGGTAGAAGTCCAAAGTTAGTTTAACTGGGCTAAAGGCAAGGTGTTGTCAGGGCTAGTTCCTTCTGAAAACTCCCGGCGAAAAATCAATTGTCTTGCCTATTTCGGGTTCTAATGGATGCCTATATTCTTTTGCATGTGGCCCCTTCCTCCATCTCCAAGGCACATCATTCCAACCTCTGCTTTTATCCTTATCATCACACTAGTGGCCCGGTGCACGGATTCATGCACATTGAAAGGAAATTAACCTCTCTGGTTCCAGGGTGCGTCACGCGAGAACTGCCGCTGCCAAGTCACCGCAGCAGGGCAGCTCCTGCGTTGAGCGTCTGCCCCCTGATGGTCAGTGTGCATCATATGTTCCAGCCGGATGGACAGTTGGAAGGTCACTTAGCCTTTTATATATATAGATAGATTTCTTTCCTCTGATTCTGACTTTTCCTGGATCCCTCTCACTAAAACCTGTGATTACATTAGGCCCACCTGGATAATCCAGGATAATCTCTCCATCTGAAGGTCCTTAACTTTACCACATCCCAAAGTCCCTTTTGCTATGTAAGGTAACACTTACAGGTTCTGGAGGTTAAGACATGGATACATTTGAGGGCTCTTTTCAGTATATCACAACTGGTTTCTAGATTATATTCTAAATGGATAGAAAGGAGGTTTAACCTAGTGGTTAAGTGCCGGGAGCCGGTCCAGACCTGTTGGGGTTGGACCCCAGCAGTTAAGGACATGGCCTCTGTTGCTTGGGTTCAAATCCTGCCACTGCCACTTCCGACTCTGTGACCTCCAGTCAGTGATTTGACATCTCTGAACATTCTCTCTCATTGGAAAAATGGGGATGGCAGCATTCTCATGCATTTTGGAGGGGTTGAGTAAGTCAATGCATGTACAGTGTGTAAAACACAATACCTGACCTTCACTGAGTATTCAATAAGTGTAATCAATTATTATTCTCAATTATTTTATACAAACACATTTTCATTAGAGTCTTTTCATTAGAAGAATGCTGTCCATTTGATTAGTCCATTAAATTAAGTTATTTCTTTAAAAGCAAAGGTCAGGTGCTCAAGAGATATTGCTTCATAGTTGACATTAGAAGGAGATGGAAAAATTGTGTTTGCCTCAATATAATTCCCCTGGGTGGACATAGGTAATTACCTTCAAATTAGCCTGATGTCAGAATTGGCATTATTTACAGTCCAGGAAAAAGTCTGCTAATTTTTCTATTAAGAAGAAATTATAATAATAATAGCCTTCCCTACCCAAGGTAAAGCAAACAACAAAACTTTGGGCAAATCTTTGCCAGACAAAGCACATCATGTGAAGCTACTTTTAACACCTTAAGTGAAAAAATAATCACTGTAGCACCCAACTAGTTTTGTGTGTGTGTGTGTGTGTGTGTGTGTGTGTGTGTGTATGTGTGTGTATTTGTTTGTTTGTTTTCATTTAATGCTATTTTATTTTGGCCTCTGATACTTAACTAAATATTTAGGTTTCTGTTATTAGGTAATTTGTAAGAGCAAGAATTTTGAAATTTAAGATAGACAGACAGACAGACACCATACACACACACAAATTAGTGTCTAGGATGATCGGAAGGCCAAACTGAAATGGTTGGTTACCCTGGGTGTGACCTTGGGAAGTCACATATCCTGTACACCTCAGTTTCCTCATCTGGAAATTGGTGGTTATGCTACTCCTATTATTGGATGTTGTGAGAACCAGAAGAGATCCTATATAATAAAAGGCTAATATGCAAATATACCAGATGGCGAAACGACTGGTCGCTATGATGTGCACTGACCGCCAGGGGCAGATGATCAACACAGGAGCTGCCCCCTGGTGGTCAGTGCACTCCTGGGAAGCGGGCCTAAGCCAGCAGATGGATATCCCCCGAGGAGTCCCAGGCTGGGAGAGGATGCAGGCCAGGTTGAGTGACCCCTTCCCCCTCCTCCCCACCAGTGCACAAATGTCGTGCACTGGGCCTCTAGTAATGGATATAAAATGCTTGCCTATTCCTAGCACACTATGAGCAACAGTATATAAGAATGGTGACAATGATGGTGGTAGCAAGGATCACAATGGAAATAAACAGGAGGAAGAGAGTGATCATCAGAACAACAAAACTGGCAAATGTAATGCAGGAAGAAAAAATAAACAAAGAAATCATTAATCTTATGGAGTATGGCTAATGGTTAACTATTCTGTCCAATTTCTTTTCTAATGGGACCAATCTAATAATACTTTAGGAAGAAAACACCATTTGAAAGGGCTTAATTGTATGTGGAACAAACTTTCAAATCTCATTTCTGCCTATGTTCATGAGGTTTTTCCTTATCACCTGCTTGCAGGTAAGCCGACATAGAGCTGGAGTTCCATATTGTGATTATGTCAACAGAAGCAGATGAGCTATAACTAAAACCCAGTGGACTTGATTTTTTCCCCTCACACTGCCATCCTTTTAGAGAAGAATCCCAGATCAACAGTTTAAAAAAGAAATAATTTACATGCCAGCATGTTTGATTTTGTTGGGTCTTTTCCATATCCCACAGGAAAAAAAAAAGTGAGATAAAAACATATAAAAACTCTCCACTTACTACTAAATTATTGTGTATTCTCAAAGAAGTATTTTGAAATTTCTGTGCAACCAGATATTTACAGTGTTATCAGAAACCACTAAGGAGTTAGAAATCATTACTTCTACAGGGAATGGTCAGGGTAATTAAATATTTTAACCTTCCCAGCTTTCCCAGCATGCCATTATCAATCAGTCACCGGGCTCAGTACAAATTTGTTGAGCATTAGCCACCATCTAGCTCTATGACCTTGAAAAGGTCAGTTAAAGTCCCTAGACTTAAGTTTTTCCCCAGGGAAGGAGGAAGGAAGACATGATTGATCCCTAGGGTCTATTTCACCTCCAAACCCAATGCCATGGTTCTGCAGTGGTTTAACAACCTCGTGACCATTGCAGAATAAATGAGAAAGAAGAAAGAGATTCCAGCAATGCCAACTACCTCTTTTCTCTCTCCGGTTGCATTATAAACTGCCCAATTTGCCTCTGGTTTGCAAAGGATGGCATCGCTTTTTATATTTTAACGAACCCACTATGATAGGAAAATTTGTAAAATTTTTATTTCTAACTATTCTTCAGGGATTCATCTAGAACAGAGTGTGCATTTGGGCACATATTGGATTTCAGTGAGCTATATATTGCCATTGTGTTTTGAAATGTAAGTTGGCATAAAAGAACCAGCAAAAAAGTCATTACAGTTTTACTATTGGTTGGCAGCAGGAGGAAAATAAATATTCTCTGAAAATGAACAATGTGTTGTTAATGGATTTCTAAAAAGAGCATAGTTTAAATTGCTTATTCAGAGAAGTCTACTTCGCAGTACTTTGAGTTTCGTAGAAAAATAAATGTGTGGGGGTTTTTTATATATAAGTTATGTGAATTGTGCTTTGACATGATGTCAATGTTTGATCAGAAGTTTTTTCACAAATGCCAATCTGGGAGGTCGACTAGTTTGATGAGTCATTTTGCTTAACGAGGAAACATGTAGTCATTTCTATCCTTTGTTCCCACACTGCACAGCTTCAAAGAGAAGCTACTCATTCTGGTCAGACAGAAAAATATGACCTTTGAAGCTTGAGAAAACAGATTTCAGTTTTGCTTTTGTCACTAAGTTAACTGAGTGGAGTTGGATGTTCTCAAAACCTTCTGAGTTTCACTTTCCCATCTTTAAAATGGGCACAATAATGCATTTTTATTTCAGGACTGCTGGGTGGATGGGATAACATATCCAATGTGTGTATTGGCCCCTGTCACATGATGATAATAGTAAAGGCTAATATTTATCGAGTGCGTACCATATGCCGGGCACATTTCTAGGAACTCTGTACATATTACCTATTTAATGCTTGCAATAACCCTGTGCATGGGTATGATCATTACTCCCACTTTAGAAATGAAGAAACAGAGGCAAAGAGAACTTATATATTAGCAAATGTCAAATAACTGCGAAGCATTTGGATCTGGTTTCAAGTCCTCATAGTCTTTTGCTCTAGTGGCCACAGGGTGACACTACACTATCTATACCGTGGCAGATCCTGGGGAAGCAGTCACTGTTTTTACTGACTACAATAATGCACTTAAAACACTGAGTTTAGGGCCTGAGCTGGGAATCCAGGTGTCTTCCTGGTTCCATCTCTCTTATTCACCCAGAACTATCAAGCTTCAAGGTCCTACACTGAGGTGAGCCAGCTCAAGTCTCTAGCTAGTCCTTCCTTCACTTCCTGCTCCAGCCACACCCTCAGACACATGAATGCCCTTCTTCTCTTCTTCAGCCTAGGTCATTTCTGCTTTTTCTTCATCTCAGCTTAAATGTCACTCCTTGAGAAGCCTTATTTCTAATCATATGTACACATATGATTCTAATCATATGTATGTATGTATGCACATATATACATTATGTAAATCTATAATAATAAAAGTATAATATGCTAATTAGACCAGACGTCCTTCCGGATGTCCTTTCTTCCGGACAAAGCTGTAGCGGGCGGAGGCTGAGGCAGAGGCAACAGAGGCCCCCGGCTGCAGCAGCGGTGGGTGGGGGCTGTGGCAGAGGCCCCCGGCGGTGACGGAGGGCGGGGGCTGGGGCCAAGGCCCTTGCACGAATTTTGTGCATCGGGCCTCTAGTATATACATAAGCATATCTGTCTATCTATCTATCTATCTATCTATCTATCTGAGTGGACAAAAGTAGGTTTATAAAGTTTACAGTTGTTCATATGGAAAAAGACATGTAGATTATGATTTTTAATTACAATAGCTTTAGTAACTCAAAAGAGTCTCAGTCACAACTTTATATGTAAATAATGGTAGGTAGTGGTGATATTGACAGCACAAGGGGTATATGGTCGTAGTAATGAAGCCCTTCTTGGGAGATATGGTGGACAAAAGTAGGTTTATAAAGTTTACAGTTGTTCATATGGAAAAAGACATGTAGATTATGATTTTTAATTACAATAGCTTTAGTAACTCAAAAGAGTCTCAGTCACAACTTTATATGTAAATAATGGTAGGTAGTGGTGATATTGACAGCACAAGGGGTATATGGTCGTAGTAATGAAGCCCTTCTTGGGAGATATGACTTTTGAAAGGCAGAGTTCACATAAGGCATTGGAATGACCGGTACTCTTACTCGGGGAAACCAGCCTGGTTGCTAAGGCATAGCCCACCGTCCCAACCTCTATTTAGAGGATTCCCTCCTTCTGCTAAGGACAGAGCCTGCGCAGAAGTCAGTTGCTGCTTAAAAGCACTGGACACTCAAATACCAACCTAAATACAGTAGGTCCTCTCCTCTGGTAAGGCCCTGAGCTTGGTTTGTATTCTTGCCCCTTAGGGAACCTGCTTTCAAATTCCCCTTGGGCTTTAAAGCTACCTTAGAGTTTAATTTTCATTCAATTCCTAGTGCATTGCAACAACAGGGTTTGGAGAGTAGGAGGGTACGACAGGTCTTTTAGGAGGGGCCCTGGTATGGGCTTGAGCAGAGAACTAGCAATAGGACGATTAATGGCAAAAGGGAGTAGTTTTTTGTGTGGTTCCTTTTTGTTTGTTTACTACAACTCGGGTATTACTTCCCTTTGGCTGCTAGGCAAAGCCTAGAGATTTGGAAGCTTCCCTGTCACTTTTTTTTGCCAGCGATTTGTAATCACTGTTACTTTTAGTTTAACTAGAGAAAGGACAGTTCATCTTGCATCCTTATTAAAGAATCTACTAGACAGGAAGAGTTGGGGAAGTTGTTCAGATAGGATATAACAAATAATAATAAGTAATTAATACAGGCCTGGTGTATGTGAAGGAAACTAATAACTAGGGAAGGGGGGATGAAATTGTGGAATGGAGAAAAATTGCTACAGTTTGAGAATAATGGGCCAAGAAAATGAAAAAGGAATCCTGATGTGTACTGGTAAGGGATTTGTGGGCATTGCATTGGAGACAGGGCTGAGAGGTTAGGTGGGGGAGGAAGGGATCCAGTCTGAGAGGAATAAATATAGAGAAGGAGCAAGATCACTTTCTGTGTTTGTACCCCATGCACTATGCTCCACTCCTGGCCACAAGCTGCTTGGTTTAGATCAGATTGTGTCCATAGCAAAGGGCAGATATGAGTTTAAAAGAAATGGCAGTTTAAGATTCTGCTGTCTCGTCGTCTCTGGGAGTCAGACACCTTTAAAATGGGGTAGCAATGTGACACTGTGTAGCAATGTTTCCATGTGAGAATTGTCCAAACCTGCAGAGAATTTTTAGGAGTTTATTTGTGTCAAACTGATGACAATGCTGGGGAGCAAGATCTCAGATGCTCCTGAGAAGAACAGATTTGCAGCTTCCTTCGTGCATTTGAAATTAAAGAGGGAAGGGAAGGAAGATTGGAGAAAATGAGGTGGGATTGGATTACTGGATAGAAGATATGTGCTCTCTTGAGGGTTAATCCCCTTTGAGGGGTATCACTTTTGGCATTTCAAAGGTGTGCTAACCTAAAGGTAGAAGAACAATGGGCAGGGCTTCCTTAAAATCTGTCACTAAAGAAGTTAGAGGCCTGGGGCATGACTACCCACTTGACCTGGCCATTTGGGATTATGATCAGATCACCCTGTGAGATTACTTTCCATAGAACTCCCCCTCTTTTCTCCCTTCCTTCCTTCCTTCCTTCCTTCCTTCCTTTCTTTTTTCAATCCACAAATGTAATATGTCTATTCTGAGGAAAATATGGAGAAATATTCTGAATCACTGCACGCTTATAAGGGGTGGGAAGACTCAAAGATATTTCATGCCTGGGAGAGATTTCTTAGGGATTTACATTATTATTATTTCAAATTCCAAAGACAGTCACCAGTCGGACATTAGCTAACACGTGACCCTTCGCTCAATTGCATTTTGAGCTCCTGACTTAGATAATTCAGTAATATTTTCACCCTGGGATGCCAAAGCAAACACCAGTGCTGAACTTGGCCTCTGGAGCCACACTCTCTCCCTGATGTGGTTTTGATTTCCCTGTGGATGTTTCTACATACAGAGGAAGGAAGTTCTCTCTGACGAGTAGCTCTCTGTTATTCCTAAGGAGTGGTCATTTGTCTTCTCTCTCTGCCTCCCCCTTGTTGGAGGGGCAAGGTTTATGTAGGAAAATGCATGCACCTGATGGGCCTTTTAGTTCCCAGAAGCAAGGACTGCTTCTCAGGCCACTCATAAAAGGCTTCCCTTCTGAAAGAAACTTGTCAAGGCTCAGTGGTTGGCAAGATGGATTAACAAGTGCTTCCAGTTGATGGAATAGCTTTTTTGGTGACTTAATGAGAGGGTAGATTGAAATCTTAGCTGTTTTCACCTTAGCTTATTATTATTTTTTAAAGACTGATAAATGAGTATGGTTCTCTCTAATCTAAGAAATGGGAGGTATTAAAAACCTTGTAGGAAGGTATTTGGGAGTGGTCACACCCTAAGGCCTTTGATTTTAGTCTGAAGATTAAAAATAACCTTTGGATTTTATCTTGACAAGGAAGTTGTTCTCAGTGGAGACAAACCTCATGGTTGGCATAGAAACAGCTGCTGGGCTATTCCTGGGCCATTCAAGACATGGCACCTGGCCAAGTCTGAATGGCTGTTCTCTCCTGGTTGCATGTTTAAATAAAGGTCAAGCAAAAATTCTCTTTCTTGGTCTTGACTTAAGGGAGAAATCAGGGAGTGACTTCAATGTTATCTTAAAGTGAGCATTTCCTTTTTCTTTAGGCATCTCTTTATGGCCCTAATTAAAGTTAATGAATGCCCTGAGTGTATGACAAGTGCTGAGTGCAATATAGCTCACCTATAGTTTCCCTGTGGTTGCACACATTTATGGGAAATGACCTTTAGTTCCTGCAGATCCATTGTTAGGCAATCTCTTAATTATAGACTTTATCTTCCCAAAGCTTTCAAATCACATTTTAACCAAATAACTGAGATGCCTTCCTAAGTGCTGGCACTCTTCAGTCAAGTTAGCAGGAGAGGCTCAAGTTTAGGTAAATAAAAGGACCTGTTTCACAAATGATTCTTCACCTCAGGTGTTTATGAAATGGCTCTTGGAAACCTTTGAAAACAGCAAAAGCATTTAGAAAGAAATCTTACTCTGAGCCTCAGAACGTAAACATAAATCAGCTCAAAGTAGAGCTGCTCTGATGGGAGGGGTGGGTTAAAAGTGTGGGGATCATCCTGGCAAAGTTGCTTTTGCTTTTTATTCCAGGCCCACTTCCCTCTCGCTCACCGCCTCAGACCCTTAGGGCACCACACAACCAAAGCCTTGCTCAAAGACAAAAAATGTTCAAGGCCTAAAAATGTGTAAAATATGATTTAGCGCTGAGTTCTTCCTAGGTTCTACAGACAGTATGGGGATGTTAAATGCTGAAATTAGCCTTTGACACATTTACACAGAATTTCTGCACAAAAAACAAGGGGTAGTATTCTTAACCTCAAGCTGTTAAACATTCCATTCTTTTAAAACTGCCATTTCTCAGAGTTTAAACTTGCCTAATGCCTATTTAAAAGTCAGAGGGAAAAAGTTTATTTTCTTCTCTTTTATAGTCCTATCTCACTTTTAATCCATAGGAGTCGCTGTTAAAAGCAAGTATTTTTGAGTCCCAAATCTAACACTTGATTTATGGCAATTTGCTTAACCTCCTAGTACCTCAGTTTTCTCATTTCTGGAATGGGATGATAGTCAAAACTGCTCTGAGGATTAAAGGAATAGAGCTTAATCTAGTCTTTGGCAACTAGTTAGCATTCAAAATGTGTTACCTACTATTATTATTGGTGTTGCTGCTATCATTGTTATTAAACAACTTGTTCACACACTGTTTTTTTTTTCCCTACTAGACTTCACTCTGAATTCTTCTAGAGTTCTGAAAAATCAAATGTATCTTCAATGTGCAATTTTTAAAATCACTATTCCAGAGGTTTTGAAGAATAAATTAAGAGTCTGAAGGCATTTCCAAAAATACGTTGAGACTGGAAGACACTATTAAATGAATTGCAGCCTCCAAAATGACTATTTCCAAAGGAGGGGATGCTGTGGAATACATTATTGTAGAATACAAAATTAGCTCTGTAGATGCATGTCATGGTTTTTGCACACTTTCCTAGTTCCACTGTCTTGTCAAATCCTCGTTGAGTATACATTCTAGCGCATAATATGTGCTAGACTCCTCACGAGATTGAAGTTATGTAAATTTTCAGAATGCTTTCAACATGATTCATTCATGGTCAGGACTTAAGATATATGGTAAAATCTCCTAAGCAGAAGTGTTAGAAGTCAATCCATTGCTGGTCTAAATTCAGGGAGAAGGAAGCCTTCAGAGCGAAGCTCTGGAGCTGGGAGGGATAGAGAATTACCTTTTCAGCTTGTCTTCAAGTATGTCTTTTGTGCCTGGAAATGGGAAGATCTAGGTTAAAGTGAAAGATCGCAATATTTTCCAAAAGTTAGACTTCGTTCAGGGCTGGGAGTAGAGGCAATAAAAGGTATTGAGAGAGAAATTACTTACATGCTTTGTTATGGGATCCCCTCAAATCACAGAGGAGAGCATGGTAAACCTCTGTCTTTTGAGATTGCCCAGGATTATTGACAGATCACTCAAAAGAAGGTTTTAGCTGTTCATATAAGTAGAAGGCGGGTAAAATGAGAATTAAAAAGCCAAGAATTTAAAGCCAGGAAGAGAGTGACCAAGAAGAGGCAGGATTCTGTATCTTTCTATGAAACTGTCTTTTTTTACTGTATTTATCTAGTTTCCATGTGGAATTCCTTATATCAGCGGTTCTCCACCTGTGGGTCTCGACCCCTTTGGCGGTCGAACGACCCTTTCACAGGGGTCGCCTAAGACCATCCTGCATATCAGATATTTACATTACGATTCATAACAGTAGCAGCATTACAGTTATGAAGTAGCAATGAAAATAATTTTATGGTTGGGTCACAACATGAGGAACTGTATTTAAAGGGCCAGAAGGTTGAGAACCACTGCCTTAGATGGTAGTAGTTTCTTGCCTTGTACACAGCTATCTGGGCCTGCTGCTGCTCTGGATGGCCTCCTGAGGGAGGGAAATGATTTTAGACACCTTCCGCCTTCCCCAATCCTTCTTAAACCTTGAGTGATGTTAGTATAAATGGCAAGTGGAAAAAGAACAACAACAACCTACTCATCCCATTCTCCAGAAGTTCTTTCTTTATACTGGGAGTCATCGATACCATAACAACAACTTTGTACCATTTTTTAAGAGAACTGACTACACATCTAACACAGATGCCTAGTTCTTGGGTAGACTCCAACTAAATGTTACAGTAAGGAAGGACTGCAAATCCCCACCCTGAATTTACTTAGGCTTAATATTTGTCAGGTTTCCTTGAAAGATAGATCTTAGAAATTTATGTTGTGTATTTCCAAGTTTAAAAAGGCATAATCCTCCTAATGGCTCTTAGCTCACAAGACAGGACTAGGATAAGGACCCAGTTACCTCATTTCCGGCCTTCCATTTAATCTATTGTTATTACTTGTGCATTGCCTACTTCAAAAAGGATGTGATGCAGACTGCACATTAAGTTCTCTTTCAAAATAGAGCTGACTACTTTGCAGAGTAGCATGGGGAGGAGGAGGGTTAGGAGGGGAGCTGATGGGCCTGTCAAGGGTCAGGGCAGAGTAAGGTGAGGAGTTTTAGTTGACAGTGAAACAGAGAGGTTGGGTCACAGACTGGAATTGAACTAAATTATCCTATTTGCACCACCTTAATGAAATATTCAAGTCTATAGGTACACAGTGAATAAAAGAATTGGGAATATTTTGATAAAAAATGGTTACAACTGTGACCAATCATTCACTCATTCATCCATAAGACATTTATTGAGTCCTCACTATGTTTTAAGCACTCTGACTGACTCTGACTATACTCCTATGTACAAATAATTCATGAACTGTGCCATACTGAGGAGGGGGGAGATAGAGACTGCGATGTTAACACAGACATGAATGCACAGTTACAAATAGTGCTTAAGAGTTGAGTAAAAAATGGCAGGCAATTTTAAATTTATTTTACACCTAAAACTTATTTGAGGCTATGCAGTAGAGAAATGACATTTCTTTCTGGGTAAGTGAGGTTGGAATCACTTTTCTGAAGTGAAATCTTTTTAAAACATGAATTTTCCATCTGCAATGTTCTCCATAGCATGTTTGCAATATTGCATCAGGACTGGTTTAATGGTCTTACTCACAAAGTAAATAAAACACAATGCTGTTGTACTGAATCTGTCTAGAAGTTAATTAAAATGCATAATGTCCCAACCTCTCAAATAAAAATAGGCAGACTTGGTTGTATAGGACAAAAATTCAATTGTATTACCTATCTACACTAATAAAAGAGAAACATGGTAATTGGCGTACGACCGCTACCCTTCCCATTGGCTAATCAGGGAGATATGTAAATTAACTGACAGCCAAGATGGCGGCTGGCAGCCAGGCAGCTTAAAGCGAACATGAGGCTTGCTTCCTTCATTGAAGGAGGAAGCCAACGTTCCCCGCCTGCGCCTGCGCTGCCGGCCTCTGAGCTGGCAGTTTGAAACTTTGTAACACTTTCAGCC
>NW_005354874.1:2900814-2903511 GCF_000412655.1 Myotis brandtii
TAAGCCAGCAGGGCATTATCTCCCGAGGGGTCCCAGACTGCGAGAGGGCACAGGCCGAGCTGGGGGACCCCCCCTCCCCCCCCCCCGAGTGCACAAATTTTTGTGCACCGGGCCCCTAGTATATATATAAAGAAGTAATAGGCAAATGAGGTTGAGACTACATCACGGTCACAACCAGCTCAGGAGGAGGGGCCGGGCTTTGCCTGAGCCTGAGAGATCAATACAGAGGAGCGCCTGCTCTGAGCCTCTGCGGTGTGGCTGGGGACAGGGAGGACATACACACACACACACACACACGCACACATGGCGCCTGCTCTGAGCCTCCTCGGTGCAGCTGGGGGCAGACAGACGCAGCTGGGGGAAGGCTCCCAGTGGACACACACACACACACACACACACAGGTGGCACCTGCTCCGAGCCTCCTCCGCGCGGCTGGGGGCAGGCCCCCAGCGGACACACACACACACACACACAAACACGGGTGACTGCTCTATGCCTCTGTGGCCAGACTGCAGCCAACATTAGGACATCCCCTGAGGGCTCCCGGACTGTGAGAGTGGGTATGCTGGGCTGAGGAACCCTTACCCCCCAGTTCACAAATTTTGTGCACCAGGCCTCTGGTCTATAATAATAAAAGAGTAATATGCTAATTAGTCCAGACAGCCAAACGGCCTTCCGGACATCATTCTGGATGTCCTTCCAGATGAAGCCATGGCGGCAGGGGTCTGAGGCAGAGGTGGTTAGGGGTAATCAGGCAGGCAGGTGAGCAATTAGTGGCCACAGGCAGGCAGGCAGAGTGGTTAGGGACAATCAGGCAGACAGGTGAGCAGTTAAGGGCATCAGGCAGGCAGGCAGAGTGGTTAGGAGAGATCAGGCAGGCAAAAGGTTAGGAGCCAGTGGTCCCAGATTGCAAGAGGGTGCAGGCCGGGCTGAGGGACCCTTCTCACCCCATTCACAAATTTCGTGAACTGGGCTTCTAGTTACTATTATAATTATTATTTACAGATTTTCAGGTGGTTCAAATTACCATGAAAACTTTATTGCCTGGCCAATGTGATTCAGTGGGTGAGCATTGAACTGTGAACCAGGAGGTCAGGGTTCTATTCCTGGTCAGGAAACATGTCTGGTTTGGAGGCTTGATCTCTAGTGTGGGGCATGCAGGAGGCAGCCGATCAATGATTCTCTCTCATCATTGATATTTTTATCTCTTCTTCCATACCCTTCCTCTCTTTGAAATCAATAAAAATATATTTTAAAACAACTTTATTATCATTGACAATATACCAGTGGTCGGCAAACTCATTAGTCAACAGAGCCAAATATCAACAGTACAACGATTGAAATTTCTTTTGAGAGCCAAATTTTTTAAACTTAAACTATATAGGTAGGTACATTGTTATTAACTTAATTAGGGTACTCCTAAGGCTTAGGAAGAGCCACACTCAAGGGGCCAAAGAGCTGCATGTGGCTCGTGAGCCGCAGTTTGCCGACCATGGCAATATACTAATATGGCAGGTTGACATAGGGATTGACTGTTGGAGTATATAATTAATCTAAAGTAATGTGATATATTTTCCCTAACTACATATAGCCTTTAAGGTGTAAGAGTATTTAAGCAAATCCATTGTCCCATCATTTAGATTAGATGTTATGGAAAAGATTTTAAAAAGATCAAATGGTTTGATAAACCTTTAAAAAAAAGGCTGCAATATCCTTAATACAAAATATGCCATAGCAGAAACATTGTAAAATATTAGGCATGCATCTAGTTTATAATTTCAAAAACCAAATGTATACACTTAAATATTTATAAACAATGGTTTGTGCCACGCCAGCACGGCCAAGGGTGAACCTGAGTGGGGATGGTGAAGGATTTAGAAAAGACAGACAAGAGAATGAAAGCTGGGTCTCCGTGGGATGCTGTCCTCTCTGATGGAGAGCCTCTTGGATGGAGAGCTAGTGACAGCGCCACGGACTACAAGCCATGTCTTTATTTTATAGCCAGATTCCATGAGGCAAAGTAAGGGTGTGGCCAAGATGTTTACATTCTCATGGGTTTCGATCCTACTCAATTACCTGAACTCTAACAAGCCCATATCACTCAGGCACGTGGGGCCACGTGTTCGGACCATAGGTTCAAGCTTACAACTATAGCTGTTGGCTATAATTGTGCTGGGAGGGCTCTGCCCTGCAAGCTGGGACTTGCACGTGGCAATGAGAGGACTGTGCCCTCTCATTAGTCCGAGGCTTGAACCTGTCCAAACACTGTAGCCACTCTCCAGAATGGTTCACATGTATGTTTTCAAATGTTGATAAATTTATTTTAAATGTTAAGAAATGGGAAATTATGAAGTTTCTTCCTTTGACTTAAAAAAGCAGATTAAAATTGAAAACTTAGGCCTATGATCTCTTAGAGATATTACTGCTTGAAAGCCAGAATCTGAAATAAAAGCATTGATAGGAGCCTTGTAGGCTCTAATCCTGTGTTCCCACCAAAAATATCTTTCGGGTAGGCATGACATTAACCATCCTATCTTACATTTCATGATCCTCCAATGTATTTTGGAGAATAGACTGTGTTTTTTCTCTCTTTCTCTTTCTCTTTTCTCTTTCTCTTTCTCTTTCTCTTTCTCTTTCTCTTTCTCTTTCTCTTTCTTTCTTCCTCTCTCTCTCTCTCTCTCTCTCTCTCTCTCATCT